>NW_027468848.1:11813028-11938028 GCF_046254945.1 Alosa pseudoharengus
GCAGGCTGGGTTGGTTGGTTGTTATGGGTCTATAGGCTGGGTTGGTTGGTTGTTATGGGTCTATAGGCTGGGTTGGTTGGTGGTGTTATGGGTCTATAGGCTGGGTTGGTTGGTTGTTATGGGTCTACAGGCTGGGTTGGTTGGTTGTTATGGCTCTATAGGCTGGGTTGGTTGGTTGTTATGGGTCTACAGGCTGGGTTGGTTGGTTGTTATGGGAGTACAGGCTGGGTTGGTTGATTGTTATGGGAGTACAGGCTGGGTTGGTTGGTTGTTATGAGAGTACAGGCTGGGTTGGTTGGTTGTTATGGGAGTACAGGCTGGGTTGGTTGGTTGTTATGGGTCTATAGGCTGGGTTGGTTGGTGGTATTATGGGTCTATAGGCTGGGTTGGCTGTAGGCTGGGTTGGCTGGTGGTGTTATGGGCCTATAGGCTGGGTTGGCTGGTGGTGTTATGGGTCTATAGGCTGGGTTGGCTGGTGGTGTTATGGGACTTTGTGTTGTGTTGGGTGTCAGTGATTAAGAGGCACTTCCTACTTCCGCAGGCCTGCTCTACTGGCATCAGCAGAAAACTTCACAGTTCTAATCAAGAACAACATCCGATTTCCAGCCTTTAACTACATAAGGTAACTGGGTACACCTAAACTTTTAACCTCATAGTACTGAAGTGAAGTGCTGTTACTCATAACCTTCTTCAACAACTCTTTCACCAGAAGGAATATCCTACCGGAAATGACCGATACTTACCTGAAGAAGTGCATCTTTAACCGACGAAGCCATCCCTACTGCCCCATATTCCGCTTGGGGGACATAGTGACTGAAGCAAAAGAGAAATTCACTGAGATCGCAGTCGAGGTACCAATTTACTTTCTTCTCACAATTGCTAAAACACATGTTTTGAAACCTGCCACCCTTTTCTCAAAACTATAAACACAAATCCAAAATCTCAAACTACATTCACAAAACCTTTGGCAACCTGGTTTTGTGAGTGTAGTTTGACATTTGGGATTTGTGTTAACAGTTTTGAGAAAAGGGTGGAAGGTTTTTTTCTGTTTTTTTTTTAAATGTGTTTTAGCAATTGAGAAAAACTGAGAAAAATTTTGCTCTTTATTCAATTTGAACCTTTATGTCTCAAGACACTGGAGAGTGAAGTGCTCGATGTTTTCCAGTGACATTATTCACTAGATGACACCACTAGTGCTAGATGTTTTCCAGTGACATTATTCACTAGATGACACTACAGTGCTATATGTTTTCCAGTGACATTATTCACTAGATGGCACTAGTGCTCGATGTTTTCCAGTGACATTATTAACTAGATGACACCACAGTGCTCCACAAGAGGGTTAGAGTCCATGGGCAGAAAACTGCTTAATGCCCGTCCTACATTAGGGGGCACTATCACGAAGGAACATGCCCCCTGAGGGCCACAAACTGTTCCATCAGTATCAGCCATGTGGGGGTACAATCATGGTTATGGTTAAGAAATTTAGCGGATGCTTTTGTCCAAAGCGACTTACAAAATAAATGAATACAATAGTGAAAAATTATACCACAGAACAGTAACATACAATCATACCGAGTGTCATGCCACAGAAAGAACAGAAGAAAAGAGACAGCAACAACAACAACAACACATTGCATTTATAGAGCCTCAAAGCTGCATTTATAGAGCCTCAAAGCTGTATTTATAGAGCCTCAAAGTGCTTCACAGTGAAGGGAGTCCGTCACTAACCACCACCACCAATGTGTAGCACCCACCTGGCAGCCATTACTGTATGTGCCAGAATGCTCACCGCACACCAGCTTGAGGTGGAGAGTGAGGGACAATCACTATGACCAAGCTGCACTACAGTGTTGCTCATAATGAACAGGTAATAGTTTTTATCAGTAGGGCGCAAATACTTTTGTTCAATTTGGATTTGCATGTACAGTTGTGTGGTTAGACTGGCCTGCTAGTGGCTTGGCGCTGTGCCCAGTCTGCTGCCTGTGGGGCTCTGTGTTCGCAGGGTGGTGTGATTGGGGTTCAGATCAACTGGGACTGCGACCTGAACCGATTCTCCCACCGGTGTTTGCCCGGCTACTCCTTCCGACGCCTGGACGAGAAGGAGAGCAATCGAACCCTGTACCCAGGCCTGAACTTTAGGCAGGTGCTTCAAATATGGGAAATTCAAAAATGGGAAATTGTGAGTGTTACAGATCTATGTTTAATAGAGCAACAATAATTTGACCAGGTTTGCAAGGTACTACACAGAGAATGGCATTGAGTACCGGACTTTGTATAAAGCCTTTGGGATCCGGTTTGATGTCATGGTGTTTGGCAAGGTGAGATCTGTGAAAATATTTGATGTTCTTCCATCATAACTGAATCAGTAGCCATGGCAACCAGTGACTGATCTAGTTCTGTGCTTTTGATAGGCTGGGAAGTTCAGTATAATACAGCTTATCATCTATATTGGATCAACTCTATCATACTATGCATTGGTAGGTAGATTTGATTATTACTCAGTATAACTATTAACTAAATTAAATTCTGCTCACTGATGGGTTGGGTTTTGTCTATGTGTTTGTGCCGTACAGTATGTATGTACTGGGTGTGTTTGTATTGTATGTATGTGACTGTCTGTGTTTGTGCTGCAAGTATGTGACTGGGTGTGTTTGTATCGTATGTATGTGACTGTCTGTGTTTGTGCCATGTGTATGTGAGTGTCTGTGTTTGTGCCATGTGTATGTTACTGTCTGTGTTTGTGCCATCTGTATGTAACTAGGTGTGTTTTTGTTGCAAGTATGTGACTGACTATTACTGTGTGTGTTTGTGTCATTTGTAGTGACTGGGTGTGTTTGTGCTGCATGTATGTGACTTACGGCTCCCACACACAGCTGCGTGCATCGCGTTGCTGGAGACGCATCCCATTCACTTTACATGGGCTCACGTGATCCGTTGCCGAACTGAATTGTGGGTCCGTTGCGTCGCGTTTCTCCCGCCGCTCGCGTTGAGGAGTTCAGCTGTTGCTGCACCGACAGACGGCACCAGCCAATCAAGCCAATCTACGAACGGCACCAACCAATCACATTACGGTTTTACTTCAAGTCATTTGCATAGCTACCGTCGGGAACACCCACTGGCATGCGTTGACGGAACGCAGCTGTGTGTGGGAGCCGTGAGGGTGCCCACACACGCTTGCGCTGAATGCAGTGCCGGAGACGCATGTCGTCCACTTTACATGAGCTTACGTCATCCCGTTGGCAAAGTGAATTGTGGTTCCGATGCGTTGCTTTGCTCCCGTCACCATAGGCGTGCATACATAGACACTAGGTGGTGCTAAAGCACTAGGAAGTTTGCCCTTTATCAACGAAAATGCCCTTTTGAAACTTTTTTTTTTTTTTTTTTTTAATTATTAATATTATTAAGATTTTACTGAGGTCGGTTTTGAAATGATCTTTTGAAAACCTGAGCCATTAAAAATGACTGAAACAATGCCCCGAAATGAGCCACCTCCTTGCGCACACCCGACCAGCCTATCTCTCTTCCTTTGTCACGTGAACTCGGGTGGTCGAGTTCTACGCTGTAGCCCAAGTCAATGACAGATAACGTGAGGACGCCCACATAGGCTACAAATAATTTCGGTAGAGTTTGCAATTGCAAATCTATGTGTTAAGACGAACGTTTTCTGTTGTATAGGTTTTGTTAGGCAACATAAATTAACACATTTTGGTCTCTTTATTGTCTTAATTGTATATTGATTTACTAATTGCAGTAAATCAATAAAGTCAAATTTCATTCAACATGTGCGTGTAATTTTTTTTTTATACGTTACTGCATGCCGGCGGGTTTTCCCGACGGAAGGGGGTGTGTACTATGGTGCATGCCTTAAAGCATAACCATAATTTGATTGGCTGGTTCCTTGCGTTGCTGTCTGTTGGTGCAGCAAAAGTTTCTCAACTTGTTGATGAAGGTGACGGGCAGTGGCGTGCACAGACATTAGTGCACCATAGTACACACCCCCTTCCGTCGGGAAAACCCGCCGGCATGCAGTAACGAAACGCAAGCGTGTGAATCTACTGTAGGGTGAGTTTGTTTGTGCTGCATGTATGTGACTGCGTGTGTTTGTGCCGTATGTATGTGACTGCGTGTGTTTGTGCTGCATGTATGTGACTGGTTGTTACCGGTTGTGTTTGTGCCGTATGTATGTGACTGGTTGTTACCGGTTGTGTTTGTGTCGTATGTATTTGACTGGTTGTTACCGGTTGTGTTTTCCCCAGACGACTGTATTCCTAGACTGGCTCATCGGGACCAGATGCTACTCCAGAGAGGCCAGAAAGTACTCAGAGAGGAAGTTTGAGTCAGTTCAGGATCAACAGGAGGTGAAAGATATTACAAACGCACAAACACACAGACGTTCACACACTCTTACACAGGGCTCGGAATTAGCACCTGCCAAGCACCAAAGGCGAGTATATGTTTGTATTGGCGGCTAAATTATGGCTACTGCGCCACTTTGGCATGTGGAATAAGGCTGCTTATCAACTGCGAGAATAGGCTACTTCTGTCTGTCACGTTAAAATGGTTTGCCATATGTTTGCCCTATAGAGCTCAACAGTCGCGCCCACCTCCGATTCAGCAACTAAGAATCCCATTCATTTTCTCCATTGAGAACTGGATTATATAAAATCGTGTAAGCGTCCACAATATAATCAAAACCAGCTACGGCATGATTAAGCGATTGTATATGCTCATATAGACGGCAAAAGTTAATGGGGCATCAATTTTGTTTTGTTTTGTTTTATTCGAGATTTCACGCAGAAGTATTACACTACCCAAAATCCACACAAACTTGAACTAGAACTTGAGCTTTTCAGATGTTGCATAGAAACATAGCCTATTACTTGCTTACTTTCACTTTCACTGATAGCGAACAAACTACTCACGCAATGATATGAACGACATGATTCATAGCTCAAAACCCGTTGCCACTATCATATTTTTGCAGTGGTCATTATACTGTAGCAAAGATCCTTGATTTTTGACCAAGATAGAGCAACGTAATTCGTTCACTCTCGTTCAATTATTGGACCTCCGAAGATTGGGAAGGCCCTTTTAAAAGGAACTTGGAGCGGACCTTTTGAACTTCTGAAAAGCTGTTAATAGGCTAATGATAGGCTACTTTCAAAATTTTTATGAAAAGCATTGTTTAGTTTTGGCCGTTAAAAAATATGTCTGGCCGGTAATTGTTTTCATCTACCTGCAACATTAGGACAAAAAGTTTATTTTGACCCCTGCTCACACACAGACACAATCCGTACACACAGGCATACACACACTCACTCAGTCACACACACCCCATACACACACGCGCACACATAACGCATATACACACATACACACACACTCACATACACACACACACACACACACACAGACACACCCAACACACATGCCATACACACACACGCACACATAACGTATATACACACACACATACACACACGCACGCACACAGACACACACACACATCCCATACAAACAGGCGTACTCTCTCACTCACACACACACACAGAGGCATAGATACACCCAATAGACACACACGTAGACACCCAATACACACAGGCGTATGCACTCACTCTCACATACACATACTGTCTCTCACACTCCCATTTGCATGGTGGCTATGTAGTAGTGGGTTGTAAATGTACTCTGGCTGCTGAACAATGGCTCCATGTCTTCCCACAGTGTTTGCTCTGCATCTCGTTTGTGGATGAGGACAAAGTACGGTTGGTGAAGAGGTCCAAAAAGAAGAGTTTGCAGGCAGTAAAACCCATCTCATTTCACCCGCGGAAGGTATAAACTAAATTTATGACGGTGGGGAGTAAAAAGATACGACTGTAATATGTTCCTGACTAGCTGTGGTTGTTGTCGTTCACAGGATGACTCCACATGCTTCAGGGCCTTGGTCAGTGTGCTGCAGCCTGCAGCTAGACCAGACCTGGCTGCCCAGAACGGGCCGGCAGAGCCCAAAGCCGAGGCTGAGGGGGACGGGGGGCAGAGCGTGGGCACTCCGCTGGTGGAGGTACACCAGGGCAGCCGCCCCCCGTGGTGCCAGTGTGGCTGCTGCCCCCCGTCGTGCCAGCTGGAGGAGCAGCTGTGCTGCAGACGGGAGCCGGGGCGCTGCCTCACCTCCTCCCCCCTCTTTCCCGCCCTGGTGCTGAGGCGCTCCACCCTGGAGACCCTGCTGCTCTACCAGAGCCCCCTGGCGGAGCTGCACGAGGAGGCCCACCTGCGCCGCGGGGCCTGTGCCCAGTTCATCAGCTGGCGCTTTGGAGGAGCTCTGCCCCAGGACGCCATGCCAGTCATGCCTCGCTGCTGCGTGGCCAGGGTCAGAGCGGAGTTCCCCAGCCCGGACGGCCGCTACGAGGGCCTCACGCTCAGCCGTCCCCTCAAACCCGTAAATGGTTAGCACTAGAAGGGCACAAGATGGTGCTCAGGTTGCACTAACCTCACTTGCCTTGATAAAGTTAAAGCAGACATAGAATGGAAAAAACGCCTTTGTTGAATAAGGAAACACAGTTTCCTCCTTCATATGCAAATCTCAGACTTTGAAATGACCCAAATCATTAATCTGAATTAATCAATCTGAACAAAGACAAAGTGTGATGCCGAGCACAAACTGTGTTCACTGTGGGTGTGTGTGCGTGTGTGCGTGCGTGCGTGTGTGAGTGCCCCAGAGTTTTCCTGTTGAACTTTTAAGGCCAAAGTATACTTCTGCAGAGTCTGTGCATGGTGTACTGTAGGTATGAGGTATATTTTCATCAACATTAAAAAAAAATATTCTTTTAGCAGACACTTTGATACAAAGGGACAAATTTGAATGTGAGTAAATTGTTCTCTGGGATTAGACCTACAGGAGTCTGACTGATAAAACTTTATTTTAGTCTTTTAGAGAAGTTCCATTTCATGCTTCGGCAAACTATAGCTTATTTGATTACCAGCAACGATATATTAGACTAGGTAGCAACTGCTATTTGTTTTTAAAGAATATATTTATTCGTTTTCACGTTCACAACAAATAAAAGATGGATCCATTGTGAAATCCACTGAAGAAATCAAATCAACAAAAAAAACACACTTCAATCAAATACACCAAAAACACAACACATTGGCTCAGTTACTACATACAGCAGCAAAAGTTATAAAAGTAATGTGCAATCAGCTCTCCCTTATCAGGACCTTTCAGAGAATCTCAGTAACATAATGGCAGAGATAGCAGGCTCCAAATAGGGCTCATAAACTTGACTTAGCACTCTGGGCCAGCCTTAACATTTGGCACTCTTTGCCAGCCTTAAAGGGACACCAGGCAACGTTTTCGTGTTAATTAATCATCTTCGTAAGTCGGTATATGGTTAAATGACTCATTACAGGGCGAATGAAGACTCTCTCGCCTGCCCCTACTGCCTGTAAGAAGAATATCCCACTTGCAAGTTCGGTGTATCCTACCTGCCGACCGAAGCAGGATCAGTTTACATCCTGCATACAGCACAGAGGCAGGCTAACGAAACGCTAGCAATTGTTGCAAACGTGTGTAAAATGGCAGAGCCAGCGAAGAAGCAGCGAAAACCCTTGACGGAAGATGCAAAGAAAAGGAAAAGAGCTTCAGACCGAGGGAGGGGGAGTTTCGTAGAGATCAAGCTTGCCTGGTGTCCCTTTAACACTTGGTTAGTAACTGCTATTTTGATAGAGAAGTGAACCGGCTATGAAAACGTAGTGATTACTGTAGGCTTTGCATGCTGCTGATATTGTTCCATAGACAGCTGGCGTACGACAAGGCGGCCTCTGCAGAAGTACATGAGACACTGAATGAATGGGAAGGTGTTTGACCATATCTTACCCAACATTACTGGCATACATTTACAGTTAACTCTCCCATATATATGCTACTGGGTGGAGTCAAAGTACCGCATGTGACTGAATTAAAAAATATTTTATACATTTATATGGCCTTGTGCAGTACACCAATAATAAAGTGGCCTTACTTTACAGCAACAAGTTTCTAAAATGATCTGCTAGTGTAATGAGGACCGGTGAGGGGTGTTCAGAAAATGCATGTTTTGAACCCAGTATGGATCCTGTTGGATTGTATAAAGTTCAACTTTAGATTAAAATCGGTAAGAAAGTATAACTCCGGAGCATATTGAATATTTGTTGATTTTTAATCATATCTAAGTGACACTCATCCACTGACTTGCATTGTATTTAATAGAGTGTGGTTATGGTGAGCAACACTGTGTGCTTGACTTCCTGTTAGATAAAACAAAGACGACAGTACTGCAATGACCCAAAAGTTTCCTTTTGGTAGATGGTTTTGTTTCTACCTGCTGGGGAGTTTTACTGAGTTATCACTGAAATGATCAACAAGGCACATTACATTACTGATCATTATATAAGTTAGTTGTGTTGCTACTTTCCCTTACCTGTGCATTGTGTGCATTTAATTATATTAATTGTTTATTCTCTTAATGACACACAATAGTATTTTTTGACAATTGCCTACTTACCTTGTGAATGCCATTCACCATGCTGCCTTATATGTGTTAGATTACTGGATCAGTCCATTCATTGAATTCCCATGTTGACTCAGTGAAACAGTCCTTTTTCATCTTTTGTATTATGTTGTATATTTGGAATACTTATGTTTTGTAATGTTTGTTTCTAATTTTATTCTATTTTCATTAAAACCTGGAGCTTGGAGGCTATAACCTCACTTTATCTGACTGTGTTTTGTTGAAAGGAGATAAGCTGGCTGTCCTGTTAGATCTAACAAAGACAACAGTACTGCAATGACCCAAAAGTTTCCTTTTGGTAGATGGTTTTGTTTCTACCTGCTGGGGAGTTATCACTGAAAGTCCTTAGGGTCAATACCAGGAGACAGTGTCCCTTTAATCTGTAATTGTAACACATCTTCTCTAAGTAAACACACCATGCAAATTATCTGCTGCATTGGGGCATCAGTCTAACTGTCGTTTTACTAAGAGGTGTTAGTGGTGCGATCATGGCAGCACACTGTTGGAGCAGGTTTCTCCACTGCTTTTTTGACTATGAAACACCCAAAACTATTGTTATCTACAACAAGGGAATAGGGTCAATCTTCAGATTTATCCAGTTTCTGATCATTGCTTATGTAATTGGGTAAGTTTTTTGCAACTTCAACTAGAATTTGATGCAGTGTGAAAATGTGACAACATAATACTCTCTGTAGTAAGGTAGAAGTGTGACAAAATTGTATTCCTTTATACATTTTCATCATCTTGTATTAGTTTTTGTCATTTTGTCTTAAGTTATAGTTAATAGTTGTGTAATTGTTAAGTGCTAATTGTAATGAATGGTGAAATTAAAGCAGGGTTGAGTTTGCCATTTTGAAAGGGTGCAGGATACAACAGTGCAAATCTGCAAAGGGATCCGTACACAACGACACACCACACAACAAAAAATGTAGATCCTTATCAGCAGGGTGTTTGGGTTCCTTCCTGCCAGGTATGTGTGTTTGGTGCAGAAAGGTTACCAGGAAACGGATGCCGTCATCAGCTCTGCGACCACTAAAGTGAAGGGCTACGCGGCCACCAACACCTCTGCCCTGGGCCTCCACGTCTGGGATGTGACTGAGTACGTCATCCCTCCTCAGGTACACCTTCACCTCCACCGCCTCATCCTAACAATAGAACACTCTTAAAACAAATGTGTTAACAACACAAAACTGTGTTGTCCCTATCTGGACATAGAGATGTGTTAAAAACAACA
The DNA here is from genome assembly GCF_046254945.1 of Alosa pseudoharengus. Taxonomy (NCBI): domain Eukaryota; kingdom Metazoa; phylum Chordata; class Actinopteri; order Clupeiformes; family Clupeidae; genus Alosa; species Alosa pseudoharengus. The sequence goes on from NW_027468848.1 coordinate 11,822,815, forward strand.
CAAGTTGTGTTATTTCCAACACATTTGTTTTAAGAGTGTACTCCTACGCTATGTCTTCTCTAAGATCTACTTTTCATTAATACATTGCTTCTGTTGAAAGGGGGATGATTCTTTCTTTGTGCTCACCAACATCATTGCTACTCCAGGCCAAATTCAACGGGCTTGTCCTGAGGTAATGTGTGTTTAAGTCAGCAATGAAATTTCACCTGAACTTAAGCCACTTCCTAAAACTTCCATTTTAGACTGTAGGATTGTTTTGAACAGTTTTATAGTAAGGATTATCTTCACTGCATGTAAGTTCTAAATAGACATGCTCATATGACAGACAGGGACAGTAAACAGGGTTCTGCTGAGCATGTAAGAGGGCCTGTGGTGATCCTTTTCTCTTCTTTCTGTGGCGTTTAGGTTCCACACCCCTCATCTGTCTGTGAGTCTGATGACGACTGCTCTGAAGGCCGCAGTCCTCTCCAAGGCAATGGTAGTAATAGATTCTGCTCTGTATAGACTGACTGCTACATGCATGTTCTGTGTTTATTGTCATAATTATGTATGTGTTTAAGTGCCGTTCCCATTATTTAACTTTTGTTGATAGTGACTACAGAAAACAAAGCATTGAATGGGTTGGGATGTCAGATACTTTTGTGCATAGATAAGGAATGGGCCTCCAAAATGGCCCTGACTGCATAGGGGCAGGTCTGTAATACAGATCCTGCCTGATCTCTAACAGTGCCTACACATGCTTGCGTTGAATGCAGTTCTGGAGACGCATCTTGTTCACTTTACATGGGTTCACGTCATCTGTTGCCGAATTGTATTGTGGTTCCGTTCCATTGCTTTTCTCCTGTTGCCTCCGTCAAAAAGTTGAGAAATGTTCAACTTTTGCTGCACCAACGGACAGCAACGCAAGGCACCAGCCAAACAAATTTTGGTTATGCTTCAAGGTATAGACAGGTCTAGAGGTCCTCCCAGTTCCCGAACAGCACAGCAGCAGGTCTGTAGAAGCGAGCCTCCCTGATCTTTAACAGCGCAGCAGCAGGTCTGTAGTAGTGAGCCTCGTTGACCCCATCTCCTGTGTAGGCGTTCAGACTGGCCGGTGTGTGAACTACTCCGCCTCGGTGAAGACGTGCCAGGTGCTCGCCTGGTGCCCCCACGAGGACGACTCTAACTTGCCAAAGTAGGACTGCTCCCTCCATACATTACACCACCTTTAAAAAAATAACACAAAACTAAACAAATAAAATAATCTGTGAGCTTTCTACCTGTGCTGAGCTAATTAGAAAGTGTGTGTGTGTGTGTGTGTGTGTGTGTGTGTGTGTGTGTGTGTGTGTGTGTGTGTGTGTGCGTGCGTGCGTGCGTGTGTGTGTGTGTGTGTTCAGACCTGCATTGCTGTTGAAAGCGGAGAATTTCACAGTGATGATTAAGAACAGCGTGCGTTACCCCAAATTTGGGTTCAGCAAGTGAGTTCACCCTCCGTTATTCACAAATTCCCAATATGCATAGTGCTGAGACATGTATGAGACATTATGCTACACAATCTTTACCAGAGTTTAGTTCTTTATTTAAGATCATCAAATGTTGCTTCACACAAATAATAAAGATCACCAAAGAAAACCAGGAAGCTGCATATAATTGATTAATATGTAAATATTACCAGTATTTATATTGAAGAATCACAAATTACTAATATTTTCAATATAACCACATTTATAAAGTGCCCTAATCATTGTCATATGTTTAACCAATTTTCCTTCACTCAGGAAAAACATCTTGGCCAACGTCAGCAAAGGGTACCTCAAGACCTGCAGATACCACTGCTCCACGGACCCTCACTGTCCCATCTTCAGGCTGGGGGATATGGTCCACGAGGCGGGTGCAGACTTTCCCACCATGGCAGAACAAGTCAGATTATCACCTTTTTTTTTACATATGATTTATTTGTGAAATGTTCAATTTAGAAAACATTTAAGGCCTCTCAAAAATATAGGAAATTAATTTGGCAAAATGAGGCACTACTAACACATAAACATTTACCCACCCAATTGGCAATACAAACGTACACATATTCTTGCGCACACACAAGCACTCACACTCTCTCAGCTCTCTCTCTTCACTGTTTGAATCAGTGCCTGGATATATATAAGTTAGCTCACTTTGTATTGTAAAACGACCTGACGAGCGCAGATAGAAGATGAGTGTCCCTATCTGTCATATGAGCATGTCTATAATGCTCTTGAATTACATGTAAAAAGAAAAAGTTTGTGGCTTGATGGTCTTTTGGGCCCATACCGTCGACTTCAAGGCAGCGTTGCCACCATCAACTTCAAGGCACCTAACCCTAACCTTAACCCTAACCATAACCCTTGACTAACCCTACCCTTGCGCCCTCCAGGCAGCGCTGCCTTGAAGTCGACGGTGGGGGCCCAAAAGGCTATGGATCATGTTTGTCGGCAGATAGTTTTTTTTTACTGTTTTGGATAGGGGAATTTGGAGTAAAATGTTGAGCCATTCTGTGGCGATGAGCCAAGGAGTTCTCAGGGTTTAGGATTAAACTCTTAGCCTTTAAAGGTTGTGACTGCAGTAGTTGGTACGAGGACCAGTGATCAGTAGGATGTTCTTAATGGGTTTTCATCCTTCCTTTGGTTGTTTCCCATGGTGAAGGGTGGCGTCATGGGCATTCTGATTGACTGGAGCTGTGACCTGGACTGGCCAGAGAAAGATTGTGTTCCCAAATACAGCTTCGTCAGGATGGACAAAAGCACCCACAACACAGCCCCTGGCTTCAACTTCAGGTGAAAGACAAGATGTCTGTGTGGTACAAAGCACGCCAGTTCTCCTTGTCTATGTGACTAACTGCCAGGATCCGCAATGCCCAGCAGATGTAGTTTAGAACTGCAGAAATAGCACAGCTCAATAAATCTCTGACATCTGCCTACAAAAACAGCTGACATCCTTGCCCATTTAAGGCATTAGTCAGGTGGCCAATTCTGAAAAGGGCTTCTGTTAAGACTTTTGCGGACATGTTTTGGTACAAGCTGTCACCCTATTTTTTTAGGTAGAAGACACCCATAGGTAAGATATTAGGGTGGTTGTCAAGCTGATTTTTTTTTGTGTGACTTGTACAAGCAATTTCAGGCCAATTTTTTGATTTCCTGCTCAACACGACATGCCAACAATAAATGTTGAATATCTCCACAACCACAAGGACCATATACATAAAAAAGGTATCAAATGAAAGCTAATACTCACGGGCTGTCTGCAGAAGTGTCATTCATTGACATTAATTGTACAATGTAAGAGACAACAGAACTAGAACATGAAAAACCCTTCTCCGCCTAAAGAGAACCAGTGTTCAAAGTGAACATCAGCTTGGAAACATAACATAGTATCCCAAAATCTCTTTCAATAAGTACCCCTATCTATGGGAATTGAGTCAAGCCAAGTGTAAAGCTTGTAGGGAGAGACAGTGCAATGCTGTCCAAGTTAAAATTCTTTAATGTCAAGGCGGAAATGTAGAACTGTAGATGGTGGTCTATGGTGCTATTTGACTTCATTAATGTACCAGGTTGTAACCCAAATTATATTTAATTGACATATCACTACAGTTATTAATTCCATCCTGACATAACTGCTCTCTCACTACTTTAGGGTTAGTAACTAGTTAGTAGTAATAACTATATAATAGTCATATGGCAAAGGTATGTTTTTCCCCATCCAAGCAGTGACACTCAGGTAGGCAGCCAACAGAAGGCACCCAGGGACCATCCATGTCCATGTGCTCAATCTGAGTCCTGGTCAGGGACACAAAAGAAGAGTTTACTGTTTTGATAATGAATACCTTCCCAATACAAAATATGCATGCATGCATCCAAGGGCATAATATAAATCTAATCTACAAAACAGGAAAACAATATGATGCCAAATAATCTGAAACAATATAGTTGCATATAATGTGGCAAAACTCAATAATAATGATGTGAGTACCTGATTATTCTTGCACCAAGCTGCACAGGCACACCCACATGCCCCACTACAAAACATTCCACTCTTTTGACATCAACACTACCTGGTACTGCACTGACCTCCACTTTCCTTGCATCCACATATCGTCAGCTCCAAGCACCGGGCCAGTACAGGTTATTTGAATAAAAGCTGGAGGACAAGCATTCCATCCTTTATGTGCCAACCACAACTGTTTGGTGAGGGCAACTGTGGATGGGTCACTAATGACTGTTTCCAAACCTTTGTTTGATAATGGGCCCTCATGAGGTGCAGAGACAAGGCATCCTGAGTAGGGGTCTACCAATATGCATATTTTAAGGCCGATACCAATATCGAGATCTATGATTTAGCATGGCGGATAACTGATATTTGGGCCGATATTCATTGATCTGTTGCAATAACAAAATGACATACTGAATTTGATTTGAATACTTCTATGAGAAAACAGGACGAAACATGGAGTTAAAGATGGTTTATTGAGTAAATGTTTATCCTTTTACACCTTAAATTTTCTAAAAGTAGGCTACAAATACAAACAGGCTCATACGGGTTACTCCAGGCTCCACACTGACTGGCGGCAGAGAAGAGGCATGCATTGTCTGGGAAACACGCACAACATGCAAACCTTGAATGGATATGGTGTGCAGAGGATAGACATCCACAACCAATGGATATGAGAGGCTCATCATTCAGTGCAGACACAGATGTACTGTTGTTGTATCTTGTGTTTGCAACCTGCTGAGCCCAAAAATTTGAATGAAAGCAGGAACTGCCAAGAAACCACGCATTATAGTGCATGATAGTAAAATGAGATTCTGGATGGTTTGTTGGCACAGGAAAAAGGATGGCGTGGAAAGTGTTCCAGCAGTGCCTTCATCTTCTTCACAACTTTGGTGAGGATAAAGTACGAAGTCCAGCTATTCTATCCTCAACAGAACAGTTTGTCTGCAAACTGTATGATCCAAAAACAACGGTAAAATAAAGGTTAAAATAAAAATACAAAAAAATATATATGTATATATATATATATATATTATTATTTTTTTTTTTTTTTTTTCAAGTCAATTAAATATAATTTGTGTTACAACCTGGTACATTAATGAAGTCAAATAGCACCATAGACCAACATCTACAGTTCTACATTTCTGCCCTGACATTAAAGTATTATAACTTGTGCAGCATTGCACTGTCTCTCCCTACAAGCTTTACATTTGTCTTGACTCATTCCCATAGATAGGGGTACTGATTGATAGCGATTTTGGGATACTATGATATGTTTCCAAGCTGATATTCACTTTGAAAACTGTTTCTCTTTAGGCGGAGATTGTTTTTTTCGTGTTCTAGTTCTGTTGCCTCTTACACTGTTCATTCTGACAATTCAGCAGGCATCCAATGAGTGTTGGCTTTCATTTCATACCATTTATATGTATATGGTCCTTGTGGTTGTGGAGATATTCAACATTTATTGTTGGCATGTCGTGTTGAGCAGGAAACCAAAACAAATGGCCTGAAATGACTTGTACAAGTCACACACACACAAAAAAAAATCAGCTTGACAACCACCCACCAACCTAATATCTTACCTATCGGTGCCTTCTAACTAAAAACATAGGGTGACAGCTTGCACAAAAACATGTCCGCAAAAGTCTTAACGGAAGCCCTTTTCAGAATTGGACCCCTGACTATAATCTGTTATGTTGTGTAATTGTGTGATTCACTCCTTTATAAAGTTTTGTTCAGACTGTTGACACCTGATGTGATCATCTTCTCTGGATCTGCTGCCTTGTGCGAAATCACAGCTGTGCTGAGCCCCTTGTGGTGTGATATTCTTGTGGTATTTATTGATGATTATCATGCTTCCATATAAATTGGATTATATTGCACATTGACAAAATTACAGTAGGTAACATGGAAGAAAATGGAAGCACTTTGGGAAAAAAATCCACTTTTACCACTTTTAAGAATATAGTGTTAAAATGGCCAAAAAAAATTCTAAGCTGACAACCTGGCTAGAACATATGTTGAGGGGTTAAATATTAATACTGGATAGGTTGTATGCTTGTACCAAAAAGTGTCCGACAAAGTTTTAATATCAGTTTTGGCCCCCTGACTACATTGAAATGTGGGGATTTTGAATAATCACGCCTGTCAAACTCTTGCGGTGACGACTCTTTCGTCGTCTTAATGTACCAAAGATCACAAAACCCACTCAAAGTCAGCTGGCAAAAGTGTGTAGGACAAAACGTCAGCATTTCACACTTCTTTGTCACTGCGAGAGTTATTATTATACAAAATCCCCATGTTATTTTCAGAAAAATTGCATGAACCCAGATCTCGCTATACTGTATATGGGCAAAGATCGCAGCTTTTTTGTAGGTGCATTTCAGTGTTTCATGTGATGTAGCCAACTGAATATTATTTGTGGTCTATTACTGTAATACTGCTCAAAAAATATTTCCTGTTCATCCCCACTGTAAAGTAAAGTAACTGAATTTGCTTTCTATTCTGAAAATATATTCTCAAAAAATGCTCTCTATTCTCAAACTTGCCTTTCTTTGACAGATTTGCAAAATACTCCAACAACGGAAGCATACAGTCCAGAACATTAATCAAAGGATTTGGAATACGTTTTGATGTGATTGTCTTTGGCACGGTGGGTACCTCCAGAACTGAGGCCATCATCTCTAACAACATGACATTCTCCCGCCCAACTAAATTCTAGCCACTCAAACTGCAACTGCATTTCTCCCCACAGGCTGGCAAATTCAGTATCGTGTTGACAGTCGTGAATCTCGGTGCAGCCTTGTCTTTCCTCAGTCTGGTAAGTAATATACAAGTGAATGGTCAGCAGTGAAAATCTCCAGAAGAAAAAAATAACTCCTGCACCCTCTCCAGGCAACTCCACTGGGCTGTACAGGGTTACTCTTGTGGGGCAGCCGTGGCCTACTGGTTAGCGCTTCGGACTTGTTACCGGAGGGTTGCCGATTCGAACCCCGACCAGTAGGCACGGCTGAAGTGCCCTTGAGCAAGGCACCTAACCCCTCATTGCTCCCTGAGCGCCGCTGTTGTTGCAGGCAGCTCACTGCGCTGGGATTAGTGTGTGCTTCACCTCACTGTGTGTTCACTGTGTGCTGAGTGTGTTTCACTAATTCACGGATTGGGATAAATGCAGAGACCAAATTTCCCTCACGGGATCAAAAGAGTATATAAACGTATATACTTATACTTATACTCATTCGCCTTATTTATGTGACTGCCATTGTGTAAACCAAAAGGAGGCTATGGGGTACAGTGACATCATTACAGTATTTAACAATTTTTTTAAACCTTCCACCCTTTTGTCAAAACTGTAAACACAAACCCCAAATCTCAAACTACATTCACAAAGCCTCTGACAACCTCTGCAAAACTGAACTATCGCCTCAAAACCTGTGCTCATAACCAATCGCCTCAAAACCTGTGCTCATAACCAAACACTGTCTTCAGATCAATCAGTAATTCATGCATTTGTTACATCCCGGTTAGATTATTGCAACTCCCTCTATCTTGGTCTCCCCCAGTCCCAACTTTCTCGTCTGCAATTGGTACAAAATGCAGCTGCTAGGATGCTTACTGGCACCAAGAAATACCAACACATCACCCCTGTTCTGGCCTCCTTACACTGGCTCCCCATTAGCTTTAGGGTCCACTTCAAAGTCCTTCTGATTGTTTATAAGGCACTACATGGGTTGGCTCCCTCATATATTTCAGACCTCCTCCATCTGCCTCCATCCCCTCTCAGCATCCAGGTCCCTTAGATCTGCCGACAAGGGTCTTCTCTCTGTGGCCCGCACCCGCCTCAAGCAAAGAGGCGATAGAGCTTTTGCGGTAGCAGCCCCACGTCTGTGGAATTGTCTGCCCCCAGATGTTAGACTGTCTCCCTCCATCACCAATTTTAAATCAAGACTAAAGACCCACCTTTACTCCTTGGCCTTCCCTGCTTCCTAGCTGTCCATCTCTCTCCTCTCTTCTTCATATTCAAGTGTCTTCTGTACTGTTGCTATTTATTTGTTTAGGGCTGTCTATTTGTCTATTGTATATCTGTATTTGTCGTGCTTCTCTCTGTGCTTGCCTTTTATATTTTGCTTGTTCTGATTTGCTTTTATTTTCTATTTTTTAGCCATATCCTCTGTGCAGCACTTCCACTGGTCAGTGGAAACTGTTTTAAATGTGCTCTATAAATTAAATTTACTTACTTACTTACTAAAACTCAACAATCCTTTCTAAAAAATGTAATTATTGCAACAAGACCACACACACATGCACTATTTGAATTACTCTTTAAAAGCAATATAAAACACTGCAGTGTTTGTGTTTGTATTTTTATTGTCATTTTCTCAGACTCAGTCTTCTGTGAAACTCAAAAGTAGAATTTCTGCAACTGACAAAGAACAAACATTCTTACAGATATAAAGAAAAATAAGATCACACTTATCAATGCAATACTATAACTGAATGTATTCTAAACAAATAAAAAATGTAGCATTGTGTCAAAACTTTACACACAAGCACACAAGACACAACACTGGAAAATAAACCATTCACATCTGTCGAATTGAAACTCTATCAAACTCTATCAAAACCTAACAGTCCTTTTCAAAATGTCAAAATGTCACTCTGATGACAAAATGTTACACACTTGCATCATATGAATACACTTTCAGATTAGCAGCAACACATTAGTGTACTTTATATAAAACACTGCAGTCTTCTGCATTTTCTCCACTGCATTTTCACTGCTTTTATTCAGTTTATCAGTTAACATTATGTGAAGCTCAATGTAACACTTTAGGTTTTTGTTATGTTTTTTTTTCCAACAAAGGTTTTGATAAAAAACAAAAATGAAAATACTGAAAGGTTACATCAACTCAATACTGTACATCACAGTACTATACTTTACAGCAGAGATTCCCAAACTGTGGTACGTGTACCACTGGTGGTACGCGAGATGAAAAGGACAATGTCGGAAAGGTGTTAAAAATGATTTTCAAAAAAATCTTAAGCCTGTGTTCTCTTTGTTCTTTGTGTTTCATAATGTTGTTCTCTGTTTTTTTAGTGTGAGAGCTCATAGACCAGTTGCACATTTTGATTTTGTTATTTGTTATCAGAGCCGGACAGTAACGGAGTACATTTACTTGAGTACAGTACTTGAGTACAATTTTGAGGGATCTGTACTTTACTTGAGTATCATTTTTGGGGAGTACTCATGACTTTACTCAAGTACATTTGAGAGGCAAATATTGTACTCTTTACTCCACTACATTTCTATCCATAACCGTGAGTACCCGTTACTACTTCTAAAAAAAAAGGAAAAGAGAAAAATCTCGGAAACCCTCAATTTCTTGTTTCCCTCTCAAACGTGATTGTGATTGTGCAGGCGCCACTGATTGGGACAGCCTATCAGCAATCACCTTCAGCTTTCCGCCAAAGTCAACTCCATGGTCAGATTTAGATAAGAGACGAAACCATGGACGAAACAATGGATGAAGACGCAGCAGTTCCATCCCGGGAATGTGCCAACCTGTGGCCCCACCTCGCCAGACTATTTCAATTTTCTGAACAAGTTAATGATAGTTTTCGCTTCAAGTGTTTCAATTACAAAATAGAATTTTGTATTTGAAATACGTATTTTAAATACATGTATTAGAAATACTGCCCATCCCTGGCAACATGGTAAAAAGATGAAAAGGACTTGATTTTAGAAGACACAAAAGGGCTTAGGGCGCTCAGGAGACTTCAGAATATTATGGGTCTTTGGGAGAAGGAATACATTCACAACTTATGCAACCCCTTCCTTGAGAACTTGATCTTCTATTGTCGCTATATTGATGATGTGTTTTTTTGCTTTAAAGGTACTGAACCCAGCCTCTTGGAGTTTCAAAAATATGTAAACTCTATTAATCCTAACATACGAATGACATTAGAATACAGCCAAAGAGAAATCTCATTTTTGGATCTATTAATTAGTAAAGAGGTAAATGGAGATTTGCACTCATCTATCTTCAGAAAAAGCACAGATCGCAACACTGTCCTGAGAGCTGACAGCTTTCATTCACCACATCTGATAAATAACATTCCCTATGGACAGTTCCTTCGTCTCAAGAGGATCTGTGACACACAAGATGACTTTCAATCTAAATCTGTGGAGATGACTAAACGTTTTGAGGAAAGGGGGTACAAGACAGAGGTTGTTCAACAGGCCCAAAGGAGGGCTAACCAAGGTAATAGGAGTGAACTACTCATTAAAAGACGGAAACCCAAGAGGAATCATCAAGTTTACTTTTCCACCAGATACAGCAAGGCAGCTTTGAAAATTAAAAACATAATAAAGAGCAATTGGGCCATACTTCAAAGCGACCCCTCATTGAAAGAGATATTCCTTGATCCTCCCTCATTTTGTTTTAGACGAGCACCCACATTAAGGGATAAATTAGTGAAGAGTCACCTTATAGTTGAAAAGAAAAAACACTGGCTACGTAAACTGAAAGGTAATCACAGATGTGAGAACTGTAACCATTGCGGTAATGTAGTAAAAACCGCTACTTTTGTGGATGTGTTTTCCAGTGCAAGCTTTACTGTTAATGCCTTTGCCAACTGTAACACTACCTTTGTAGTCTATAGACTCGAGTGTGAGTGTGGCTGCTTCTACATCGGCAGGACGAAAAGAAGGCTTAAGGACAGAGTTGCAGAACATAAGTACGCCATAAGGACAAGAAATCCTGCTTACCCCATGGCGGTCCATTACCAGCAGGCAGGTCATCCCTCTGCTTCCTCCCTCAAAGTGATGGTGATCGAGGTTGTCCCCAAACCCGTGAGAGGTGGAGATCATTTAAGGACCCTTCTCCAAAGAGAAACTTTCTGGATCAGCAAACTTAAGGCAACCTCTTTCCCTGGCCTTAATGAGGAATGTGATTTTTCCCCCTTTCTATGAAATATGGACATTTATTTCTCAACTGAAATCTATTTCTCTCTCTCTCTCATTCTCAAGAGTGAGATGTCTGTTTGTTATTATTTTGCTAATTAATTTGTTTTTTGTTTTTTTTTCAACCTACTTGTTGTTAGTCACATGGTGTGTGACAATGGGAAGGCTCCACCCACTGAACACCTAAGGGTGTCCATTTTAAGCTTTGTTGTACTTCCTGGTTCTATGCCCTGATGAAGGCCAATATGGCCGCAACGCGTAGGCCCATGTGCTTTTAACCAGTTCTTGCCATGTTGAATTAAAGGCTTTTTATACTTTTTCAACCTCAGAGTGCCTCTGCAAACTCTTTTTTCTTAGGACTTGATTTTACTTCCAATTCATTTTACATTCTCCAAGGTATTAACATTAAAATTTTTCATAACTCCATGTAGGACTTTTCTGTACATAAATGTAAGCACTGTGGCAGTAGTAATGCAATATTTAGAAAATGTAGGCTACTCTTGTACTCTTGATACTCAAGTACTTTTAAAAACAAGTACTTCAGTACTTTTACTTAAGTAGACATCTGACTGTTGTACTTTTACTTGTACTTGAGTAAAATTTAGCAAAGGGTATCTGTACTTTTACTCAAGTAATGAAGCTGTGTACTCTGTCCGCCTCTGTTTGTTATCATGTAGGGCGGCTAATTAAACATGATGCCTGGAATGTGTCAATAATGTGTTACGTTTTTATGTGTCGGATGGTGGGGGTACGCGAGCCAAGTCAGGATAGGTGGTGGTACGCGGGAGAAAAGGTTTGGGAACCACTGCTTTGCAGTACAGTATAGTAAATGCAGTAACGCAAAAATGAAACAAAAAATACACTACTGTAAAACAGGCTTAGATGTGGTGGACTCTCTGTCCAGCTTCCCTCATTGTCAGGCCATGATTTCAGAATCAGAATCAGTTTTTATTGGCCAAGTATACTTACATATACAAGGAATTTGACTTTGGTACATTCAACAAGACAAGTACACATGGAGTGGAGTGGATATAAAGTGCAGAAGTAATAGTGCAAATGTATGCATGTAATGTGTGCAAGATGCATATTGGGATAATAGTAATGTGAGGGATAAGTGGGTGAATGGCCAAAGAGGGGATGACCCCACTTTTTTATCCCCGATTTATCACATGATCCACCAAAGTCTATCTAATATCATCTGAAATATTGTTACATGCATAGCCTCTTCAACCACCTCCTACTCCTCTCTCTCTCTTTGTCTTCCTCTTCCTCTACCTCTTGCTCTCCCTGCCTCTATGCTTGCAAAGTTCTCAAAATGGCTCAACTGAGGCCTATTTGTGTCTGGTGTACCGTTTTGTAAGTATTTTCAAGTGTGTGTCTAAGTGTTTTCAATCACCCAATGTGTTTTGTGTTTTGAATAGATGTGTTGTCCCAATAATACCCCGAGATTTCATTTATGAACAAAGTGTCTTATGTATGAAATAGTGTGTAGTGTGCAGGAACAAGTGTGTTGCAGAAAGGAGCAAGTGTGTTGCAGAATTGCAACTAAAGTGCAAAGCAGCGCTTTTGTATAAGGTATGGATACACTGTGTTTAAGGTATAGTAACAAAAGCTTCAAGTTTTGTTACTTTGGTCAAAACGTGTTCAAGCAATGGGCAAAAACTGTAAGAGAAAAAAAACAATAACTGGAGAAATTGCTATTCAAAAAACCCCATATATTTTCTTTCTTGTATGTGTGTGTGCGTGTGTGTGTGTGTGTGTGTGTGTGGCGGGGGTGGGGCTGGGTAGTTATGGATCCTGCCTTCTGTCCAGATCTGGCCAAGTCCTCGTCGACATTGCGGGAGATGTTCTCTCAGGCTAGGAAATGGAGAAAACATCACCTTGTGTGCCATGTCCACCCTTGAGCTGACCCCACCTCAATGTCTCTGCATGCCTCTTCCATTGCCTGCAAAAGAGGCATGCAGGTATGTGGTTGGTGGTGGTCATATACTTCTCATTGGCCCACTGAAAATAATTATTCGATAGATTTTAGAAATGGGGAGTAGGGACAAATACATAACTGTACACGGTTACTCAATGTAAAAGTACACACTTGAACAGGTACACAATAACTTACCTGAAGTCTATTTGTGGTGCTAAGCCTCAGATTGATTGGTCTTCAGTTTTCTCTGTAAGTGTTTTAAGGTATGTGTGTGGGTTTTACCAATTACCAGATGTGCTTGCAGTTTGAATAGAAGTGTTTTCCCAATGATAACAGAGATTTCACTTTTGAACAAAGTGTCTAATATAAGAAATTGTGTGGAGTGTTTCGCAATAAGTGTGTTGCAGAATTGCAAACAATGTGCAAAGCAGAAAATGTGTTTAAGCTTTTTAGTGTGTAAGCAATGGGCAAAAAAATGGGTAACGTAATTTGTGCTTTCTTTGTGTTTACCATTATGCATCACATGTGCACAATGTGTTGCATGCAAACGTGTTTAGAGTTTTGCAAAGAGTCTACGAGATCTGCAAATTGTGTTTTATATGTGAAAACTAGTTAAGGTTTTGCCAAAAGGGTGATCGATTCAAGACATGTGTGCAGGCAACTGAGAATTTGGTTCAGAGAATGGATTGTGGAAAACTGTAATGCATTTTCGCCACCTACTGGCGAATGCATAGAACACAACAATCCTATGGTTTGTGTATACCTGTAGCCTACTAGCCTCCTTTTGGTTAAACATGGCTGCCACATGAATAAGGCAACTTCCTCTCCCTGGCTACAGCCCCAGCCACCCCTCTCCTCCCCATGTCTGCAGCTGAAGACAAGTTCATGATTGCCCTCCCATCTCCCTCCAGGTGGGTGCTGTCTGCGATTGGGTCCTGGTAACATGCACAGCCAAGAAGGACTTCTACGCCAAGCACAAAACTAGTTATCTCCCTGAGGAAGTGGTAAGTAGACAGTGGACAGAACAGGTCACATCTTCCTGTTAAATGGTGTTTTCAACAAAGCATGTTTTCAAACAATAGCCACTTCAACACAGCTGACGTTTCACTGGTATGAGCTGACTAAAGAGCCTTCCAGGAAGAGCCTGGCATATAGGCAATTAGATGCCCTCAAACTTCTGAACTATCAGCCATCACACTAAATAACACCACCACCCTTCTACTGATCTCCTTTTTCAGATTTCCATTGGGAAAACCTACGGGACTTCTTGAAGGTTGTTTCAACGTGAAACCTCTTCGGAACCACATGAGGCATGATTTGGTGAACTCAAAGCTGTAGAAGTTTGGTCCACAAAAGAAAAAGGACAAAAAATATCAGGTTGTAAAATATGAGAAGTCAATGACACAAAGTAATAAAAACAAAACAAATGCTTTATTGATCAAGCGAGTCATTTGTGACATAATTAAGGGACAATGAAACAACCAAAAAAATACTCTGTACAGTAAAAAGCAAAAACACAGGATGATTATCGTCTTTTCTGGAAAATATTCCCTCTTCCCATTCCACCTCTTACCCGGCCTCTGGCTGCAACTGTAAAAGATAAAAACACAAGAACCAGTCAAACAGCAGCCATTACATGCAATACAGCAGCAACTACATCCAAACAAGCATATCAACATTGTTGACCCATACAAACGCTAAAGGGGGTTACACATAGCACACAGTGCCACACACAAACGACAATGCTGCGCTCCATTTTGCCAGTCCTACGCGCGCCATGGTCTAAGTTCAACCATGTTGAACTCTGACTGCGGTGTGCTGTAAATCATAACTATTTTGCGCTAAGCCTGGCAGCAAGCACAACAAAAATCTTTGGGTTATTTGCTCAACCAAGCGGCAAGCGCAGCGTGTGCGGTTTCCTATGTGTAATGAAGTGCAGCCACCCCCAGTAGGTGGAAACCGCAGCTCTTCAGTAAACTGAGGCAGCCAGCTAGGAGACAGGGAAAGGTTCTGGGTACCCTGAGCTTTGAGAATGGCCAGGTTAGGTAGGAGACAGGGAGAGGTTCTGGGTACCCTGAGCTTTGAGAATTACCAGGTAGTAAACAGATAGAGGTTCTGGGTACCTTGCGCTTTGAGAATGGCCGCTTTGCCCCTTCCTGCGCCAGATGCCTGGTTATTATTCTTCATACTTTTTAGCATAGGCGCATTCTTCAGCATGTCAGGCAGAATAAGGAACCGGATCTTGCTGCCTCTAATGTAGACCTGCTCAAGCTGAGACACTCGCCCATCCCTGTACGTCACTGTGATGTTTGCCATCTGGGGAAATATAAACAGGAAATGTAAGCCACACACACAAAAATCACCACTTCTGTTTTTGTAAGACCAACAGTTCAGAAGACTACATTTACAGAAGAGTGAAGTGGAGAACAGTGATCAGAAGAACACATTTACAATACGCTCCATTGTAGAAATGGTTGAGTCCATCTCCTTCACTGTGTAATGTGGCAATTGAATTTTCCAAAAGGGACAAAAGTGGACCATTTCAAAAACTGTGCTTAGTTGACTGGACTGAAAGGTGATCATCCTCAGATCTGTGAATGTACCTGGCAGTTCATATTATCTTTGCTTCAATCAGCTTCCCTCGGTACACCTCTCCCGTGTTCGTTTCACATGTGACTATGTGGCCCTCAGCCTCGTGAAGCACTTTGATTGGCACACCGATGGACATGCTGAAGTCTGATTGGGACAGAAGAGCGGATAGATTAAATGTGTGAATAGGTTGGTTACATCCTTGTTTCCTTCACCTCGGCCAAATGTATTTGAAAACAATTATCAGTATATTTCCAACATGTGCAAGCACACACAAATGCCATTAATACAATTATATAAATATTTGTTCTTTTAATTGACTATAATTAGACATCTTTAATTTCACTGGGTATTTATTACCTGATACAGAATAGATAAGGGGGTAATGTGATACATAACATTTCCTGAGCTTTCCTTTTTGCTTCTTTTCAACAGAGAGTGGAAGTGAAATGGCTCGGATTGCATTCTTGGATGTAGCAAGGTCTGTTTAGGAGCATAAAAAGACCTAAAGTGACCTAATTTCCTTGAGATCACCCAATATATAGTATGGTAAACACCCTGATTAGATGTCTACTTAGTTTTATTACAAACAATATAGATAATATTCACAGTTAATATCTTTCTTAGTCATGCTTGATATTTGTAATTTTGGTTGCCCCAAAAAAATGCCATTCTGATGTCCACACTGTTATACCAGAATATACTGTATAAATACATAATTCTGTACAGTACATTTAGGAATAATTAAGAATAAATATGGTTGATGTTCATATGACAAGGCAACAACACAGTATCAACTAAGTCTCAGATCATTGATCAAGAAGTCTGACTGAATCTGATTTCGCCACAGTTAACAAGAGCACACACTTTAAAAATGCAAATACATGATTTCCCCTTCGTGGCTTCAGTTTAAACACAAATCTTAGTATTTAAATCCTCAGGTGTGGATGGCATTGATTGATTCTGAAGACAAGGTAATGGATATGTTTCCCATTCAAAGTTTGGAGTCGTGTGTGTGTGTCTGGAATCGGAAGGATGCTAAACTAGACACAGTGACATGATGGAGATCGGGCCCGTAGCCAAAGTGAGGCTAAGCCTAACACTAGGCCTGCCGCTCCCCTAACGCTAGGCCTGCAGCTCCCCTAACGCTAGGCCTGCAGCTACCCTAACACCAGGCCTGCAGCTCCCCTAACACTAGGCCAGGCAGCTCCCCTAACACTAGGCCTGCAGCTCCCCTAACGCTAAGCCTGCAGCTACCCTAACGTTAAGCCTGCAGCTACCCTAACACTAAGCCTCCAGCTCCCCTAACGCTAGGCCTGCAGCTCCCGTACAACACCAGGCCTGCAGCTACCCTAACGCTAGGCCTGCAGCTACCCTAACACTAGGCCTGCAGCTACCCTAACACTAGGCCTGCAGCTCCCGTAAAACACTAGGCCTGCAGCTACCCTAACACTAGGCCTGCAGCTACCCTAACACTAGGCCTGCAGCTCCCGTACAACACCAGGCCTACAGCTCCCGTACAAAACACTAGGCCTGCAGCTCCCGTACAACACCAGGCCTGCAGATGATTCCGAGCTGGATCAGCTGGATCTGCCAGCAGCGTCTGGCAGGCTGGGCATATGGCATTGGATTGGGCCCCAGTGGAGCAGCAGCACTGGTGAGCCAGAGCCAGAGGCCTGGGTACCGGTCAGTGACCGGGGTGGGGACGACAGCTCCATCAACAGCTTCCTCTAGCTAGCCAGGTAACATTGTTAAAACCAATCTGAAGGTGGCCTAAGGCTGACATCAGTCTGACATCGAACTAGCCTTTATTTTTTGTATTTGTCAGTACTGTGCACATACAGTATTTCCTAACAGCGAGATAAATAAGCTATCTTGTCCTTTTAACATTGCTAAAGCCAATGGTGGCCTAAGCCTTTTGCCATTTGCACAATTGCCTACTAGGCTATAGGTGAAAGACAATAAAAACAGTCATGTAGATAAAATATTACAACAATTTAAGAAAATTGCCATTTCATTGCTGTTGCCATCAATGAATATTATGCAGAATTGAATGTACATAAATCCAGCCATTTTCTGAATAGTGGATATGTGGCTCATGCATGGTCTCTCATTCATCAGACTGTTACTGTAAGCACGCATTGGACAGGTAATTTCATTAGTCTCTCCTACAGGGTGCAAAAGTGTTTGTGGTAGAAACAGGAGATGAGTGTTTTGCGGTGGACTTTTTTCATATTTGATAGGCGTACTGTATTTTCCAATAATAATTTCAAACTACAGGAGATGGAAATATTAGAACATAATCCCTTGATTTCCGGCCAGAGACCATGAGTGAGAATTTCTAGACATCATCAATTGGTGGACCAACTGTGAGGAGGCTAAAGAACCACTACTGGGCAAATGGCCGGACCATGTGACATGCCCGGAGAAGAGTAGCCTACAGTCTTGAGAGAGACAGAGCTCCTTCCTCCGCCCAAACATGCAATTTTTGCGAATATGAGACACATAAACTCGTCAAAATAAAAAGTGTTAAACTCGGTTCGATGAAATGGATGTCTAACGGAATTATTTTGATCTTTATTTGGTAAGTCTGTGAAGTATTTATGCGATCTTGACTAACGCCCACGCATTAGTCTACTTGACTGCAGAAATGAATCATGTAAATTCGTAACGTGCAGTTCATATGGAAATAATCAGCTTACACTTTATTGTAGCCAATGTTACTGTCACTTAGTGCGTAAAGTAGGCCTACACCGTGGGTAAACCTAATCTGACTCTCGCCAGATGAATTTCGTTCCGCTTAGCTCCGCCTAGCTTCACTCACATCCATCTGGGACCTCTTCCGTTGAGAGTGATTTCTGCACCAGATTTTATGGTAGAGCCAATCAGGACGCAGGGCGGGAGTTTCATAGATGTGACATAGCGTAGAAGCGACTGTGAGACTGTTCTCAGCATCACGGGTTGGCTTCGATGTGAGTGGTTGAACTAGCACGTCAATACATGACGGACAAGTGGCTTATCCAATCTTATGCAAGCATTTTTTGATTAGGCCCAGCCTTCTGAAGCAACACTCCAATGGATTGATCCCAGATGGATGAGTGGAGCTAGGCGGAACGAAATTCATCTGGCGAGAGTCAGGTTAGGGTAAACCCTCCTCGCGAAGAATCCCACTGCTGACTGTCGCCAAGTTATGGAAGCAGATAGGCTAAGCCTATACAAAACTGTAAACATGAAAATCAACAGAGAACATTAACAGAAAAGTTCGCAATATTGGTTTGAACAGTTTTTTTTTGAGTGTTAGTAAAACATTGCCTTGTCAGATGCACTTGCACGCTCTCTCTTTCTCTATCTCTCTGTCTCTGTCTCTCCTCTCTTTGTGTGTGTGTTGGAACTCACACCCACTCCTCTCCTGATAAGTAGCGTGTGCATTTGCAGTCAGGAACATTTTCGAGATAGTCCGCCGACATTGCGCCCCATCCTAGTAGCACTGGTGGACAGCCACGGGATGTCCCTATTCTCCTGGCTGTCCATTAGTCTCAGATAGTCACTAGTGCCCATTGTAGCATCATGCTGTTTACTGTCCATTGTAGCATCATGCTGTTTACTAGTGTCCATCATGCTGTTTACTAGTGTCCATTGTAGCATCATGCTGTTTACTAGTGTCCATTGTAGCATCATGCTGTTTATTAGTGTCCATTCATATTGTAGCATCATGCTGTTTACTAGTGTCCATTCATATTGTAGCATCATGCTGTTTACTAGTGTCCATTCATATTGCATCATGCTGTTTACTAGTGTCCATTCATATTGTAGCATCATGCTGTTTACTAGTGTCCATTGTAGCATCATGCTGTTTACTAGTGTCCATTCATATTGTAGCATCATGCTGTTTACTAGTGTCCATTGTAGCATCATGCTGTTTACTAGTGTCCATTCATATTGTAGCATCATGCTGTTTACTAGTGTCCATTGTAGCATCATGCTGTTTACTAGTGTCCATCATGCTGTTTACTTGTGTCCATTCATATTGTAGCATCATGCTGTTTACTAGTGTCCATTCATATTGTAGCATCATGCTGTTTACTAGTGTCCATTCATATTGTAGCATCATGCTGTTTACTAGTGTCCATTGTAGCATCATGCTGTTTACTAGTGTCCATTCATATTGTAGCATTATGCTGTTTACTAGTGTCCATTGTAGCATCATGCTGTTTACTAGTGTCCATCACGCTGTTTACTTGTGTCCATTGTAGCATCATGCTGTTTACTAGTGTCCATTGTAGCATCATGCTGTTTACTAGTGTCCATTCATATTGTAGCATCATGCTGTTTACTAGTGTCCATTGTAGCATCATGCTGTTTACTAGTGTCCATTCATATTGCAGCATCATGCTGTTATGGAATAAGGAATATCAGGCGTATGACTTGGTCATCAGCTCGGTCACCACAAAGGTCAAAGGGGTGGGGTTGACCAACATGGTGGACGTTGGTGACGTGGTGTGGGACGTAGTGGACCATAGTGGCCCTTCCCAGGTAAGCTCTACTCATTCTCTTTTGAGTCACAATCACATACAAGTTCTAATGAAAGCCATCAATTCTAGGGGAATAACTCTTTCTTTGTGGTCACCAATTTCATTGCCACAAAGCAACAGAAGCAAGGCAAATGCCCAGAGGTAAGCTAACCCTAACACAGGGGAAGGCCCGCCTGCACAGTGATCATTTCCCACGCAGTTTAAGCTAACACTAACCCTGCAGAGTGATCATTTACCCACTCAGTTTAAGCTAACACTAACCCTGTACAGTGGTCATTTACCTACACAGTTTAAGCTAACACTAACCCTGCACAGTGGTCATTTACCTACACAGTTTAAGCTAACACTTACCCTGCACAGTGGTCATTTACCTACACAGTTTAAGCTAACACTAACCCTGCACAGGGATCATTTACCCAAGTTGTTTGTGCTTGTGACCCCTCAGACTGGGAGGCCATGCCGCTCAGATAAAGACTGTGAGAAGGGCTACTGGGACCAGCACAGCCATGGTACGGACCCACCAGTCCTCTAGTGAGAGGCAGCTCCAAAGTGCCATCCAGGCTGGACCAATACAAACCTGCACACACACACACACACACACACACTCAATGTGTCTCAGCTGCAACTAAATCGACCAACACACACACACGTACCAAAGATTGTTAAGGCGGAGCAAGATACTTCGTCGTAGTTCATGTCTATGGGCGCGAAATGGGGATCGAATCCTGTCTGCATAAAGAGGCGTGTCGATGACGTATTGATGAGCGTACGTTGCAACCCGCCAACAGCAGCGGTATAAATAACCGGCGCACACCTGATATTAAGTCGATTTTCTCCAGACTGGAATGCTCAAAAATGCTAAAAATGTACCTGAAATGTTCACAAGGGTTTGAGGATCATGAAAACGTGCCCGAAATTCACATTCCTAACTCTATAGAACTAAGACCTTAGCATATGTGGTAAAATTCTGAGCTATGCCCATAGACTTCAATGGAGCAGTCGCTGCCTCTGCTCTGCATAAAGGGGGATTTTGACCCCCCCTCGCGCGATCCGGGTTCCCGGAAGTGGCTCCAGATGAAGTATCTTGCTCCGCCTTAACAATCTTTGCACGTACTCTCCATGTGTTGTCTGTGCTTTGTTCCGACTTGATTTGTCTGTGCTGTTGCCTTTTCCACACAGGTGTTCAGACAGGTGTAGGCTATGTGTAAAATTTGATGTCACCAGGAAGACCTGTGAGGTGGCAGCCTGGTGCCCCATTGAGAAAAGGACTCCACCACCAAGGTGCAGTTCACCCTGTCGACACACTGCGATTCCACAGCTGTCATTCCTCTCAGCTTGGTCAAAACACGGTTGTCAGGGGTCTGCTTAAGAGTGACTTTCTTTAGATAACCTAACGACATAGCAACAGTTAGAAACACATGGTCTCTGAAATAAACCATAATGCACAAGTGTTATTAATCTTATTATTACACGGCTCTTCACAAGGCTTGAATGGGATTTCCCAAAGTTCTACGGTAAAATATTTTCATGTAATTACCGCTGCAAACATATAATTACCGCTGTCAATGGCAACGGGTTTTGTGCTTCTGATACGTCTTTCATATCACTACGCAAGGACTGGAACTTCATTCAAAAGTGAAAGCAGACGGTTGATCAGCTGTGTTCTAAAGAATGTTTGATTCAAGTTCAGCGTGTGTTGTTGCGAACTATTTGTTTCTCAGCAAATGCCACGATGAACGGTAACAAATAGGCTAGGCTATGTAGGCTAAAGTCATATCGTGGGGAGTTTGTTATTTCGTTTTGGCAAGTAGCCGTGTAATAAGCGGGATAATGTATAGAACGCCGGCCATTATTGGGAAAATAAGTCCCTTCAGGGCCGAACAAGACCCCTCCGCTGCGCGTCGGGGTCCGGTTTGCCCTGTCGGGACTTATTTTCCCAATAATGACCGGCGTTCTATACATTATCCCTTACTTGTCAAATAAGAATATTCATCTGAGTTTGTTAAGATTAAACCCTCACCTGCGGCAAGTTTTAGGCACTTTTTAGGCACACAACAGCATGTTGTTTCACACAGACACACACACAGAGACTATCCAAGAGTGTGGAAAGATGCATCCAGAAAACAACATAACGTCAGACTTAACAACTGAATTCTCTGCCTCACAACTCAGCTGACCTTAACAATGAGTGGAATTCTGGGCAGGAAAACCGACAGCACTGATTTTTTCTGACATTCTGTTTTGTAATCATACAAGATTGTCGTTGTGAAATGATCTCAACAGGTTTGAGGAACTTAAAAAAAAAAAAAATGTATGCCTTTTTAATTAGATAGGATAGTGGAGATTGACAGGAAGCGAGTGATAGATAGATAGATAGATAGATAGTATACTTTATTGATCCCCAGGGGAAATTCAAGGTCTTAGTAGCATACAGACAACACACACACATTCACTAACAGCAGAAAAAGTAATTAAAGTATATAATATAAAAACACAGTTAAGCAATAAGGACAGTAGAATATAAAGAATATACTAAATACACTAGAATACAAATTATAATAACTAACACTTAATCTAAATTAATTCTAAAAAACAGTATCCACATAGTGGTGATTAGTCAATCAAGAGGCACTTGTAATGACTGAGGCAGGGACTGAGCCTGTGATTCTCTGTGCATAGTAAGGTAAGGTAAGGTAAGGTGCTCTGTGTGAGTGAGTGTCATGGTGATAGTGCAATGGTGATAGTGGTCATGGTGATAGTGCAAATGAGTAAGTCCAACAGTGCAACAATGCAGAAATAAAGTCTATATATCTATATTCTATATATAACTATTTTAAGAAAGGTATAAGTGTGGCCACAGTTCGGCTGTGGCATGGAGGGAGTGGTTATGCATATGTGCTAATGTGCTAATATAGCACGCAAACAGTGAGGCAGAAGGACAGTGGTAAAGTGGCTAGTGGTAAAAGTGGCTAGTGGACAGACAGTATCCAAACATGGGGGGGGGGGGTGAAGAGGCAGACAGACTATGCAGAGAAGTCTATCTCTCCTCTTCCCTTAAGTGAGGCATTGAACAGCTCAATGGCCCTGGGGACAAATTACTTTCTCAGTCTGTCTGTTGTGCAAGGCAGTGAGCGAAGTCTCCAGCTGATCAGGCTCTTCTGCTTAACAATAGTGCTGTGGAGTGGGTGACACTCATTGTCCAAGATGTTGATCAGTTTGTTCAGGGTCCTTTTGTCAGATAGTGAAGTGATGCACTCCAGTTCAGCTCCCACTACAGAGCCAGCTTTCCTTACCAGCCTGTCAATTCGCCCCGCATCCTTTTTCCTTGTGCTTCCTCCCCAGCATACTACTGCATAGAAAAGGACGCTGGCAACAACAGACTGGTAGAACATCCTGAGGAGCTTGCTGCACACATTGAAGGACCGCAGCCTCCTCAGGAAGTACAGCCTGCTCTGTCCTTTCTTTTAGAGTGCATCAGTGTTGGCTGATCAGTCCAGTTTACTGTCCAGGTGGAGACCCAGGTACTTGTAGGTGCTTACCACCTCCACATTGACCCCATCAATGTGGACTGGTAGCAGAGTGGGCTTAGACCTGCGGAAATCCACCACCATCTCCTTGGTCTTTGAAGTGTTGAGTTGAAGTTGATTGAGTTTGCACCATTGCACAAAGTCATCCACCAGGCTCCTGTACTCCTCCTCCTGCCCGTTCCTGATACACCCCACAATTGCAGTTTAGTCAGAAAGTGGGAGAGAGTGGGAGAGAGAGTCGGGGTGGGATCCGGAAAGGACCACGGGGCGGGAATCGAACCCGGGTCGCCGGCATACGGTGCAGGTGCCCCAGCCAGTCGCACCACTGCTGGGGCCTGGTTTGAGGAACTTTTAAAAGGACAGTTCCTCTTTTGCCTTGAACATGATATGAAACTGCGCTTCTGCTTGGCCATGGCATCCTGTCTGACCTCCTGTAACCGCGACCTGTTTTAGCCACAGGGTGTGGATGAGCAGGCCAGTGCTTGGGTCAGTTGGGATGCAGTGGTATGAGATTTCAGGCAGAATGTAATGGCTATGTTATAATGGCACCACAGGCTGGGTTGGTTTTATGTTATGGGACTGCAGGCTGGGTTGGTTTTATGTTATGGGACTGCAGGCTGGGTTGGTTGGTTGTTATGGGACTGCAGGCTGAGTTGGTTTTATGTTATAGGACTGCAGGCTGGGTTGGTTTTATGTTATGGGACTGCAGGCTGGGTTGGTTGGTTGTTATGGGACTGCAGGCTGGGTTGGTTGGTTGTTATGGGTATACAAGGCTGGGTTGGTTGGTTGTTATGGCTCTATAGGCTGGGTTGGTTGGTGGTGTTATGGGTCTACAGGCTGGGTTGGTTGGTTGATATGGCTATAGGCTGGGTTGGTTGGTTGTTATGGGTCTACAGGCTGGGTTGGTTGGTTATTATGGGTCTACAAGGCTGGGTTGATTGGTTGTTGTTGCTCTATAGGCTGGGTTGGTTGGTGGTGTTATGGGTCTATAGGCTGGGTTGGTTGGTGGTGTTATGGGTCTATGCTGGGTTGGTTGGTGGTGTTATGGGTCTACAGGCTGGGTTGGTTGGTGGTGTTATGGGTCTATGCTGGGTTGGTTGGTGGTGTTATGGGTCTATAGGCTGGGTTGGTTGGTTGTTATGGGAGTATAGGCTGGGTTGGTTGGTGGTGTTATGGGTCTATAGGCTGGGTTGGTTGGTGGTGTTATGAGTCTATAGGCTGGGTTGATTGGTTGTTGTTGCTCTACAGGCTGGGTTGGCTGGTGGTGTTATGGGTCTATAGGCTGGGTTGATTGGTTGTTGTTGCTCTACAGGCTGGGTTGGTTGGTGGTGTTATGGGTCTATGCTGGGTTGGTTGGTGGTGTTATGGGTCTATGCTGGGTTGGTTGGTGGTGTTATGGGTCTATAGGCTGGGTTGGTTGGTGGTGTTATGGGACTTTGTGTTGTGTTGGGTGTCAGTGATTAAGAGGCACTTCCTACTTCCGCAGGCCTGCTCTACTGGCATCAGCAGGGTGGTGTGATTGGGGTTCAGATCAACTGGGACTGCGACCTGAACCGATTCTCCCACCGGTGTTTGCCCAGCTACTCCTTCCGACGCCTGGACAAGAAGGAGAGCAATCGAACCCTGTACCCAGGCCTGAACTTTAGGCAGGTGCATCAAATATAATGGGAAATTGTGAGTGTTACATATCTCTATTTAATAGAGCAACAATAACTTGTTGCTGAAACAATTTTACCAGGTTTGCAAGGTACTACACAGAGAATGGCATTGAGTACCGGACTTTGTATAAATTAGCCTTTGGGATCCGGTTTGATGTCATGGTGTTTGGCAAGGTGAGATCTGTGAAAATATTTGATGTTTTTCCATCATAACTGAATCAGTAGCCATAGCAACCAGTGACTGATCTAGCTCTGTGCTTTTGATTGGCTGGGAAGTTCAGTATAATACAGCTTATCATCTATATTGGATCAACTCTATCATACTATGCATTGGTAGGTAGATTTGATTATAACTCAGTATAACTATTAAAGGGAAACTTGGCAGGATTTTCCCCTCTGCTGGAGAAATTGTGCATTATGCTATTTCAAACTGTGGACAAAGGTAACGATAAAGCACATGGATTTGTTTACAAGCTAGCAAAACGGTTAGCATAAGTTTGGCAGACAATGTGGATGTTACAAGGTAAGAAACACGATTTAAAACTAGTTTCTTGTTTCTCACTTATCTTTTCGGGACGGTAGTCTCAATGTTGCAAGGTTGGTTTTCCGCCTGGGGACGCTAGGGGCAGCGGGAAAAGTCACCATTTTCACCGGAACAGGTCATCCCGTTGCCAAAGTGAATTGTGGTTCCGATGCGTTGCTTTGCTCCCGTCACCTTCATCAACAAGTTGAGAAACTTTTGCTGCACCAACAGACAGCAACGCAAGGAACCAGCCAATCAAATTATGGTTACGCTTCAAGGCATGCACCATAGTACACACCCCCGTCCGTCGGGAAAACCCACCGGCATGCAGTAACGCAACGCAAGCGTGTGAATCTACTGTAGGGTGAGTGTGTTTGTGTTGCATGTGTTTGTGCCGTATGTATTTGACTGGTTGTTACTGGTTGTGTTTGTGCCGCATGTATGTGACTGGTTGTGTTTGTGCCGTATGTATTTGACTGGTTGTTACCGATTGAGTTTGTGCCGTATGTATTTGACTGGTTGTTACCGGTTTGTGTTTGTCCCAGACGACTCCTAGACTGGCTCATCGGGACCAGATGCTACTCCAGAGAGGCCAGAAAGTACTCAGAGAGGAAGTTTGAGTCAGTTCAGGATCAACAGGAGGTGAAAGATATTACAAACGCACAAACACACAGACGTTCTCACACTCTTACACAGGGCTCGAAATTAGCACCTGCCAAGCGCCAAAGGCGAATATATTTGCATTGGCGGCTAAATTATGGCTACTGCGCCACTTTGGCATGTGGAATAAGGCTGCTTATCAACTGCGAGAATAGGCTACTTCTGTCTGTCACGTTAAAATGGCTTGCCATATGTTTGCCCTATAGAGCTCAACAGTCGTGCCCACCTCCGATTCAGCAACTAAGAATCCCATTCATTTTCTCCATTGAGAACTGGATTATAAGACATAAAACCGTAAGCGTCCACGATATAATCAAAACCAGCTACGGCATGATTAAGCGATTGTTTATGCTCATATAGACGCCAAAAGTTATAGGGCATCAACTTTGTTTTGATAAATAATTGTTTTATTCGAGATTTCACGCAGAAGTAGGCTACTACACTACCCAAAATCCACACAAATAGAACTAGAACGTTTCAGATGTTGCATAGAAACGTAGCCTATTACTTGCTTACTTTCACTTTCAATGATAGCGAACAAACTACTCACGGAATGATATGAAATTCGTGATTCATAGCTCAAAACCCGTTGCCACTATCATATTTCTGCAGTGGTCATTATAGCAAAGATCATTGATTTCTGACCAAGATAGAGCAACGTAATTCGTTCGCTCTGCTTCAACACCGTCCGGTTATAGGCTACAAAATGATTGGACCTCCGAACATTGGGAAGTCCCTTTTAAATGGAACTTGGAGCGGAACCTGTGAACTTCTGCAGCGTTCTGAAAAGCTGTGTAATAGGCTAATTATAGGCTACTTTCAAAATACTTATGAAAAGCATTGTTTAGTTTTGGCCGTTAAAAAAAATATGTCTGGCCGGTAATAAGTTTTCATCTACCTGCAACTTTGGGTAATAGGCCAAAAAGTTTATTTTGACCCCTGCTCACACACAGACACAATCTGTACACACAGGCATACACACACTCACTCAGTCACACACACCCCATACACACACACGCACACATAACGCATATACACACAGACACACACAAACACACACACACACACACACACAGACACACCCAACACACACCCCATACACACACACGCACACATAACGTATATACACGCACGCACGCACGCACGCACACACACAGACACACACACACAGACACACACACACATCCCATACAAACAGGTGTACGCTCTCACTCACACATACACACACACATACACACACACACACACACACAGAGGCATAGATACACCCAATAAACAGATGCGTACGTACGCTCTCACTCACACACATACACACACACACACACACACACACACACAGACACATCCAATACACACAGGCGTATGCACTCACTCTCAAATACACATACTGTCTCTCACACTCCCATTTGCATGGTGGCTGTGTAGTAGTGGGTTGTAAATGTACTCTGGCTGCTGAACAATGGCTCCATGTCTTCCCACAGTGTTTGCTCTGCATCTCGTTTGTGGATGAGGACAAAGTACGGTTGGTGAAGAGGTCCAAAAAGAAGAGTTTGCAGGCAGTAAAACCCATCTCATTTCACCCGCGGAAGGTATAAACTAAATTTATGACGGTGGGGAGTAAAAGGATACGACTGTAATATGTTCCTGACTAGCTGTGGTTGTTGTCGCTCACAGGATGACTCCACATGCTTCAGGGCCTTGGTCAGTGCGCTGCAGCCTGCAGCTAGACCAGACCTGGCTGCCCAGAACGGGCCGGCAGAGCCCAAAGCCGAGGCTGAGGGGGACGGGGGGCAGATCGTGGGCACTCCGCTGGTGGAGCTACCCCAGGGCAGCCGCCCCCCGTGGTGCCAGTGTGGCTGCTGCCCCCCGTCGTGCCAGCTGGAGGAGCAGCTGTGCTGCAGACGGGAGCCGGGGCGCTGCCTCACCTCCTCCCCCCTCTTCCCCGTCCTGGTGCTGAGGCGCTCCACCCTGGAGACCCTGCTGCTCTACCAGAGCCCCCTGGCGGAGCTGCACGAGGAGGCCCACCTGCGCCGCGGTGCCTGTGCCCAGTTCATCAGCTGGCGCTTTGGAGGAGCTCTGCCCCAGGACACCATGCCAGTCATGCCTCGCTGCTGCGTGGCCAGGGTCAGAGCGGCGTTCCCCAGCCCGGACGGCCGCTACGAGGGCCTCACGCTCAGCTGTCCCCTCAAACCACTAAGGGCACAAGATGGTGCTCAGGTTGCACTAACCTCACTTGCCTTGATAAAGTTAAAGCAGGCATAGAATGGAAAAATGCTTTTACCTTGCCTTTGTTGAATAAGGAAACACAGTTGTTTCCTCCTTCATATGCGAATCTCAGACTTTGAAATGACCCCCAAAAAACGTATCTGAATTAATCAATCTGAACAAAGACAAAGTGTGATGGCGAGCACAAAGTGTGTTCACTGTGGGTGTGTGTGTGTGCGTGCGTGCGTGCCCCAGAGTTTTCTTGTTTTACTTCTTTCAGCAGACACTTTGATACAAAGGGACAAATTTGAATGTGAGTAAATTGTTCTCTGGGATTAGACCTACAGGAGTCTGGCTGATAAAATGATTTTAGTCTTTTAGAGAAGTTCCATTTCATGCTTCAGCAAACTATAGCTTATTTGATTACCAGCAATGATATATTAGACTAGGTAGCAACTACTATTTGTTTTTAAACAATATATTTATTAGTTTTCACGTTTACAACAAATAAAAGATGGATCCGTTGTGAAATCCACTGAAGAAATCAAATCAACAAAAAACACACTTCAATCAAATACACCAAAAACACAACACATTGGCTCAGTTACTACATACAGCAGCACAAGTTATAAAAGTAATGTGCAATCAGCTCTCCCTTCTCAGGACCTTTCAGAGAATCTCAGTAACATAATGGCAGAGATATCAGGCTCCAAATGTGCCAGCCATAACATTTGGCACTCTGTGCCAGCCTTAACACTTGGTTAGTAACTGCTATTTTGATAGAGAAGTAAACCGGCTATGAAAACGCAGTGATTACTGTAGGCTTTGCATGCTGCTGATATTGTTCCATAGACAGCTGGGGTACGACAAGGCGGCCTCTGCAGAAGTACATGTCAGCCTTTACTGGAGGTGAAACTGCTATGGAGCTTGGATGAGACACTGAATGAAGGTGTTTGACCATATCTTACCCAACATTACTGGCATACATTTAGTTAACTCTCCCATATGTATGCTACTGGGTGGAGTCAAAGTACCGCATGTGACTGAATTAAAAACGATTTTATACATTTATATGGCCTTGTGCAGTGCACCAATAATAAAGTGGCCTTACTTTACAGCAACAAGTTTCTAAAATGATCTGCTAGTGTAATGAGGACCGGCGAAGGGTGTTCAGAAAATGCATGTTTTGAACCCAGTATGGACCCTATTGGATTGTATAAAGTTCAACTTTAGATTAAAATCGGTAAGAATGTATAACTCCGGAGCATATTGAATATTTGTTGATTTTTAATCATATCTAAGTGACGACACTCATCCACTAACTTAATAGAGTGCCTGTGGCTATGGTGAGCAACTCTGTGTGCTTGGTTTTCCCTTACCTGTGCATTGTGTGCAATTGATTATATTTATTGTTTATTCTCTTAATGACACAATAGTATTTTTTGACAATTGCTTACTTACCTTGTGAATGCCATTCGCCATGCTGCCTTATATGTGTTAGATTACTGGATCAGTCCATTCTTTGAATTCCCATGTTGACTCAGTGAAACAGTCCTTTTTCATCTTTTGTATTATGTTGTATATTAGGAATACTTATATGTTTTGTAATGTTTGTTTCTAATTTTATTCTATTTTCATTAAAACCTGGAGCTTGGAGGCTATAACCTCACTTTATCTGACTGTGTTTTGTTGAAAGGAGATAAGCTGGCTGTCATCTTCCTGTTAGATCAAACAAAGACGACAGTACTGCAATGACCCAAAGGTTTCCTTTTGGTAGATGATTTTGTTTCTATACCTGTTGGGGAGTTTTACTGAGTTATCACTGAAATGATCAACATGGCACATTACATTACTGATCATTATAGAAGTTAGTTGTGTTGCTACTGTATATCCCTGGAGTCAATACCAGGAGAAAGTGTCCCTTTAATCTGTAATTGTAACACATCTTCTCTAAGTAAACACACCATGCAAATGATCTGCTGCATTGGGGCATCAGTCTAACTGTCGTTTTACTAAGAGGTGTTAGTGGTGCGATCATGGCAGCACGCTGTTGGAGCAGCTTTCTCCACTGCTTTTTTGACTATGAAACACCCAAAACTATTGTTATCTACAACAAGGGAGTAGGGTCAATCTTCAGATTTATCCAGTTTCTGATCATTGCTTATGTAATTGGGTAAGTTTTTTGCAACTTCAACAAGAATTTGATGCAGTGTGAAAATGTGACAACATAATACTCTCTATGTAGTAAGGTAGAAGTGTGACCAAATTGTATTCCTTTATACATTGTCATTATCTTATTAGTATTAGTTTTTGTAATTTTGTCTTTAGTAATAGTTAATAGTTGTGTAATTGTTAAGTGCTAATTGTAATGAATGGTGAAATTAAAGCAGGGTTGAGTTTGCCATTTTGAAAGGGTGCAGGATACAACTCTGCAACTCTGCAAAGGGATCTGTACACAACGACACACACTGTTCTTCACACAACAAAAAACTTAGATCCTTATCAGCAGGGTGTTTGGGTTCCTTCCTGCCAGGTATGTGTGTCTGGTGCAGAAAGGTTACCAGGGAACGGAGGCCGTCATCAGCTCTGCGACCACTAAAGTGAAGGGCTACGCGGCCACCAACACCTCTTCCCTGGGCCTCCACATCTGGGATGTGACCGAGTACGTCATCCCTCCTCAGGTGCATATTCACCTCCACCGCCTCATCCTAACAATAGTACACTCTTAAAACCAATGTGTTAACAACACAAAACTGTGTTGTCCCTATCTGGACATAGAGATGTGTTAAAAACAACACAAGTTGTGTTATTTACAACACATTTGATTTAAGAGTGTACTCCTACGCTATGTCTTCTCTAAGATCTACTTCTCATTAATACATTGCTTCTGTTGAATAGAGGGATGACTCTTTCTTTGTGCTCACCAACATCATTGCTACTCCAGGCCAAATTCAACAGGCTTGTCCTGAGGTAATGTGTGTTTAAATCAGCAATGACATTTCACCAGAACTTAAGCCGAGTCCTAAAACTTCCATTTTAGACTGCAGAATTGTTTTGAACAGTTTTATAGTAAGGATTATTGGTAACACTCCATAATAAGATGCCATAATAAATAGCAAACTAGTAATTACCTAACCCTTTCTTAATATTTGTTCATTGTTACTAAAATGTCTATTTGGCACAAGTTAATAGTTTTTTTATCATTAATTAAATATTAGTTGTTTGCATAAAATCTGTATGTTAATGTTTTAATGAATCTATTAACTAATATTGTATTAATATGTGTTAATAGTTAACTAAATGTCTTTTTGGCAGTAATTAACAGTTATTTCTTATAAAGCAAGAAGCGTCTGTGTGTCTGGATGTGTGTCTGTGGCACGCATATCTCGCTGACCGTTTTTCAGACTGATTTCTTGCTATGGGCATGAGTAAGTGCCAAATTTGACGTTGTTTGAATAAGAAATGCAAAATATATTGTTAAATATATTGGTAAAAGAAGCACATTGGCTTTCGCCGCTAGCCACTCCCCCTTTGGCAGAACTGGATCAGTGTAGGTTACACGGGTAAAAACTTAAGCGAGTGCAAGATAACATGCCAACACACACAGGTAGGCTATGCAGTGGCTCTTCAAAATGACAAAAATGATGTGCAATAAACGGACACTTCGAATAGCCCAGGCTACTCTGGACTGTCTTTAGACTTTGAATAAGCAAACGACAATTCCAACTGCAAGGTCCTAAATTGAAACAAGCGATAATGGTCCCGAATTAAAGAACGTCTCAGAATGCCACACATGCAAAGCATAACCAGCGACAAGTAATGAGTGGCAGACAGAGTGTGATGTCACTTATATGAATAGCCCAGGCTACTCTGGACTGTCTTTAGACTTTGAATAAGCAAACGACAATTCCAACTGCAAGGTCCTAAATTGAAACGAGTGATAATGGTCCCGAATTAAAGAACGTCTCAGAATGCCACACATGCAAAGCATAACCAGCGACAAGTAATGAGTGGCAGACAGAGTGTTATGTCACTTATAGGCCACCAGAGACTGTTTTTGAGTCACACCGTTGCAAATTTCATATGATGCATCATTCCACAAAATGGTTTGTTTTCTCTATCATCAAGTTATTCAACAGGCTAAACATATAGCTTTGACTCAAAACAGCTGTTAGGATTATGTCATTTTGATTTGTAAAAACTGCTCACTTCACATTTATTATATTATTATATTATCTGTAGGCCTATTCATTATTGAATGTTTACCTGGAATTATTTTTTTCCCTATCCTATTTTCAAAGCAGGCCTACCTGCAGGCATGTAATTGGGCTACAGGAATAGCATGTTTGAACGGGCACTGCATAGTCATTTAAATGTTAAATGTTTATTTACAAACTATATGTTAATAGAAAAGTTAATGACTTATTATTTAACTAATTGTTATTAAAATGTGCTTCTGCCTATCCCAATATGAACCACTCCCCATAGGACCCTTACAATAGATAGATAGATAGATAGATAGATAGATAGATAGATAGATAGATAGATAGATAGATAGATACTTTATTGATCCCCAAGGGGAAATTCAAGAAAAAAAAACACGCTCCGGCGCCGGAACCGCTTGCAATAAAGTTGGTTAAGCTGAATTAATATATTAGTAGTATATAGCTATAAGCAGAGGTGGGCACAAATACATCAAAAACTATTTTGTTACAAATTACAAATACTGGCTCATAAAATGTAACAAAATAAATTACAAAATACTGATGTGAAAAATGTATTTAATTAAAATACAAGTAATTAGTAATTTGGAAATACAAAAATACCCACACAATAATCATTATTATTGAAAATGTATCCCCAAGAGACAAGAAATACTATTTTTGATTGGCTGGCAGGGGGCTATTAATTCTGTACATTGGGGCACCTATGATCTGGTAAAAAATGTAATTACCATCCCATATCAATATAAACAATGATTGAACTGACAAGCAGGCTTCGCAACAGTGGAATCAACTATAACAAAGCAAACTACCCACCATCATTTTCCGTAACCAATGAAAGTAGTACAACAAATTGAACAGGTCGGCCTCTTTTTAAACTGAACTACATTTCCCTTGTTGTGCAATAAGTGCATGCCTGCTGGCAACATGGGGGATAAACAGAATAACAACCTATAAGGTGTCCCAATATACAGAATGAATTTACTTGGGCGAGAATTCCACTCCGGGAGGTCTTTGTCTCCGTCTCCTCCATTATTTCTGCATATCAGGACACCTCACCAGATGTTACTCCTTACATAAATCCTCATGTCAAATCCAAGTTTTAATACTGTCCTGTAGTAAGAATGAACATCAGCTATTAGGTACTCAAGGTCATGGGGTCAAAGGCCGTGGTTCTGATATTCTCCCTCAGTATCTTATCTGTATCGTTTTCAAATTTTAGTCTTGTAGCACTTAACACACCTGACAATTCAAGCTCCTAGTTACTTTTTTAATTTCGTTCAACTTCCTGACATGTTCTAAGGGGTTCTAAGGGGCTTTAAGTTGTCTACTCGATCTACTAAAACGCACCCACGAATAATTAAAACGTGGGCTCGAAGAAATTAAATTGTCTGCACAACAACGTAGTGTGGTGTCAAGGGGTATCCCCGGGAATGACGTCGGGAGGTGTGTCGCTTGTAGTGACGTAGAGGGAATCTCATTTATTGCAGCGCACCTGGATATAGCCCCGTTTAGGCTGTAGGTGGGAGAGCAGATCTTGTGTGTGTTTGCACAGGCCCCATCATCGTCCAGCTGAATGTTTGCCGAAGTTTTGAGTGTTTGTTGAGGTCCAGTGTATGCAGAGCTGTGGTGTTTATCGCGAACGGTGTGAGCTGAGCTGGGCATTTCTCAGATTTCGGGCCTATTTGGGTAACTGAAATTTTGAAAAATAAAATTCAAAATTTTACTAATTGGTATGCATCAAGTTATCAGTCATTTTGATAGGAGTAACCTTGTGAGCTTGGTTGAGACTACAATATAAGGGAATTTATGATTTTTTGTCATTTTTCAGGTAAATGTCATTACCATCACATCATCTAATATGTACATTTTAAAGATGAAATGGTCAATCAATGATCAATCAAAGATCAATTATGGTTTCACATGAAGTCTATTTTGTCTTGAACTTATTAGAATTGTTGAATTTTACTTACAACATGAATTATAGTCGTTTAAGTATCTTATTTTTTGATTTTTTCACTCGACCCTGGCTTGGAATTTCATTTATTTGAAATAAATGCCATATATCATATCTGTTTTCATCCAGTGGCAATTTAGACTGTCCAACATTGTCAAAAATATCTAATTAATGTAATTTATTGTAATTTATACATAATCTATTGGTAAAAATATGCATGGTGATGGTGATGACATTGCAGTTCTGGTAATGACATTTGTTGCGGTGATGACAAATCACTGATCGTAATCTATTGCAATTAAATGTTTATAATTTAGAAACCCAAGTTGAACTGACTTTGTGAAAAAAATAACTTATTTCTTTTAAAAAGAGTGCTTTAAATGTATCTGCAAAAATGTCATCACCAACACAGTCGTCATTACCACTACATTTCAAGCTATAATGTGCTGGTAATGACTGTGCTGGTGATGACATTTATACCGAAAAACTACCCTGAGAAGCAAAAATTATCACCATGCAAGTGTAGCTAGCTTTCTACATGTAATGTACATCATTTAAACTATTAAAATAATTTTAAAATTTCAGGAATATTCAAAAATACAGAAATACAATGCGTATGGTAATGACACATAATAAGTGTACATGCCCAAAACGAGGGATAAAGAGTAGATTTTCTTATGTTTCTGGACATCAAGGCATCAATCTTTCTGCTTGACACCCATGTATTCCACTGTGATTTTAGGTGACCATGGTTACCAAATATTTTTTTGATGAAAAAACAGTAGCAAAGTGCTTTTATGTAGAGTGTGCTGGTAATGACGGCTAAACCATGGGACAGGTATACATTAAGCAAAATAAAGCAGGAAATGCATATATATGCATAATGTGTGCATGCAGTTCATTAGTTCAGATAACATTTAATTCATATGCATGATTTTTTTAATTAATTTTTGATAAATAATGTTTGAGATATGGCACAATATGTGAAAACTCTGGTTGCGGACAACACCAAAACACTGATATTGTACCATAAAACACCAATAAAATGTGTCTAAATCATGAGTAGGAGCAACCATTAAAAAAGTCTAGGCTTGTTTTTCTTTATACTAATTAGTGATGCTAAACATTATTAGATGTAATGTGTTTTTAATAGAATTACACCCTGTGGACAGAAATAGGCCCCAATTCTGGGAAATACCGAGAAGCTGAGCATCGTGAACGCCACTGTTTATGTCTCCCGTTCCATAGTCCGTATCAAAGCTTACCTCGTTGTGTGCATCATATATTGGTGTGCGGGTGGGTTATATGGTGAGGCCCATCGGGCGCTAGAGGGAACCTTATTGTATTGGGTGGGTATTAGGCTACTACTACGCAGTAGCCTATTTGTACCAACAGTAGATCTACGTGTTGTAATTGTTTGGGAGCTTGTCGCTGTGATGTGCTTCGATTGCCTTCTAGACCTCACAGTTAACGTAGGCTTTAGTCAACAATCCAGGAGATAGTGGAAACCGGTCATTACAACAGAGCCCGAGTAGCCTTGGTAGCCTAGTATAGCTGGCGGTTGACACCACAGGTAACCCATAGAAGCACCTCCTTTTACTTTAAAGTACATTTTTTATTAAGTAGAGCAGAGGGGTGCTACATCTGTTACACCCCCTGAATTTCACCAAATTCGAGCAGCAACCAAATAGTACTTCCAAAGGCAAAGAGTACACTACTTTCAAACACTAGACAGAGGGTCACCAATTACAGGACAGCCAACCACAAAGGTATCCAATAAGGATGAAGTGGAAGAAGAGGTGCGCAAACTCACACAACCAACCACTGGCAGTAGGGTGCCTTATACACCCCACAAGACCATAAAGCCATAAACCATAAATTCTCCACAAAGCTAATCAGAACTGGACAAGTTAATATGTCATTAACTTTTATATTAGCATATAGTTTGTAAATAAACATTTAACATTTAAATGATGTAAGAAATAACTGTTAATTAGTGCCAAATAGATATTTTAGTAACAATTAACAAATATTAACGAAGGGTTAGGTAATTACTAGTTTGCTATTTATTATGGCACCTTATTATGGAGTGTTACCGGATTATCTTCACTGCATGTAAGTTCTAAATAGACATGCTCATATGACAGACAGGAACAGTAAACAAGGTTCTGCAGAGCATGTAAGAGGGCCTGTGGTGATCCTTTGCTCTTCTTTCTGTGGCGTTTAGGTTCCACACCCCTCATCTGTCTGTGAGTCTGATGACGACTGCTCTGAAGGCCGCAGTCCTCTCCAAGGCAATGGTAGTAATAGATTTTACTCTGTATAGACCGACTGCTACATGCATGATCTGTGTTTATTGCCATAATTATGTATGTGTTTAAGTGCCGTTGCCATTATTTAACTTTTGTTGATAGTGACTACAGAAAACAAAGCATTGAATGGGTTGGGATGTCAGACACCCTTGTGCATAGATATGGAATGGGCCTCCAAAATGGCCCTGACAGCATATAGAGAGCCACCCAGTTCCCTAACAGCACAGCGCAGGTCTATAGTAGAGACCCTCCCTGATCCCTAACAGTGCCTACACATGCTTGCGTTGAATGCAGTTCTGGAGACGCATCTTGTTCACTTTACATGGGTTCACGTCATCTGTTGCCGAATTGTATTGTGGTTCCGTTCCATTGCTTTTCTCCTGTTGCCTCCGTCAAAAAGTTGAGAAATGTTCAACTTTTGCTGCACCAACGGACAGCAACGCAAGGCACCAGCCAAACAAATTTTGGTTATGCTTCAAGGTATAGACAGGTCTAGAGGTCCTCCCAGTTCCCGAACAGCACAGCAGCAGGTCTGTAGAAGCGAGCCTCCCTGATATCTAACAGTGCAGAGGCAGGTTGTAGAAGCGAGCCTCCCTGATCTAACAGCGCAACAGCAGGTCTTTAGAAGAGATCCTCCCAGTTCCCTAACAGCACAGCAGCAGGTCTGTATAAGCGAGCCTCCCTGATATCTAACAGTGCAGATCCTGCCTGATCTCTAACAGCACAGCACAGAGGCAGGTCTTTAGTATAGAGAGCCACCCAGTTCCCTAACAGCGCAGCAACAGGTCTGTAGTAGTGAGCCTCGTTGACCCCATCTCCTGTGTAGGCGTTCAGACTGGCCGGTGTGTGAACTACTCCGCCTCGGTGAAGACGTGCCAGGTGCTCGCCTGGTGCCCCCACGAGGATGACTCTAACTTGCCAAAGTAGGACTGCTCCCTCCATACATTACACCACCTTTAAAAAAATAACACAAAACTAAACAAATAAAATAATCTGTGAGCTTTCTACCTGTGCTGAGCTAATTAGAAAGTGTGGTGTGTGTGTGTGTGTGTGTGTGCGTGTGTTCAGACCTGCATTGCTGTTGAAAGCGGAGAATTTCACAGTGATGATTAAGAACAGCGTGCGTTACCCCAAATTTGGGTTCAGCAAGTGAGTTCACCTCCATTATTCCCAAATTCCCAATATGCATAGTGCTGAGACATGTATGAGACATTATGCTACACAATCTTTACCAGACTTTAGTTCTTTATTTAAGAAATAAGAAATATCACCAAAGAAAACCAGGAAGCTGCATATAATTGATTAATATGTAAATATTACCAGTATTCATATTGGAGAAGCACAAATTACTAATATTTTCAATATAACCACATTTACAAGGTGCCCTAATCATTGTCATATGTTTAACCAATTTTCTTTCACTCAGGAAAAACATCTTGGCCAACGTCAGCAAAGGGTACCTCAAGACCTGCAGATACCACAGCTCCACGGACCCTCACTGTCCCATCTTCAGGCTGGGGGATATGGTCCACAAGGCAGGTGAAGACTTCCCCACCATGGCAGAACAAGTCAGATTATCACCTTTTTTTTTACATATGATTTATTTGCGAAATGTTCAATTTAGAAAACGTTTAAGGCCTCTCAAAAATGGAGAGAAAATAATATAGGAAATTAATTTTGCAAAATGAGGCACTACTAACACATAAACATTTACGCACCCAATTGACAATACAAACGTACACATATTCTTGCGCACACACAAGCACGCACTCTCTCAGCTCTCTCTCTTCACTGTTAGAATCAGTGCATGGATGGATATGAGTTAGCTTACTTTGTATTGTAAAATGGCCTGATGAGCGCAGATAGGAGATGAGTGTCCCTATCTGTCATATGAGCATGTCTATAATGATCTTGAATTACATGTAAAAGGAAGATGTTTGTGGCTTGATGGTGTTTTGGGCCCATACCATCGACTTCAAGGCAGCGTTGCCACCATCAACTTCAAGGCACCTAACCTTAACCCTAACCATAACCCTTGACTAACCCTACCCTTGCGCCTTCCAGGCAGCGCTGCCTTGAAGTCGACGGTGGGGGCCCAAAAGGCCATGGATCATGTTTGTCAGGCAGATCGTTTTTTTTTACTGTTTTGGATAGGGGAATTTGGAGTAAAATGTTGAGCCATTCTGTGGAGATGAGCCAAGGAGTTCTCAGGGTTTAGGATTAAACTCTTAGCCTTTAAAGGTTGTGACTGCAGTAGTTGGTAGGAGGACCAGTGATCTGTAGGATGTTCTTAATGGGTTTTCATCCTTCCTTTGGTGGTTTCCCATGGTGAAGGGTGGCGTCATGGGCATTCTGATTGACTGGAGCTGTGACCTGGACTGGCCAGAGAAAGATTGTGTTCCCAAATACAGCTTCGTCAGGATGGACAAAAGCACCCACAACACAGCCCCTGGCTTCAACTTCAGGTGAAAGACAAGATGTCTGTGTGGTACAAAGCACGCCAGTTCTCCTTGTCTATGTGACTACTGCCAGGATCCACTACGCCTCTGTGGCTGACTTGGCTTTCTGTGTGTCATTTTCCATGTGTTGTCCTTGCTCCAAGCGCAGATCGGTTTCATCAGTGTCCCCCAGCAGATGTAGTTTAGAACTGCAGAAATAGCACAGCTCAATAGATCTCTGACATTTGCCTACAAAAACAGCTGCCATCCTTGCCCATTTAAGGCATTGAAATGTGGGGATTTTGAATAATCACGCCTGTCAAACTCTTGCGGTGACGACTCTTTCGTCGTCTTATTGTACCAAAGATCACAAAACCCACTCAAAGTCAGCTGGCAAAAGTGTGTGTAGGACAAAACGTCAGCATTTCACACTTCTTTGTCACTGCGAGAGTTTTACAGTTTATTCAAAATCCCCATGTTATTTTCCCATAGGAAAAATTGCATGAACCCAGATCTCGCTATATATGGGCAAAGATCGCAGCTTTTTTGTAGGTGCATTTCAGTATTTCATGTGATGTAGCCAACTGAATATTCTTTGTGGTCCATTACTGTAATACTGCTCAAAAAATATTTCCTGTTCATCCCCACTGTAAAGTAAAGTAACTGAATTTGCTTTCTATTCTGAAAATATATTCTCAAAAATTGCTCTGTATTCTCAAACTTGCCTTTCTTTGTCAGATTTGCAAAATACTCCAACAATGGAAGCATACAGTCCAGAACATTAATCAAAGGATTTGGAATACGTTTTGATGTGATTGTCTTTGGCACGGTGGGTACCTCCAGAACTGAGGCCATCCTCTCTAACAACATGACATTCTCCCGCCCAACTAAATTCTAGCCACTCAAACTGCCACTGCATTTCTCCCCACAGGCTGGCAAATTCAGTCTCCTGCTGACAGTCGTGAATCTTGGTGCAGCCTTGTCTTTCCTCAGTCTGGTAAGTAATATACAAGTGAATGGTCAGCAGTGAAAATCTCCAGAAGAAAAAAATAATTCCTGCACCCCTCTCCAGGCAACTCCGCTGGGCTGTACAGGGTTACTCTTGTGGGGCAGCCGTGGCCTACTGGTTAGCGCTTCGGACTTGGTACCGGAGGGTTGCCGATTTGAACCCCGACCAATAGGCACGGCTGAAGTGCCCTTGAGCAAGGCACCTAACCCCTCACTGCTCCCTGAGCGCCGCTGTTGTTGCAGGCAGCTCACTGCGCCAGGATTAGTGTGTGCTTCACCTCACTGTGTGTTCACTGTGTGCTGAGTGTGTTTCACTAATTCACGGATTGGGATAAATGCAGAGACCCTCACGGGATCAAAAGAGTATATATACTTATATACTTATACTTATTTATGTGACTGCCATTGTGTAAACCAAAAGGAGGCTATGGGGTACACTGACTTCATTACAGTATTTAACAATTTTTTGAAACCTTCCACCCTTTTGTCAAAACTGTAAACACAAACCCCAAATCTCAAACTACATTCGCAAAACCTCTGACAACCTCTGCAAAACTGAACTATCGCCTCAAAACAGTTGTACCTGTGCTCAAAACCAAACACTGTCTTCAGATCAATCAAAACTCAACAATCCTTTCTAAAAAATGTAATTATTGCAACAAGACCACACACACATGCACTATTTGAATAGGCCTATTTTTATTGTCATTTTCTCAGACTCAGTCTTCTGTGAAACTCAAAAGTAGAATTTCTGCAACTGACATTTTTTGCAACAAAAGCTTTCACAAAGAACAAACATTCTTACAGATGCTTGAACACTTTTTGCAAAACTCGGCTCATTGTGTCAAAACTTTACACACAAGCACACAACACTGGGAAAGATACCATTCACATCTATGACGAATTGAAACTCAAATTAAAAACAATCCTTTTCAAAATGTCACTCTGATGACAAAATGTTACACACTTGCATCATATGAATACACTTTCAGATTAGCAGCAACACATTAGTGTACTTTATATAAAACACTGCAGTCTTCTGCATTTTCTCCACTGCATTTTCACTGCTTTTATTCAGTTTATCAGTTAACATTATGTGACGCTCAATGTAACACTTTAAGTTTTTGTTATGTTTTTTTCCAACAAAGGTTTTGATAAAAACCAAAAATGAAAATACTGAAAGGTTACAACTCAATACTGTACATCACAGTACTATACTTTACAGCAGAGATTCCCAAACTGTGGTACGTGTACCACTGGTGGTACGCGAGATGAAAAGGACAATGTCGGAAAGGTGTTAAAAACTAGATGTACCGCATAGCGGTACAAAATATGATCGCCGCACAGTCCTGTACATCCATGCTGCGAAAAATAAATCATATTAATGAATTTGTCTCCATCTTCTACTCCATCCCCCACTCTTGAAACTTGTGTGTCTGCTTGTTTGGAATGTCTGTTTGCGGTCGCACACAAAGTAGCCTACTGGCGCTGCAAAGAATAGATTTGTAGCACTTTGTAGCATTGTTATAAAACCTTTAAAATCTCTAAACAATCACAAGTAGGGCAGTTCATCACAGTCCATCAATTGCAACTGGACTGATGAAAGGTACACCTGTAGGCTACATTTTATTTGGGAAAGCCGCAGCATAATGTATTTATTTATTTATTATTAAACAAAACAATCCCTGTCAGTTCCATGCAGTTTTCAACAGCTATCAAGAAGAGAGGTCATGTCATGGATTTTTGTGAATGTTTGTTCTTCTACATATGCATAAGTTTAATCATCTAGTTCATATGATATTCAGCTTTATTGTCTATGCAAAAATTAAATACCAGTAGTCTAAAACAAAATGCAGTTTTACCCAGTGGTGCAAATAACTGACATGTCCAAAAGGGCATTCATGAAATGCTTTGCTAGACTGTTCATACACATCTTAATGGGCCAAGTTGAAGAGCTACTGTCCGTTATTGTTTGTGCAAATAATAGGCTGATTCATGTTCCCTTGCATTTTGCAACTATGAGGTCCATGGTTAATCTGGTTTCGCCAGACCAAGCTCAATCTTTTAAGAAGTCGAAAAAGAAATCGCTGGCAGATCAGGCTGAGTTCACCCAGCCTAGTCCATGGTAGGCGCCCAATAGAAATATTGTTTAACTTTGCGATTGAGATATAAACGCACTGGCGCCCCCCCTGCGACGTGTTTGCCCCCCGGTTTAGAGCTATTCTAAATGCAAAAATGCATAGAGGGAGTTATGACAAAACCGTGACTGTTAACAAACTATATAAGGTAGGCCCAATGCTAGTCTTATTACACAACATAAATTGTCACTAGGCTATGCTGGCGACCCAAATAAAATCTCATTTGGGAACCAATGGCTTACACGATCAAGCGGACTTAAGCTGCCACCTCTTGGCGAAAAGTTAATAGTTTTGCATATCAGTACATTTCACGCAGCTGTGTAGGCTAAATCACGGAAAGCGCAATTGAA
Organism: Alosa pseudoharengus; assembly: GCF_046254945.1. Lineage (NCBI taxonomy): Eukaryota > Metazoa > Chordata > Actinopteri > Clupeiformes > Clupeidae > Alosa > Alosa pseudoharengus. The sequence continues at coordinate 11,865,816 of NW_027468848.1, forward strand.
GTGGACACTTCTAAATGGAACCCAATCCACTGTACAGTAGCTCAAGGTCTGTGGCTTAAAGCAGCCATAATGAAAGCGTTATCGTTGTTTGGATACTTCACACACACACGTGTTTTTAATCGCAAAGACTACAACTAACAAGCTGGCATCAAAGCACGACTCCCCTCTCACACCCTAAACACGCACTTCGAACAAACAAAAAGCGTCTCAGTCTATAGCCATAGGCAATAGATGTATCCATAGCCATTGATAAATCTCTCAACGTGCTCTCTAAAACATTTGGTTTAAATGGAGATGTAGATCATCACGGGTGCGTTAATAAATCTACATTGCTGCGAGTTGACACAAATGATTCACTTTGACGAATTTATGTAGTTTCAGTCCTAGTTACTTTACTTTGAGCCATGCTCTTCCTAGGCTACTTGAATCACCTTTGGAATGAACGTTGACTCAGATGCTTTTTGATACTTTGAGCAGAAATATCCCAGCCCGGTGTTTAGGATGCATCGTAGACAGGTTATCTTTCAGGAAGCCCATATATTTTTTCCATTAGAAAACCATCACGTAGCGAACGTGTTGTGGCTAACTCACTTAGCTCCTGTTAGTAGCCTAGGTTATGGTCATAAGCAAACGAGGTGAAAGTCTAAAGATACAATTAGTGCTGTTATCAATTTGCTTGGTAGCCTATAACCGCATTTATGGTTTTCTACAAATACATCAATAATCAAATTGGCCCCCATCACTCAACCAATGCTAACGGTAGCCTAACATTATTTTACCTACGTCCTAGGACATAACTTGTATAAGATTAACGTAGCCTACCTGCAATAAAAACCAAGCATGTCCGATAAACATTCTCAGATTTATTTCGGCTTCAAGAAGAAATGGGAATTACATTTCATGTGGAAATCGTCCTATCCTTATTAGACGTTCTCTGCGGTAAACTACAGTCCTTGTAGGAAGCTCCACTGTTTTTCCAACCCCCTTTTAACTTCCAACAAAATTACGTCTCACTGCAACGATGCGCCATCTAGTGGACAAACGACTATGTATCGCCAATACTGGAAATGCAGCCATGATGATGATGATGAATATTTGGCTTTCCTTTAATCCTACTAAATTTGTAATTATGTATCGGTCATTCTAATTGCCGATAACGATAGTATGTGCGTTCCTGTGTGTGTGTGCATGTGTATATGTGTGCACCGCCATCTACAGGCCAATGAGTGTACAGTCACTAATTGTACACATAACCTAAATTTTTTAAGACCCCCCCATGGATGAAATGAAACTTGGCATACCCCCAGAGAATGCCAGGTCAATCATACACATACAATTTGGTGCAGTTCTGAACATCTTAACTGAAGATAGGGGCGATTAAAGCTGAATGATATTGCATTTTCATTTTTTACCGGGGGGGTGCAAATCACAAATGAGTGATTATGGGCCAGGTTGATGTGGGCCCTTGAGACCAACATACCATAAAAAATTCTTCATCCTCAGTGCCATGGTTCAGGTAGTTATTTAGGAAAAACTGCATTTTTTGGGTTTCGGGGGGCCCAGCGCGGTGGGGGAGTGGCCCCCGGGGACCAAACGAAATTTTTCCGTAAAAGTCTAGTGGGGCTACATACCCACCAAATTTCATGTGCCCCGGTGTTTCGGTGTCCCGGGTATCGTTGACCAAAAATTCAGGAAGTAGATGACGAAAAAAAAAAAAACTTTGACAATCCCTATATGACCGCTTCGCTAGCGATTTAAAAAAAAAAATTTTTTTTAATCTGTTCTCTTTGTTCTTTGTGTTTCATAATGTTGTTCTCTGTTTTTTTAGTGTGAGAGCTCATAGACCAGTTGCACATTTTGATTTTGTTATTTGTTATCATGTAGGGCGGCTAATTAAACATGATGCCTGGAATGTGTCAATAATGTGTTACGTTTTTATGTGTCGGATGGTGGGGGTACGCGAGCCAAGTCAGGATGTAGGTGGTGGTACACGGGAGAAAAAAGTTTGGGAACCACTGCTTTGCAGTACAGTATAGTAAATGCAGTAACGCAAAAATTAAACAAAAAATACACTACTGTAAAACAGGCTTAGATGTGGTGGACTCTGCCCAGCTTCCCTCATTGTCAGGCCATGATTTCAGAATCAGAATCAGTTTTTATTGGCCAAGTATACTTACATATACAAGGAATTTGACTTTGGTACATTCAACAAGACAAGTACACATGGAGTGGAGTGGATATAAAGTGCAGAAGTAATAGTGCAAATGTATGCATGTAATGTGTGCAAGATGCATATTGGGATAATAGGCATGTAATGTGAGGGATAAGTGGGTGAATGGCCAAAGAGGGGATGACCCCACTTTTTTATCCCCGATTTATCACATGATCCACCTTTTACTGTCTATGAGTTTATCTAATATCATCTGGAATATTGTTACGTGCATAGCCTCTTTGACCACCTCCTACTCCTCTCTCTCTTTGTCTTCCTCTACCTCTTGCTCTCCCTGCCTCTATGCTTGCAAAGTTCTCAAAATGGCTCAACTGAGGCCTATTTGTGTCTGGTGTACAGTTTTGTAGATGTCTTGTCCAGAGGTGGGCGAAGTACTCAATTTCAGTACTTAAGTCAAAGTACAGATACTACTGGTCAAATGTTACTCCGATACAAGTAAAAGTTGCATATTCAAAATTGTACTTAAGTGAAAGTACTGAAGTACTTGATTTTAAAAATACTTAAGTATTAAAGTACAATTTGAAATTACATGTGTAAGGTTTAACACTTAAATGCATGCCCCTGACTAGCTTGTATAAGCTGCAGAATAAGGGATTATAGAATGTTACAGAATGAAGAAACCCAACTGACAGAAAGAAAATTTTTATTTTCTATCAAACTGGCTTGACATGAAAGCAACATTCAAGCAACTTTACATGGGTGCGAGTACTCGACAGGGCATCCGCCTTCATCTCCGTCTCCGTCTACCTCCATCTTGCTGTCGATTTAGGAATAGAGAACGGTTAGACGTTGAACTTGGTTTTATAGCCTAGCGCACAGATGTGACGCAACCCTGATTAGTGATAGGCTGTCACCTGCGAACAAACCATCACATTTTAGAAGAGAGGGGAGGGGGGGACAGAGTTTCGATATAGGCTATACCTAGTTTATTGAAAGTTAAAAGTAACGAGAGCCTTAACAGAAATGTAGTGAAGTTCAAAGTACGATTTTTGTCATTCAGATGTAGTGAAGTGAAAGTGAAAGTATTTTTTAAAAAATTAACTCAAGTGAAGTACAAATACTCAAAATCTGTACTTAAGTACAGTACTTAAGTAAATGTACTTCGTTACTGCCCACCTCTGGTCTTGTCCCAATAGTACCCCGAAATTTCATTTATGAAAAAAGTGTCTTATGTATGAAATAGTGTGTGTGCAGGAGCAAGTGTGTTGCAAAAAGGAGCAAGTGTGTTGCAGAATTGCAACTAAAGTGCAAAGCAGCGCTTTTGTATAAGGTATGGATACACTGTGTTTTAGGTATAGTAACAAAAGCTTCAAGTTTTGTTACTTTGGTCAAAACATGTGTTCAAGCAATGGGCAAAAACTGTAAGAGAAAAAAAAACAATTACTGGAGAAATTGCTATTCAAAAAAACCCATATATTTTCATTCTTGTATATGTGTGTGCGTGTGTGGGGCTGGGGTTGGGGAGTTATGGATCCTGCCTTCTGTCCAGATCTGGCCAAGTCCTCGTCGACATTACGGGTGATGTTCTCCCAGGCTAGGAAATGGAGAAAACATCACCTTGTGTGCCATGTCCACCCTTGAGCTGACCCCACCTCAGTGTCTCTGCATGCCTCTTCCATTGCCTGCAAAAGAGGCATGCAGGTATGTGGTTGGTGGTGGTCATATACTTCTCATTGGCCCACTGAAAATAATTCTTCGATAGATTTTAGAAATGGGGAGTAGGGACAAATACAGAACTGTACACAGTTACTCAATGTAAAAGCACACACTTGAACAGGTACACAATAACTTACCTGAAGTCTATTTGTGGTGCTAAGCCTCAGATTGATTGGTGTTCAGTTTTCTCTGTAAGTGTTTTCAGGTACAGTATGTGTGTGGGTTTTACCAATTACCAGATGTGCTTGCAGTTTGAATAGAAGTGTTTTCCCAATGATAACAGAGATTTCACTTTTGAACAAAGTGTCTAATATAAGAAATTGTGTGGAGTGTTTCGCAGAATTACAAACAATGTGCAAAGCAGAAAACGTGTTTAAGCTGTGGTTACAGTGTTTAAGATATGCTATAAGAAGTTTAGTTATGGAAGCTTTGGTCTAAGCATTCATTTTTAGTGTGTAAGCAATGGGCAAAAAAATGGGTAATGTAATTTGTGCTTTCTTTGTGTTTACCATTATGCATCACATGTGCACAATGTGTTGCATGCAAACGTGTTTAGAGTTTTGCAAAGAGTCTACGAGATCTGCAAATTGTGTTTTATATGTGAAAACTAGTTAAGGTTTTGCCAAAAGGGTGATCGATTCAAGACATGTGTGCAGGCAACTGAGAATTTGGTTCAGAGAATGGATTGTGGAAAACTGTAATGCATTTTCGCCACCTACTGGCGAATGCATAGAACACAACAATCCTATGGTTTGTGTATACCTGTAGCCTACTAGCCTCCTTTTGGTTAAACATGGCTGCCACATGAATAAGGCAACTTCCTCTCCCTGGCTACAGCCCCAGCCACCCCTCTCCTCCCCATGTCTGCAGCTGAAGACAAGTTCATGATTGCCCTCCCATCTCCCTCCAGGTGGGTGCTGTCTGCGATTGGGTCCTGGTAACATGCACAGCCAAGAAGGACTTCTACGCCAAGCACAAAACTAGTTATCTCCCTGAGGAAGGAACTGGGGAAGTGGTAAGTAGACAGTGGACAGAACAGGTCACATCTTCCTGTTAAATGGTGTTTTCAACAAAGCATGTTTTCAAACAATAGCCACTTCAACACAGCTGACGTTTCACTGGTATGAGCTGACTAAAGAGCCTTCCAGGAAGAGCCTGGCATATAGGCAATTAGATGCCCTCAAACTTCTGAACTATCAGCCATCACACTAAATAACACCACCACCCTTCTACTGATCGATCTCCTTTTTCAGATTTCCATTGGGAAAACCTACGGGACTTCTTGAAGGTTGTTTCAACGTGAAACCTCTTCGGAACCACATGAGGCATGATTTGGTGAACTCAAAGCTGTAGAAGTTTGGTCCACAAAAGAAAAAGGACAAAAAATATCAGGTTGTAAAATATGAGAAGTCAATGACACAAAGTAATAAAAACAAAACAAATGCTTTATTGATCAAGCGAGTCATTTGTGACATAATTAAGGGACAATGAAACAACCAAAAAAATACTCTGTACAGTAAAAAGCAAAAACACAGGATGATTATCGTCTTTTCTGGAAAATATTCCCTCTTCCCATTCCACCTCTTCCCCGGCCTCTGGCTGCAACTGTAAAAGATAAAAACACAAGAACCAGTCAAACAACAGCCATTACATGCAATACAGCAGCAACTACATCCAAACAAGCGCATAAACATTGTTGACCCATACAAACGCTAAAGGGGGTTACACATAGCACACAGTGCCACACACAAACGGCAATGCTGCGCTTCATTTTGCCGGTCCTACGCGCGCCATGGTCTAAGTTCAACCATGTTGAACTCTGACTGCGGTGTGCTGTAAATCATAACTATTTTGCGCTGAGCCTGGCAGCAAGCACAAAAATCTTTGGGTTATTAGCTCAACCAAGCGGCAAGAGCAGAGTGTGCGGTTTCCTATGTGTAATGAAGTGCAGCCACCCCCAGTAGGTGGAAACCGCAGCTCTTCAGTAAACTGAGGCAGCCAGCTAGGAGACAGGGAGAGGTTCTGGGTACCCTGAGCTTTGAGAATGGCCAGGTTAGGTAGGAGACAGGGAGAGGTTCTGGGTACTCTGAGCTTTGAGAATTACCAGGTAGTAAACACATAGAGGTTCTGGGTACCTTGCGCTTTGAGAATGGCCGCTTTGCCCCTTCCTGCGCCAGATGCCTGGTTCTTATTCTTCATACTTTTCAGCATAGGCGCATTCTTCAGCATGTCAGGCAGAATAAGGAACCGGATCTTGCTGCCTCTAATGTAAACCTGCTCAAGCTGAGACACTCGCCCATCCCTGTACGTCACTGTGATGTTTGCCATCTGGGGAAATATAAACAGGAATGTAAGCCACACACACAAAAATCACCACTTCTGTTTTTGTAAGACCCAACAGTTCAGAAGACTACATTTACAGAAGAGTGAAGTGGAGAAGAGTGATCAGAAGAACACATTTACAATACGCTCCATTGTAGAAATGGTTGAGTCCATCTCCTTCACTGTGTAATGTGGCAATTGAATTTTCCAAAAGGGCCAAAAGTGGACCATTTCAAAAACTGTGCTTAGTTGACTGGACTGAAAGGTGATCATCCTCAGATCTGTGAATGTACCTGGCAGTTCATGTTATCCTCTGCTTCAATCAGCTTCCCTCGGTACACCTCTCCCGTGTTCGTTTCACATGTGACTATGTGGCCCTCGGCCTCGTGAAGCACTTTGATTGGCACACCGATGGACATGCTGAAGTCTGATTGGGACAGAAGAGTGGATAGATTAAATGGATGAATAGGTTGGTTACATCCTTGTATCCTTCACCTCGGGCTCGGCCTGCTAACTTTGCCTAACTTACTTGTTACACACCAGTGCAGGTTATCGTGTTATAAAGCCGGTCGAAATGGCCCTGAGAAAATCTGAATAACATAAATAAGACAATTGTGACGTTACAAATACCAGCAAAATGGTCAAAATGACATTAGCTAGCAAACTAGCAGCAGACTAGACATTGGAAACATCTAAGCCACACACCAGGAGAAATTAAACAGCAAGCCACATACTGTTAAAAATACGTTACCAGTTCGAGACACACAATCATTAGCAGCGATCACATTTAAATCTACATAAGACAGCTCGTATTTACTTCAAACGTTTATGCAAGCCGGTCAAACGTAATATTACATTCTCTGTATCTCTAACGTTAGAGGAGGGGCTGGTTAGCAATCTAACCTTAACAGAGAGGGTAGTAATCAAGGATCTTTGCTAACGACACCGGACTTAACTGCCTTACATTATCAAACGCTACAATTAAATGATAACTTATGTATTCTACAAACAACGCATCACTCACGTGAGGATTTGCCGAAGTGTTATCTTGTGTTACTCACAATAACGTAGCTGCCTAGTTCAGGCTCTCCTCCCGTTCGCCGTGCTGTCGCGTGTTCCAAACGTTGGCTTGCGCCTGCCATTGTTTACTTCCGGAGGTCTTTCGCAGTCTAATCTTTTTCACTGCCACCAAGTGCATGGGAAATGAAACGACACACATGTTATGCGCTGCCTTGCTTGAGAAGCCCCTGGCTAGTACTAAATGATTACAGTACAGCCTTGACCAAGTGGCCGCCGACCAGAAAAAGACTAAAAGAGAGAATGAGTGTTAAAGGAACTCTAGGCAAAGACTGCCTGTGTGTTTAAACCTTATTTATACAGTCTATAACGTTACACTGGCAGTGATTGTGATTTGGACCCTCGACTTTCTTTTTCCCAAGTAGTGCAGCACAACACTCCAGAACAAATGGGGGCAGTAGTTTGGTAACCACCAATACTAGTAGAAGAAGAAGAAAAAGGAAGGACTTGCGATCGGAAATGACCAAGAATCAGCTGTGTAAAATCAACTCTTCATCTGTGGAAAAATACCTCCGTTGTGATTATTTTTTTTATTAACACTAAGCCAATAATGATCATTCCGTAGAGCTGTATGAAGAACACACTGAGTTCTCTGTTGGATATATAAAGTACAACACACATCGATAACATTAAGTCAGTCAACAGTGCCTAACATAAACATAAATTAACGTTAAATGAGGCAGTCTTGCGTTACCGCATTATCGTTGTGAACACCGGAGAGTCTTCTTTGGGAAATAACTGTTGTTTCAGAATGTCAGGTAAGACGAAAATAAGTTCATTTCAGTGTTTTATTTGAACATGCTCGAAAATGTACTTGAGTAAACAAAAGACTCCGGTAACAGCTAACAGGTTAGCTGGACTAGACATGTAACTTGATAGCTATGCTAGCTAGATACACAACTTGGTTGCTAGCTAACATTAGCTCATTATTGTTAGGTTGGGTAATATCCAATTAGACATAATGTTAGTGGTGCAAAAGTAGGGTATGATGCTACCTTTGAAGTACCTAAACCAATAGTATAATAATATACCACGGGTAAAACTGATGCCTTGTTATTTTCCATAAGCATATTTAACGAAATGTTCTTTTGTGGTCTCGGTTAACATTGTTTACTTACGTTGGGTCAGAACAGAACAACAACGGTTAACGTTAGCTAACCAAATGCCTGTGAAGAACTTATAGGAACTGTCAGACATAACGTTAGCTGCTACCGGCTAATGAAGTCAAGAACCTCGAAGAGGTAGCTTTCGGGATGACTAATGTTAGTCAATGTATGGAACAGCCTTACCTTAGTACCATACTATTAATATCTCTTCCATCTAAGCTGTCTTTAACTAATGACCTAGTTAGCTAGCAAATGGCCGTGAAAACTGAATGTTATCGCGTAGAAGGCCTACTATGTGGAATTTATATGACGTTTGAGTTTTACTGTCGCGTGCTCTTTAGACGTTGTGGATCATCAGGTTGATTGCGAAAAGTCAGCTTGTTTCACAACATATGGTTTCACAAGAGGAATAAGGTGCACGGCATTATGAGACTCAACAACAGTGACTGACACACCTGCAGACTGTCATTATTGTTGTAGACTATTTGATGTGGAAGGGTCAAGGCGTCTATTAAGAGGAGATGTTTAATCTTTCTGTAGTCCAGGCAGAATTCCTTCAATTTATCAGTGCATGTGCTTGATCAGACCAGTGTAGTCTAACACCTCGCTTTGTTGACATTTTCGGCAGATGATGTTGTCCTGTTGAATGTACCTGTAATCCGGCAGCTCTATCACTGGGACTGTGGACTGGCATGCTCACGAATGGTTCTAAAGTAAGTAGGCCTATATTGGGTATATTATTAGTAGTGGAGCCCTAACCCAGAGACGTATTCACCTTAGTGAAGCCCTTAAGTGTGTGCGTGCGTGCGTGTGTGTGTGCGCGCGCGTCTTGACTCTTTCTCCCACTCGGATCCTCACATGCACCCAGATTCTCTCCACCACCAGCATCTTCCACTTGTAGCTATGAACCAGGCTTAATTTCAGTCCTGACAAATAAACCTTATCTTGTTTAATTTAATATGTGATTTGAGACATGTCTCAAAAGAACTGATGGGATGTAATGTTGATTTAGGGAAACTTCAAGAAGCTGTGTGTGATTGGTTGTATAAAATAAGTATTAAAGGTGGCGTAGAGCCGCAGTTGCAGTTACAAACGTCAAATCCAATGTTCAATGTTAATTAGGAAATAAGGTTTTCCAGGAGAACAAGTACAAGAAGTTAAAGGAGAAATCCTTTAACGCTATACTCTGGGGGCATGTAGATGGGAGCTCACGGACATGCCCCCAGAGTGTAGCGCTGTAGCTGCCTGGCTGTGTTAACTGAGGCTGCTGCATTGTAGTTCTCTATGCAGGAAGAACCCTGCTGTAGTGGAGCGTTAACCCAGAGTGTTATTCTCTTCACATCAGTGGAGCTCCAACCTACACCTTATTACCCTTAGTGGAGCTCCAACCTACAACCTAACCTACAACCTTATCCACCTTAGTGGAGCGCTAACCTACAACCTTATCCACCTTAGTGGAGCGCTAACCTACAACCTTATCCACCTTAGTGGAGCTCTAACCTACAACCTTATCCTTTGTGGAGTGCTAACCTAGAGCCTTATTTGCCTTAGCGAAGCGCTAACCTAGAGCCTAGAGCCAGGGCAGCCGTGGCCCACTGGTTAGCACTCTGGACTTGTAACCGGAGGGTTGCCGGTTCGAGCCCCGACCAGTGGGCCGCGGCTGAAGTGCCCTTGAGCAAGGCACCTAACCCCTCACTGCTCCCCGAGCGCCGCCACTGTAGCAGGCAGCTCACTGCGCCGGGATTATTGTGTGCTTCACCTCACTGTGTGTTCACTGTGTGCTGTTTGTTTCACTAATTCACGATTGGGTTAAATGCAGAGACCAAATTTCCCTCACGGGATCAAAAAAGTATATATACTTATACTTATATACTTTTTTGCCATAGCGGAGCGCTAACCCAGTTATTTCCTGCCAGATACCTCCACCCTGTGAGCGAGGAGGACTTTCAGAGTGCGTGCTGGGACCTCAAGTTGACGGAGAGTGTGTGGACCATTGACCTGGCCTACCTGATGTGTCATCTGGGGGTCAAACATCGCTTCTGCACACAGACTCTCGGGGTGGACAAGGGCTTCAAGAACCAGGTATCAGCTGGGGGAGTCTCTGTTTTGAATTTTGAAGTCAGTTGATCGATAAATATTTTAGGTGTAATGTCTAGGTATAGGGTATAGGGTATAGTTTCAGGTATAGTGACCCAGGTCTTTGTTAGAGGAGTTGATGCCCTTGGATGCCCTTTGTTTCCTGCTCCTAATGGTTCCACTTCCTCTGTGCTCTTCCCCATGAAGTCTTTCTATAAGAAGCACTTTGACACGGAGGAGGACCGGGTCAATGAGCTCTTCCTGTGTGCTGAGAGCAGAGGGGTTGTGGTAAAGAAGTGGTACGTATCTCCCTGCACTGGCCCAGCTGCATTCTCTCAAACTGTGTGTGTATTTGTGTGAGAATGTCCCGCTGTGTATTAGTTCTGTACTCAACGTGTGTGTGTCCGTATGTCTGTGCGTCTGTCCGTGTGTCTGTGTCTGTGTCTGTGTGTGTCTGTGTGTCTGTGTGTGTGTGTGTGTGTGTGTGTGTGTGTGTGTGTGTGTGTGTGTGTGTGTGTCCGTCCGTATGTGTGTGTGTGTGTGCGCGCGCGTCAGCTCTGTGAGTATACAGGAGCTTCAGGCCCATGTGTCCGAGGGCCATGTGGCAATTGTGCTGGTGAACGCGGTGCTGCTGGTCTGTGAGCTCTGTTCCATCCCGGTCAAGTACTGCTGCTTCCTGCCCGTGGGACAGAAGTGCTTCTGCAAGAAGCCCGACTACCAGGGACACTTTGTTGTGGTGTGCGGCTTCAACCGCACCAACGGATCCATCTTCTACAACAACCCCGCCTTCTCCGACCGTGAGTGCTCCTGCAGTTTTCTCTCAGTCCTCTGTATATCCTGCAGGGTACAGTAGCATTGACAGAGGACCTGTTTGACAGAGGACCTGTTTTTCCGTTATTGTAAATGAAGCCTTTTCAATGAATGAAATTCAATCTTAAGATGTGTGCTATCCCCTAGTTTTATGAGTGTGTGCTTAGTTGCACGTTATCAGAGACATGGAGGTTTTACATGATCTTGGGTGTGTGTTTGTGGAATTGCATTCCTGCTGCTAAGGTGTGTGGCTGTACCTTGCAGGGGTGTGTGTGTGTCTTGTACTGCAGTGTTAAGCCTGAGCTGTACCTTGCAGGGTTATGTGTGTGTGTGTGTGTTGTACTGCAGTGTTAAGCCTGAGCTGTACCTTGCAGGGGTGTGTGTGTGTGTGTTGTATTGCAGTGTTAAGCCTGACCTGTACCTTGCAGGGGTGTGCTGCACCAGCATCACTAACTTTGAGGAGGCTCGCCGCAGCTACGGCACAGATGAAGACATCCTTCTCATCTTCAAGGAGAGCTGATTGCACGCAGCGACAATCCCATCTGACCGGGTAGACTCCCCACCATCGCTTTCCCATCAGCCACCTGTGCCCATGGCTGACGCCTGGAGTGGTATAGGCACAGAGTCTGGACTGTATTAGAGCAATGCCCCCCACGCACCCACACACACACACACACGGGTCAGTCCATCTACAGGACATGGGGTGCTGCTACTCAATGAATTCCCCCCTGAAACATTAGCTGGTCACCCATGCAAGCAGAAGCAGCAGCTGTAAATGACATCAAAATGACATTGCTCACCTGTGAGTCTCCATCGGCCACTCTATTTGGATGTGCTCATGAGTTTGTGCTGCCGCCTGGGCTCTGTTTGCGAGTTTCTCTGCGTGACAGGCCCGGCCCTTGGAAGAGCAGCCTTTTGCCGAGAGGTTGGGGGGGCGAGGAGTACAAATGAACTGATTATGAAGTCCCTTGAACAGTGGTCTGTGTCGGTAAGTAGTTGTGTGTAGTGTCCTGACAGCCTCCTGAGGAAGCCCTGTGCATTTACAAAACCAGTGTTTGAAGACTGTTTTAAAAATGGGTGAAAGCGGGAGGATCTCGTCCATAAACTCAGGTAACACCCATGAAGACAAACATGTGAACTGTCAAATGAATTGTGCAAAGTTGACCCCCCACCCCACCCCCACACACCCTCTGCCGCACCTGCCCCCTGATACCCCCCTCCCCCCAACCCTCTGTCCCAACAGCCCCCCTCTCCCTACTGCCAGTGTTCAACTGCAGCAGGGCTGAACCAGTACTGTATTTTAACATCATAAGGTAAAAGGTGAACCTCAGTACTGTATTTTAACATCATAAGGTAAAAGATGAACCTCAGTACTGTATTTTAATATCATAAAGCAAAGGATGAACCCCAATACTGTATTTTAACATCATAAGGTGAAGGATGAACCCCAATACTGTATTTTAACATCATAAGGTAAAAGATGAACCTCAGTACTGTATGTGAGTATTTGGAGAGGGGCTGAACACCCAGTATTGTGTTGGTACAGTATGTGAGAATGTAGAGGAGGGGGGGCTGAACCCAGTATTGTGTTCCGTATGAGAGTATTTGGAGGGGTGTAAAAACAGTGCTGTATTGATATTGATACTGTGTGTGAGCATTGGGGTCTGCCTATGGAGGGTTTGAGCTGCAATCTCATTGCAAAAGCGCTCCAGTGGACATGAGCGCTCTGACGGCCGTGCACTCTCCATGCGTACCTCAGACGGCCGAAAAAACGCCATCAGGGCCAAATCCTCACGCTGGCGCCCTGAGATGAACCGCCGTACGTGGAGCAGAGCAGACAAGCCCACTGGGTGCTGACCTCGTGTTTGCATGTACAACTTCTACCAAATGTCTAAGGACAAACTGCTGTGTGGGGGTGCGAATCAATTAAAGACTGTTGAATTAATTTTCACTACGTCCAAGTCATCACGGGACGGCACTATTTAGGCTATCATTTGTCTTTTAAATGTATGGGTGAAAGGATTGCACTAAAGAATTATGTCAGCCATAATGGAGTGTTTTGTTTTTTAAATCACCTGTTCTGAGCTCGTCTGTCTGAACAGAATGTATTTAATTTCAATTACGCTGTTTTCTTAAGGAGGAAAATATAATGACACACTTTATTTTTTAAGTAATTATGTATACAGTTGCATTTAGTGATCAATAAAAGTATATGTTGTTTATTTTAACAATGCAATTACTCTTGTCTATGTTGCTTTTATTTCTTTTGATAAGTTGCTGGTTAAATCTTTGTGGAAACCATTCTTGCAATCCAACAGTGACAAAATACCAGACCACATATAAGATGCCTGGTAACACTTCCTTTGGGACTCCTGGTTATGGCATCATCATTCTACTTCTAGTTAGTGATGGGCAAATTAAGCTTTGGTGAACCACTGAACCACAGCAGTATGAACCTAGCGACACTAGCTGAAAAGCAAAAAGATGGCCGCTACGCATACATTTTTCAACATAAAAGTCCTTAACAAACCAATATTTTTGGTTACATATACTGGTTTGGGTAAAGACTTTTATGTTGAAAAATCTACATGTGGCGGCCATATTGTTTTTTTTCATTAGTGTCGCTAGCTTCACACTGCTGTGGTTTAGTGGTTCACCAAAGCTTCATTTGCCCATCACTACTAGTATTCTGCATCTCGCCACTGCTCCAGCCTGGGAGCTGTAGTGGTTTCTCTTCATTGCAGTAATGTAGTTATTAGTGGTATTGGCATGCTAGGCTGCCAGTAGCACTAGGGTATTCTAGGCTGCCACTAGAAGTAGCAGTAGTGGTGTTAGTGTAGGTGTACTAGGCTGTCAGCAGTAGCAGTGATGATGTACATCTAGACTGTCAGTAGTAATAGTAGGTGTACTAGGCTGTAGGGGTGGGTGAACTAGGCTGTCAGCAGTAGCGGTGATGATGTAGATCTATACTGTCAGTAGTAGGAGTAGGTGCACTAGGCTGTAGGAGTAGGTGTATTAGGCTGTAGGAGTAGGTGTCCTAGGCTGTAGGAGTAGGTGTATTAGGCTGTAGGAGTAGGTGTCCTAGGCTGTCAGCAGTAGAGGTGGTGTAGGTGAACTAGGCTGTTTGTAGTAGTAGTAGTAGTAATAGCACTGCTGGTAGTTGTTGTGGTGAAACTAGCTGCTGTTAGCAGTGGTGTGGGTGTGGGTCCACTAGGCTGTTGATGGCTCATGTTTCCAAGGATGCCACATGATGCTGGATGATGTCGTTCTACTCTTTGATGATGTTGGGCTGGAACTCGTGTTGGACGGCTTGAGCTATCTCCTCTGCATACATCTCATAACGGCCAGTCATCTGCAGGGAACAAACACACAACTGGGTCATCTAGAGGCAACAAACATACAACTCGGTCCTTTCCAGAAAGCAAACACACAACTCATGCCACTCATCTGCAGAGAACGCCAACACACAGCTCAGTCATCTGCAGAGAACAGACAGACACACAGCTCAGAGAGATAATCAGTTTTAATAATGATGCATTAACCGACCTTGAAGTTCCACTTGTCTGCGATTTGCCTGTTTAGGTTCAGGTCAAGTTCGGTGACCAGGAGCCCATCTTGAGTTCTGGAGAGACCCGGCGAGCGACTGCCGTCTGGAGCTGCCACATAGCTGGAGCCGTAGAAGTGTCCAAAGTCATTGTGTGCTAAAGGATATGGATACAGATAGCGGAAGTCAATGTGTGCTAAGCTAAAGGATATCGATACCGATAGTAGAAGTGTCCAAAGTCATAGTAGGCTGAAGGATATGGATACAGTAGTCATGTGCTGAAGTGTGTGGACAGAGATAGTCTTGAGTGTGTCAGATACAAATTAATCTGACATAGTGTGGACTTGAGTAGTGTGGAGCCTGAATACAACCAAACTAAAGAGAATGCGCAGACACAACCAACTCATTAGAGAGAACAGCACAATTTAACAACCACATTTTTCACTGGTTTAATATATGACCGTGGCATTCTCGACACAGCCGTGTAAGAATGTGGTTTAACCATTATGAGGGAAAAGTAGTGTGCTTGACACATTGGGAACCAATCCAGCATCTCATACAGGTGACTGAGGTGACACCACGAGTGCAGGCTGCTAGCATCCTTACCTTTCTTCCCGTCCCCAGATGTAAACTCATTCTTGAAATGCTCCTGTTTTTAAAGAGAGATAGCACATGAGTGACATTAATGTGAACATGCGACAGACACACACATACACACAATGACACCGAGATAGACACACACAAATACACATGCATATGCACACACACACACACACCACACACACACAGTTCTCATCTTGCTCTCATCTGCTTTTGTCACAAATCAACCACCACATCAACCACCATCACCCCGCTGTTCATTAAGCTCCACTGGCTACCCTTAGCTGCAGCATGCTAGTCAAGTCACTAATGCTGGCTTGCAAAGTGATGGCGTATAAAGGCAGCACACAATTCAGGCCACTCATCTGCAAAGAGCATCAACATACAGCTCCGTCATAACTAGATAGATAGATAGATTGATAGATAGATAGCAGCAGATAGGTTGGTTGATTGATTGATTGATAGATAGCAGTATATAGGTTGGTAGGTTGGTTGACTGAATATAAATTAGCCAATAAAAAGGGTCAGCACAATACAGACATGCTAAAAACTTCTACAACAACCTGTTCTGTACTACAGTACAGTACATACACATGTAGACACACACACACACACACACACTTACTAAGTGAGCTTTCCCTTCCATGCCAACTACCAAAGAGGTTTGGTTCACTTACCGTGCCAACACGGTTGATGGCACAGGTGAAGCAGTGGTTGGCAATGGCTGCATTCCTTGCTTCAATGGACCACATGGGCTCACTTGAAACAAACAAACAAGCAAACAAACAAACATGGTCTGTCTGCGCACATCATGGTCAGCTTTCATGCACTGAGCACACTGAGCATGCTGTATGCAGCATACTAACCACTGTTCTTACTATAGGCAGACTACATATATGCATCCACTTATCTATGTAATGAGATTGATCACACATTTAAAGGTGCCATGTGTAAGAATTGAGGTGTTAGCATGCTAAATTACTAGCCACAGCCCGACAGGTGTCATACCAGTTTCTGCCATGGGAGGCGGTATGCGGGCAACATAACCGCCAGCCAAACTGCAATACACAAATAACTTGCACGGCTTGTGGGCGTACTTGAACCAAAGAGTATACACCTGTCGGGCTGTGGCTAGTAATTTAGCATGCTAATTCAGGTTGATATCTCTGCAGCACTATACCTTTTTTTAATTACATCATCGCCCTTATTTCTTCTCATTCTTTTAATGCGTGTAGCTAATTTTTTTGGATAATTTTACCTCAATTCTTACACATGGTACCTTTAATCATGGTGATCCCACAACCCTGTGGACTGTCAGACAGGGTCAGTGTCATACGAGTTCCTGTATGGTACTTGTTCTGGTATGGAACTAGTTCCTGTGTGGTACTAATTCCTGTATGGTACTTGTTCCTGTATGGAACTAGTTCCTGTGTGGTACTTATTCCTGTATGGTACTTGTTCCTGTAACCTGTATGGTATTAGTTCCTGTGTGGTACTAATTCCTGTATGGTACTTGTTCCTGTATGGCATTAGTTCCTGTGGTAATAGATCATGTGTACCTGAGTGCCCCAACTGTGGCCGAGGGGTTGAAGATGATTTCTGCTCCGTTCAGACTGTAGAGGAACCAGTTGAGAGGGTGGTGGCGGCCGTAGCAGATGTTCACCGCTATTCTGCCGAACTGCGTCTGGAACACGCGATGGCCTGTGTTGCCCTCCATGTAGTAGGAGGCCTGTGAGCAGCACACACATATACACGTACACACACACATACACGTGCACACACACGCATGGACGCACACACACACGCACGCACGCATGCACACACACACACACACACACACACACACACATACACGTGCACACACACGCACAGACGCACACACACACGCACGCACGCATGCACACACGCACACACACACACTGCTTAGAGCGCAACTTTGGACTGAGGGGTGAAGGAGTCTGCTTATACCAACCCGTACACAAACCCATTCCCACATAGACTGCTGTACACTCTTTCATTTCTGCTCTGAATAATAATAATAAAAAACTTGATTTAAAGAACTGGTGTGCTACTGCTCAGTCAACTGTCACTGACATGGAAACAAGCTTGTTGTGCCTGTATATCAGTTATTTAGATAATCTTGGCACATTAAAATTAACCATGGAGGTGTTGTACAGACAGGTTTGAATGTTCCAAATGTATTGTGTTAAATGCTCTGAATATAAAGCACTTTGAGTTGCATTCTGTGTATGAAAAGTGCTATACAAATAAAGCTTATTATTATATTTTGTAATATTATTTAGCAGCCACAATTAAATTAAATTAAACAATTAAAACCCTCAAACTGGTCTATAGAACACTTACTGGATCTGCCCCTTGCAATCCTAATTCCATGGTCCAGCTCTATGTCTACTCTTACCCACTGTGGTCCTCTGATGTGCATCTGCTATGTCAGCCTTCTATCAACACTATGAGGTCACAGTCAAGCCTCTCTTTTTTTCTGTGATTTCTCGCTGGTGGAATGATTTACCTAATTGGTTTGTTATTTAATTCCTTCTTTTGAAGGTCAAGGCAGTGGCCAATCTACTAGTAAGAGTACTGCCCAGGGATCCTAGCAGGGTCTTTTGACTGAGAGTTGAAGAAGTAATTCAAACAGCACAGGGTGTATAATGCCCCAACAGTGAGAAGGGGTTCAGCTCATCCTGACCTCGTTGAAATCTCCTACACGAGGAATGTGATTCTTCCTGGTTTTCCCCAGAACTTTCCCCGAGTTCGACACCACCACAGCAGTGTTCCACAGCGTTCCTCCGTGAATCTCATCTCGCTCCAGGATGGGGGACACAACAACCATGTTGTGCTTCTTTGCCAACTACAAGTCAAACACACACATACACATCACAAACACACACACACACCTCACCCAGGTTGCATTTATAAATCAGCACTAGCTGGATGGTGACCCCCTAGAGCCTGAACTTTGACCTTTGCCCCCTAACCTCCTGGCAGAATCTGGTGGTGTAGCCCTCTTCAGCTGACTCCGCAAACTCCGTCCAGGGTTCCCTCTCGCGGGTACAAAATGCAAAGGGCATGGCTGTAGACGACAAAGCCAACTACTTACGGCAAGAGTCAGAGTTAGGGTATACAGGAAATCGGTGTTGGGTTAGGGTGTGTATGAAATCACTGTTGGGTTAGAGTGTGTATAAAATCGTTTTGCATTTATGTGTTTGTGAGTGGAGTTTAAAATGAGGTCATGCATTTATGGGTGTGTATGTATGTATTTGAAAGAGTGAAAAACACCATCTGTATGTATCTGCATGTGAGAGAGGGTGTGTGTGTGTGTGTGTGTGTGAGAGAGAGAGAGAGAGAGAGAGAGAGAGAGAGTATGCATATGTGTGAGATGGCATGTACTGTATGTGTGTGTCCTTACTCCAGGCCTCCTGAAAGCAAACAATATTGACTCCACACATGGCTGCCACCTCCACCATTTCCCCGACGCGCTTGTGCAGAGCAGTGATCTGTGCCACAGAGGGAGGCCCAGTCACTACAGGTTCAGGACTAACAGCTATTTACTACACAGAGATTATCACAGATTAGACACGTTATTACACTAACACCTTACTATACCTATACTATTACCTTGAGGATCAATAAAGTATCTATCTATCAATCTATCTATCTATCTATCAATCTAGCACAGATTAGACACGTTATTACACTAACGCCTTACTACACAGAGATTATCACAGATTAGACACGTCATCACATTAAGGCCTTACTACACAGAGATTATCACAGATTAGACACGTCATTACACTAACGCCTTACTACACATAGATTATCACAGATTAGACACGTCATTACACTAACGGCTTACTACACAGAGATTATCACAGATTAGACACGTAATTACACTAACGCCTTACTACACAGAGATTATCACAGATTAGACATGTCATCACATTAAGGCCTTACTACACAGAGATTATCACAGGGATACTCACTCGGCTGCATGCAGTACACAGGTGGAGAGGAAGAGTACACTTGACTGGAATGAATTGAAGCTCATGTTGATCACAAATCTACGAGTCTGTACCTGATCCAGCACTGGGGCATCTGTGGGGAGGACGATCTTGTTCTGAATGAGTCCGACACGGACGACTCGGGCCGGTCGCAGTTGCTCCGGAGCCGCCTCAAACACGTAGCCCTGCAGGTCAAAGTCTCGCTCCGCGGCTGAATCAAGTGCTACCTGCGGGAGCCCCAGGGTCCTGGGAGCAAATGGCCTGGGTCAATACTAGTCCATCAACAACAGCCCCAAAACACCAGCCCATCAACACCAACCCTTAAACAACCCTATCAACAACAGTCTGTCAACACCAGCCCATTAATACTAGTCCATCAACACCAGCCCATTAATACTAGTCCATCAACACCAGCCCATCAACACGTCGTGTCAAATTATCAACTATAGCCCATGATAAGGTGGCCTGGGTCAACAGAACACCAGCCCACTAACACTGGCCCAATAACACCAGCCCACAAACACTATTGCAATATGTGTCCATAAGCAATAGCCCGTGGTGAGGTGGCCTGGGTTAACACCAGCCCAATAACACTAGCCCAGAAACACTAGCCCATGCTTTTAATTTTACACGTCTGCAGGTCCAGTCATGGAAGTCATCCCTGGGATGCTCAAAGTGTCAAAATAAGTCTCTGAATAAATTGCATATTCAATCCAGTTATAAATTAAATAATGAATATATTAATTACATATTCTCTCTCTTTCACACACACACACTTTGCTGTTTTTTGCCAGTTAGTTTGCTGTGATGAGACAGACACCTTTGGTCAATTTAAAAAAACAGGCTTGGACCAGGGACCATTTGACCATTTTTCTTGTGTATTCCAAGTAATATCTATCAAAGTGCTGTTGGTTTGTTTTGATTAAGTGGAAACAAATATAATCTACAATAATCAACTACTGTCTGGTTAATTGAGATCAAGCCAATCAACATGATGCAGGCATGACTTTCAGATTGAACCTGGAGGTTGGCCTGAGAT
Organism: Alosa pseudoharengus; assembly: GCF_046254945.1. Lineage (NCBI taxonomy): Eukaryota > Metazoa > Chordata > Actinopteri > Clupeiformes > Clupeidae > Alosa > Alosa pseudoharengus. The sequence continues at coordinate 11,886,295 of NW_027468848.1, forward strand.
TGATGCAGGCGTAACCTGGACTGGGTGGTAGGGGATTTCGATTAACTGCACAGCAGTTCAACAGATGATGTCAAAAATAGGGGCGAGGCTACACAGCAACCTGCGGTCGTTGAGATTCGGTCAGAGGACGGGGTGCAAAAGTCAACTGCAGCAAATTAGCTTTTTACCTGCCGAGCAGAAACCATGCCATTTTGATTTGGAATGTAGCCTTTTCATTTGTGGAAAGTAGCCGCGGCCTATTAAAAAATACTGACAGAAGCAGGGGAATGAAAAGATTTGGGAATGTGCTCGTCAAAAACAGGCAAAACGAGGATTTATTTGGCACCGATAGGCCTAGGCTACGTGGCCAATTAGGCTACATGTCTTGCCATGTTTTACACATAATTACAAAGCTTAAATTATAGTCAAGTCGACAAAGCATTTTCTTTGTCAACGCCTTCAGAATGGATCCGAGTTGATGTAGGCTAACGTCAAGCTATTTACAGTTTACATCGGGTGTTTTCCGGAAGCCTACTTACTTGAGCTCTTTCCCATATAAAATCCGACGGACTTCGCTCAACTCGCCCTCAGGAACATAGGTGCCCAGAGTCTTCTCCAACGATTCGAACTGGGAACCAGACATGATAAATGTTGCAAAAAGTAACGAAACTACCTGAAGAGGAGTAGCCTACCGAAGTGTTCCCACTCCACCAACAATGTCTGGTGTATCCTACTCGAGTTACCTGTTTTGAAACGTTACTGATTGAACAAGACAGACTTCAGCCTCTTTTTTTCCACTATCATTATGCAACCCCTGTCCCGACCACCACAGATCGACCCGGCCAATCCAGCTCACTCAGTCAGAGAATTAGGCCTACAAATAGAAAGAATGACCAGACTGAGCACAATTCAGTAGGCTACTACAAAACTGTAAACTGACATTTCCTGATATTGTCAATAGTCTGCCATAGAGATTAAAGGCTACTATTCCCAACAGATCAGCATCAGCTTGGAATAGGCCTACGCACTGAAGCTAAAACGGCACAAAGGCCGCATGTCAGAATTGATGACGGACTAAATCTCTGCATGTAGCCTCAATTGCAAAGCCCTGTCAGTTTAACCTAGCCTATACAATATTAGGAAGATCAGAGCATATTTTATTACTAGCTGACGCTTTTATCCAAAGTGGACAGATGACGCATTGTTAGGGCGCTATACCTGCTACCACTACCATGTAGTGAGACCATTGCAGTAGATTCAAAATACAGGTGCACAGTGGCGGAGCTAGGGGGTGGCTTAGGGGGCTTAAGCCCCGAATCTTTTTTTAGTGTTTCCCGGCAACTCTTATTTCCAATATAACTTCCCCTCGGTTTCTCTATAAATGTCACAAAATGCTCTATTACTGAGGAAATATATCCCTTATTTTCAAAGCCCAATATTGAAAAATAATTTGACTTGCTACACGATCTATGCCAGGTCTCTGGGCTATCCGCTATGGTGATTTCAGTGGTTAGATTGATTTGTTTAGATCCAGTGAAAATGCTGCCTTGACAACGCTAAACAAGACAGTCTGTGATAAAACACTTTGTGTACATGTTGTTGAAACGTTATGGATATTAGAAAGTTTTTCAAAAGACCACCCAGCTCCGTTCAAGCAACAGCATCGCCCAGTGAACTGACGGATGGTGTTGTTTCAGGTTGGATATTTCAGAGCTTTCAGTCAGTTAGGCAGGCTAACGTTAGGCTACTTGGCTAGCTCCCTAAATGCTTAACGTTAACGTTAAATGTCCTCGTTCGTCGGCGGAAAAGGCAAATTCAGTACTCTCATAGGCTAGCTAAGTCTACTGCAGAATAAGAAATTCCAGCTCCCAAAACAAAGTGATCCTCGTCTTGTAATAAATTAGGCTACACTGTTTTGAAATGTCAGAAAAACCCATTAACAGTTATCTGCCCATGTCAACTTTTCAGTGTCATATGTTGCACAAAAGAATGTTAACTGTTAGCCTACCTTAAAACCTTGTTGATATCCTATCCACCACCACAGATCTTATAATCCAAGAGTCCACATAAATATAAAAGTCATGTTATGTTGTTTTGGCTGCCTAACTAATTATTAACAAAAAAAAAAAAAAATTAGGCCTACAATGATATATTGAGAGGAAAGGGCCCTTTCCATAAGTGTGTTAATCAAGCACCATGCAGTCTGCATTCATAATCTAGGTGCTTGATTTTATGCACCTGTGTAAAGGGACCTGAAGAGGAAGAGGAAGAAGGAGAATAGCAATAATAAACAATAATGTCATATCAAACTATAGCCTAATGCAAATAAACAAATACTATAATATACAAACCATAAGAAACGCTTAATTAACTAAGTACATGCTAAACAGATATGAACAGATATTGCCTCTTGAAAGACCCAAAACTATAATTTTACACAGTGTAGTGCCAGTCAGATACCTTGAATCTGTTGAATGTTAATTTCACATTTTTTAAGTCTCAATGTGTCCATTAGTTTACACAAAATTCACTAGAAGTCATTATTTAAGGGGTTATTTAAAAAAAAAAAATGAAATGGGCTAAGCCCCGAATGTTTACAATGTCTGGCTCCGCCCCTGCAGGTGCAGCATCTGGGGTTTTTTAATCAGCCAAAGAAGACACATTCAACTGTTAATCACTGCATTGGCTTCATATAGCAGACACAATCAAACACAATCAAATCTGCAATGGCACTTACTGGATCTGGATTCCAGCTCAAACTAGATGTACCGCATATCGGTACAAAATATGACCGCCGCTCAGTCCTGAACATCCGTTCCGCGAAAATAAATCACACTTCAATTTGTCTCCATATTTTATTCCATCCCCCACTCTTGAAACTTTTGTGTATGCTTGTTTGGCATGCCTGAGTGTGTGTGTGCGGCAGCACAGAAAGTAGCATTGCATTGCATTTAAAAAAATTTAAATGCAATATTATTCTGCTTTAATCGCCCCTATCTTCAGTTAAGATGTTCAGAACTGCACCAAATTTTATGTGTATGATTGACCTGGCATTCTCTAGGGGTATGCCAAGTTTTGTAGAATTTCATCCATGGGGGGGGTCTAAAAAAATTAGGTTTTGTGTACATTTAGTGACTGTACACTCATTGGCCTGTAGATGGCGGTGCACACATATACACATGCACACACACACAGGCACCCACATACTATCGGTATTAGAACGGCCGATACATAATTCCCATTTCTTCTTGAAGCCGAAATAAATCTGAGGATGTTTATCGGACATGCTTGGTTTTTACTGCAGGTAGCCTACGTTAATCTTATAATATCAATAAGGACCTAGGTAATGTTACCGTTATCGTTGGTTGAGTGATGGAGGCCAATTTGATTGATTGCATTTGTAGAAAACTATAAATGCGGTTATACCAAGCAAATTGATAGCAGCACTGTAATTGTATCTTTCGACTGTCATTTGTTGCACGTGCTACAAAAATCATTCTGTGCAATGGAAGATTTACCAACGTTACACCGGTCTGATACAGTTTTGCCTATACACGCGTGAGACTGAGACGCCTGTTTATTTTGTTTTAAGTGCGTGCACATGTTGGCGTGCAGGGTGTGAGAGGGGAATCGATGTGCTTTGATTCCAGCTTGGTAGTTGTAGTCTGTGAAATTAAAAAGCACGTGTGTGTGAAGTATCCAAACAATGACACCTTCATTTCATTATGGCTGCTTTAGCAACAACACACCTTAAGCTACTGTGTAGTGGGGTCCCATTTAGAAGTGGCTACTTCATTCGCGCTTTCCTTGACTCATGGAGCTGCGTGAATTTTATTACAACTTTTCGCCACGATATGGCAGTTTAAGTCCGCTTGATACTCTAGGCTAAGGCGTAAACCATTGGTTTCCAAAGGAGATTTTATTTGTGTCGCCAGCATAGCCTAGCCTATTGACAATTTATGTTGTAAATAGGCCTGCCTTATAAGCCTACCTGTAGCTTAGGGAAGCTAACAGCTTTCTATTAGGATCTATTTTTTAGTTACAGTTTTCCCTGATGCATTTTTGCATTTAGAATAGCCAGAGCGTGGATATCTCAATCGGAAAATTAAACAATATCGGGTGCCTATGGACTAGGCTGGGTGAACCCAGCCTGATCTGCCCACTATTTATTTTTTGATTTCTTAAAAGATTGAGCTTGGTCTGGTGAAAGCCAGACTAGCCATGGACCTCAGTTACACAATGCAAGGGAACATGAATCAGCCTATATTTGCACGAACAATATCGGACAACAGCTCTTCAACTTTGGCCCGTTAAAATGTGTATGTGTATGTGTATACATGTGTAATGCGACGCATTTCATCAAGGCCCATTTGGACAGTGGTTATTTGCACCACTGGTTAGATGTGAACAGCATTTCGTTTCAGACTACTGTTACTTAATTTGTGCATTAACAATAACGTTTCAGACTACTGTTACTTAATTTGTGCATTGACAATATTACATGAACTAAAGATGACTAAAATCTTATGTAGAAGAAGAAACATTCACAAAAAATCCATCCATCCAAAAATGACCTTTGTTTTTGATAGCTGTTGAAAACGGCATGGAACTGACAGAGATGTTTTTGTTTATTTATAAATAAATACAAAAATAAATAAATAAAATTATGCTGATACCTTTTGCTTTTCCCAAATACAATGTAGCCTACAGGTGTAAGTGACCTTTCATCAATCCAGTTGCAATGGATGAACTGTGATGAACTGCCCTACTTGTGATTGTTTAGAGATTTTAAAGGTTTTATAACAATGCTACATCTTCTTTGGCTTCTACAATCTATTCACCTTGTCAGCACCAGTAGGCTACTTTCTGTGCAGCCGCACACACACACTCAGGCATGCCAAACAAACATACACAAAAGTTTCAAGAGTGGGGGGTGGAGTAAAATATGGAGACAAATTGAAGTGTGATTTATTTTCGCGGAACGGATGTACAGGACTGAGCGGCGGTCATATTATGTACCGCTATGCGGTACATCTAGTTAAATTGTGTGTACAGGCATGTTTCAATTGAAACACACCCCAAACAAATCCAAATGGACTGATACTAAACTCAAATTCTAAATAGAATTCGAGTCTGTCTACACCAGGCTATTGTTATTTTTAGTGATGTTGTTATTATTAATGTTAGGCTACAGTTATGTAAGCTTTTCAACTTTATTTGAAAGTATGTAGTGTACACTCTGTTGCTTTTGACAAAAACATCTGCAAAATATCAGATAGATAGATAGATTGATACTTTATTTGATCCCCAAGGGGAAATTCAAGAAAATAAACATAACAATAAAAATAAACAAAATAAACATAACATAAACATTAACATCAGTCCAAACAGGCGACGCGCAGGCTTTTAGCTTCTGGGTGTTGAGACATTTTTCTTCACACTCGCGTTTGGCCGATTTCTGCTATGGGCTTGAAGTCCTCTTCTGGGTGCACCTGACTTTTTGTCGTTCTCTTTTGAAGGGTTTGAAAGCTTCCGCACCACATCTAGAAAACAAGACAGTAGACTAAAAGCTACTGCATATGACCCACAATATATGCCGTGATAGGCTATTAACATGATGATACAGTGGCAGTTGATGAACTTCTTAATTGTAAAGAATCTTTGATGATGTATGTGACAACTTTTTGAGCAATGTTGCTGAGTAGCCACATAAGCAGTTCTATAGGTTCTGATCGGATGATCATAATGACATTTTGCCTATTGATTAGAATTCTCTTCAAAAAGAAAATGTCACCCAATAACAATTTGAATGTGCCAGAATCATAATACGATGAAACATTGCCTAGAAACATTGCTCAAAAAGTTGCCTCATGTATCAGTAGTCTACCCATAAAAGGACAATAACTTCAGAGAAATGGCCATACGCCTTAACCTAATAAATGTATCACATTATTTAACATTATTGTCAGATTGACTCATGATCTGTGGAGGTGCTACCTTACCTGCTAGCTCTGGGTGCATCCTGCCCACGTCAGCAAGCAGTGGGGCATACCTCTGGACCTCAGCTCCCTCAGAACCTGTGGACAGGCAGCGGTGAGAAGTAACAGAATACATTATGTCTGCACAACACAAAATAAAAGTAACTGTATTAAATACAATTACAATTTAAGTTTATTCAGCATACACGTAGAATCACTTGAAGGCATGGCATTATTTTTTAAATTGTTATAAAGTGAAGTAAAGTAAAGTAAAGTTTTGTCCCACTAGCACGATTTAAGTCAGTCATAGGCAGGGCAGTATTTATGATAGATACATGTATTTCAAATATGTATTTCAAATAATTCAGCAAAATATATGGAAATCCTGAAGACAATCTGATTCAGTCAAATGAACTATGACTTGGGACATGATTTACTCTCCAGCAAGACAATGAGCCGAAGCTTACAGCGTAACCTAGGCCTACACAGAAATGATTTAAAGACAACAAGGTGAATGTTCTGGAGTTGCTGAGTGAGTCAAAGCCACTTACCGTATTTGATATTTTATTTGAAAAGTCATTTTCAGGTTTTTTGACAACGTGTTCTACAAAAAGCCATGTAACCCTTGCAGTAAATGTTATGTACAGTATGTTAAAAAACAGTGTTTATATTGTTTGGGCAATGTTAGGTTTGGTATTGATTTAGCCAGTGTTAGGTTGTTGATGCTGTAGGTAAATTATGTTAAAGGGACACCAGGCAAGCCTGATGCTTTTTCTCTACGAAACTCCCCCTCGCTCGGTCTGAAGCTCTTTTCCTTTTCTTTGCGTCTTCCGTCAAGGGTTTTCGCTGCTTCTTCGCCGGCTCTGCCATTATACACACGTTTGCAACAATCTCTAGCATTTCGTTAGCCTGCCTCTGTGCTGTAAACTGATCCTGCTTCGGTCGGCGGGTAGGATACACCGAACTTGCAAGTGGGATATTCTTCCTACAGGCAGTAGGGGCGGGCGAGAGAGCCTTCATTCGCCCTGTAATGAGTCATTTAACCATATATCAGACTTACGAAGATGATTAATTAACACAAAAACGTTGCCTGGTGTCCCTTTAATGTTTTTTTTTATAGCACATATGCCTATATCAATCTATCCTTACTGTGCTGTTAACAACACAGGTAGCTCTACCTGTGGACAAGTAAGACTGGCGTGAACAACACCACAGTAAGCTCTATCCGTGAACAGGTAAGACTGGAGTGAACAACACCACAGTTAGCTCTACCTGTGGACAGGTAAGACTGTTACACCTTCCATGCTGCCCCATCATGCCAAGCAGGTGAAAGTTTGTTATGTCCAGATCTCAGCATTCTGTTGCACAGGACACTTTTACTGTAACTATCTTTTGAATGAAAACAGGGAGGGATGATTCCAGTTTACTAACTACACATACTGAGTAAATATTGATTATAAAGGGAGGGATGCTCTCCTGACACAACTGTAATCCCAGGTCATCAGGCAGAATGTAAACATACCGTTGTCACGGAGAACATTTTGTTGCACACAGAACTTATTACTCCTGGAGAGGTGCGGTGGCAGTAGGTTCAGATGACTGCACATAAAGGTGACCAAGAGAAAGTCTCAGTGTCATAATATTGTGAGACTGTGTCATGATAAACAGCTAGTGTGTGTGTGTGTGTGCGTGTGCCTTTTCCCAGAGCCTTATTTAAGTCCCAGTCCGTCCTGTATACAAGGATGAAGGACCACAAATTGTGTCAGTTGTCCAATGTCCTTTACTGTTAGAGGACTAACACACTGCACACAGCAGACAAAGAAGAGGACGGTCCAGACTAAACAAAACGAGACTCACCGTTTGCCAGCATGAGGATGTAAGTTTGTCTCTCCCGCAGAAGAGTGCTGGCCGATTCTACGCTCTGCTCACTCTCCGGCAGACCCATCAGCTCCCCACACTTATTCATCAGATCCACATGGTCTAGAGATCATATTTACAGACAAATCAGATCCACACTGTAGAGATCCCATAGATTAATAAAATCCACACAGAGAGATCCCACAGACTAATCATCAGATCAACACTATCTAAAGATCACATTTACAAGCTCGCTGGATCCACACTATGTGGAGATCATGTTCACAAACTGACTTTTCATGGACTAGGCTTACAGTGTTCAGTGTTCAGGGGTAAGACATCCTGAACTCTACAGTCAGGCTTTGTGTTCATTTAGAGTAATGTATAGCTGATGCAGTCAGTCAGACAGCTGATCTAAAGGAAAGCTAATAAGCTGGACCTCTGTGTCCCTCCAGGCCGCTGTTCAGGTGATGACCAGTGTCTGTCTGAGCCAGTGGTAAAGGATTTAGGGAGGGATCACATTGGCCAGCGGCAAGCGCAATGCAATGCTCAGACCATGATAAGTTCTATCTCGTTCCTATGGTAACAGAATTGCCAGTTGCCTTAACTGACAATTGAATAGGCAATTGTGTTATGCCAGGGGTGGACAGTAACTAAGTACATTTATTTGATTACTGTACTTAAGTATGATTTTCAAGTATTTGTACTTTACTTGAGTATTTTTATTTTTGGAAACTTCTGACTTTTACTCCATTACATTTGAATGGCAAAGAATCCACTACATTTGAAATATGAGCATGAAGTAGGCTACTCTTTACTTGTAAGCACATTTTAAGTGATTAATGAAAATGAAATAATGAAAAATAAACTACTTGAGTTATCCTGTTTTGTATTCGGCAGTGAAAATGTTTTAGATTTTTGAACAGAGAATGAATAACAATATAAAGTGAATTATTGCATCCTTTTTACCAGTTGCATCCTTGTGACCAACCAAAGGATGTACATCCTGTTCACAAAAAACATTACATTACAACACATTAAAAAGGACAAAATACTTGTACTTCTAAAATCTAAAAGCAACTACTTCTGTACTTCAACTCAAGTAAAATGATGACATAGCAACAGCATTTCACTTGTATTGGAGTGATATTTGACAAGGTGTATCTATACTTTGACTTAAGTAAAGGAATTATGTACTTTGTCCACCTCTGCGTCGTTGCACGCAGAGGTGGACAAAGTGAACGCTCAGCTTGTTCAACGATAGCGTTACGCCAGCGTTGCCACCGTTCCGCTGCCAAACCATAGAGAACAATAGGAAACCTGCCACTGGTCAGTGTGATACCCTCCATAGGGTCACACATATAGAGATCACCTTGTGGGTCCACTTGGCATCGCTCTTTCAAGGAGTGGATGAAGTTCATGATCCTGCAGTCAAGGTTGAAGAGGTCCGCTCTTCCCTCTCAAAACACATTAGAGTTCAGTTTGATACTGTAGCCTATAGGCTATGTGTTAATAGCATTATTAAAAATGTTGCTTGCTTTATTGCAAGTCTCCTCAGCTGCCTCGGATACACTTCATCACAGTTTCTGGTTGAAGATATGATAAATGTGTCATGCAGAAGAACACAAGAACAGTATGTGATGATGACCCCCCTCCTCCCCACCCCCCATACACACACACACACACACACACACGAGTGCATACTCACCACCATGCAGCACAGTGATGAACATCTCAGCTCTGTGTCCGCAAGCACACACTCTGTGTCCATCCTGTGTATGTACACACTCATCTCCCTGCCGTCAGGACGAGTGGGCAGAGTATGTATGAGTTTACAAGGGCACGGTAACAATAGGGGGTGTTAAATCAATGTTGTTGACGACAGCCTGCTTAGAGACAAGGGTTTGGCTCTGTCTGAAAGAAAGGTGGCTCTGAATAGTTGTTGCTGTGGTACTGTGGCAGTGCAGTGTATGACAGAGTTTACAGTCCGAAAGAGAAAAAAACGCAGATCATGTTACATGACAAGGAGAACAAAACCCACAAGACAGAGTAATACGGACTGAAATGGTGAGCTATGTACCAAAGTGGTGTTACTGTAGCCTCTCTGTGGTGTGAAGCAGAGATCTTTTATGAGGAAACACAGTGTGGTTAGTCTCCATGGAGTTTGCACACTGGGCTGTTTGCTGCTCTGGACTTCACTCAAGCTATAGTGGCCCTGGGAGGACAGACTGCAGTCTAATAAGGGGTTTCCACGGACGTCACGTTCTGGGCGGTAACCCAGCTGCATGGCCATGTTGGAGGCACTAGGTGTAAAGAACTGAATGAAGTACAGTGGAGTATTATGCACTTTGGATACCTTAAGTGATTATAGCCATGTCTAAACAACAGAGAAGCTCATCAAAACGCATACAAGATGCAAAGGCATATAGGGCAGGACTTGGACCACAAGAAAAGGCGCGATATTTCGAGAAATTACGTTTTTTTAACAGTGCAGATCCATATGAGTTGGGTGAGGGAGACGCAGTACCAAGTTCAACCACAATCACCCCCTCCTTCCTCTGATAACTTCTGCCATTATTCTCCTTTCCCCTGGTTTTTTTAATAACTTTTGGAAGTTGATAATACTCCAGATGTTTTTCTCGGTCTGACCTATTGGTACAACCTAAAACACGGCAATAATTAATCATTTTCCTTGACGACGTTAGGGATCTACTTCCGTGCCTAATGCTTTCTTATGATGCGAGTGTATCTACAATATGGCGACATCCCGATCTGATGACACGCCGTGCAAACCCCTTATATGCTGCATGATGAGGCCAGATCGGCTGCATGAAGAGGCTGCATGAGGAGGTTGCACGATGGGGCTGCATTATGAGGCTGCATGAGCAGGCTGCATTATGAGGCTGCATGAGGAGGTTGCATGATGTGGCTGCATTATGAGGCTGCATGAGGAGGTTGCATGATGAGGCCAGACTGCAGTCAGAGCGGCTTCAGCTCCCACCTGCTCAGGCATGATTATATGACAGACATGACACATCCACCACACATCTGGTGCAAGCATTAGCAGAGGACCCTGATCTCCCACTGAATCCATTGTTCACACCGCTGCCAATAGCCTGCCACGGGCCGCAGACTGGATGGAAAGATGGAAAAGAGCTTGTTTGTTTCAGCAGACATTTTGTCCCCTTGGCCATTGCAGCACTTCACAGACTAACCTGTTAGGATCCACACTCACTCACGTTATTTTGTATGTTATTTGCTATGATGTGATTATCTCTGTCTCTGTATGCTATGTATGGAATGGGTACAGACATGCGAATGCATAAATATCCCTCTGGGACATTAAAGACTACCTATATCTACACATATATGAAAGGAATTATCAACACTTTTACTGTTTGTCTAACACACTCTAATGTTTGGCATCCTCTGCATGCATAGGCCTCTGAGCAGACTCAAAACCATACAGTAACTCTGTGTGCTGCTGAATGCTATCTATAGCTTGAGGAGTTAGTAGTTCAGTCAGACACTAGCACTGTCCTTACATGGCCCAGCCTGATTGTCCAGGACAGTGGGTTCCCAAGCTGAACTTGCTTTGCCCCCTCCGATGTTTGGTGGGCATCCTGAACTTGCTTTGCCCCCTCCAATGTTTGGTGGGCATCCTGAACTTGCTTTGCCCCCTCCGATGTTTAGTGGGCATCCTGAACTTGCTTTGCCCCCTCCGATGTTTGGTGGGCATCCTGAACTTGCTTTGCCCCCTTGCGGCCCACTCTAGTGTTGTGTGGGCATTCCTCTGCCATTCTGGCGCATGGCCACTGTTCTCGCTCCTCTCATGCTGCAACAGTTCATTTGGACGGGAGGTCAAAGCACTGTCCCATGCTGTCCTGCTTGAGTGGGCAGCGCTGTTCTAATCACAATGAGTTATTCATAGACCTAATGATTGGTTACAGAATTTCACATTGCCACAATGCCACAGCACTTTTTACCCAATGCAGAGAAACTGTCATGGCGAGAGCCCATCGACAGTCCTATCTAGATATTCGGTTTGTGGTTCATAGACTAGAGTTTTCTGTTTGTTGTGGCGCTCGGATATTCTTGACTGCTTTTATGTGTTGTGGAATTTTTGTTGCAATGTGTTCTGGAATTCTTTGGGATGTTCCAGAGTGCTACGGCATGTTCTGGAGTTCTTTGGGATGTTCCAGAGTGCTACAGCGTGTTTTGGGTTTTCTGGGGGTATTCTGTCAGTACTGAGTGCTGATTTGCTGGCACCCTTGATTCCAGGGGATGGCTGAAGAGCAGCAGGAAGTTGAGGGGACACTGCAGTGCGTGACTGGAGGCATGAGCAGAATGAGAGGGAATGTCCCATGGGACAGACCATTACACTCCCCCTCTACATCCCCAACAACAACACCATCCATCATTTCACCCTAATCTCACTGAGAAAAAAAAAAATCCTACAGCCTCACAGATCATTTAATGACCTCACCTGACTGGTCACCAGGACTGGCCGAGGAAGTTGTAGAAAGAAATTATGTGGGAATAAACCATGAGGAAGGAGATGTATACAGAGCTGTACAGCATGTAGAGATGAGGAAATACATAATTCTCTGCAAACCACCGCTAAGGAAAATGCAGTGAGTAATTTCCTTTTCATTTGGTTGCATAAAATAAATGAATCACAAAGGAAAACATGACATGATAGAGATTAAATGACTGGTAGATGTCCCATCAAATGATCATTGAACATTAATAATATAATAAGAAAATGTGGCCACTTATATTTCTCCGGTTCCATGCAGGTTTGATTTGATAACACCCCATAATGACCACCAACATTCCTGTTGGGGCTGTCTGTTGACAAAACAACTGTCTCTATGTAACAATCTCCTTCCCCACAGGAATACAGCCAAAGATCCTTGATTACTCCAGTTCAAACCTCTCTGATACAGCCATCTTCTAGCTCACTCTACACTTCCTCACTCTATCTGTAGGTGATAGACGGACTATCCACTCTCCTTGTCCCCTATAGACTATCTACCACTCTCAGTACCCCCTAGTACAGACTATATACTTTCTTTATCACCTACAGACTATCTAATGCTCTCTGTGTAACCTACAGACTATCGACTGCTCTCCATGTAATCTACAGACTACCGACTGCTCTCTATGTAACCTACAGACTATCTAATGCTCTCTGTGTAACCTACAGACTATCGACTGCTCTCCATGTAATCTACAGACTACCGACTGCTCTCTATGTAACCTACAGACTATCGACTACTCTCTATGTAACCTACAGACTATCGACTGCTCTCTAATCTACAGACTATCTAATGCTCTCTGTGTAACCTACAGACTATCTAATTCTCTCTGTGTAACCTACAGACTATTTTCTACACACTCTTTAAAGAGTTCATATGAGACGGTCTACACAACCCCCACGTGGCCCTTAAAGTGTACCATCCACATCTCTTATAGATCCCACACGGACATACATGTCAGTCCGGACAAATCTCTTACAAGAGACCCTGCACTCTACACATCCCCTCAGATCGCCAGATTTCTTCAAAAATTGACATTCCAGTCCAAAGGGAGAGGCCTCAGCCCAAGAGACTGACCACGACATCAACAGGTTCCAGCAGATACTTAACCTAGACACAGTGCAGTACCACACACAGGCACTTCCATGTTAATCAATCTCTAATATGTAAGGGATAATGTATAGAACGCCGGTCATTATTGGGAAAATAAGTCCCGACAGGGCGAACCGGACGGAGGGGTCTTGTTCTGCCCTGAAGGGACTTATTTTCCCCAATAATGACCGGCGTTCTATACATTATCCTGCTTATTACACAGCTACTTGCTAAAACGAAATAAGTAGTAAACAAGTAGTAAATGAAAACATGTGCCAAATAATTCTGTATGACAATGAACTGGGTGCCACAGGCCTTACATGAAGGGCCTGATTTTTTTTTAATCATGGTTGCAGTGCAGTGGTGACATCAGTGATGATGAGCTCAAACATTCTCCATTCTGCAGCCCCTTATGCACATAGAAAAAAACATTTTTCCCCAGTGAAAACGTCATCGTTCACATCACCCCATGTGGGAATAACTGAGTTGCCCAGTTGGGGGCTTGTCGTCACGTTGTAGTTCATTTGTAGTCCATATGGACTTTCATGTCCAACCATTTTAATGTGAACTTACGAATTTGCCATTTTTTGTCACTTGAAATCTGCATATCCTTCTTTAACAAGTGTCTTACACCATATTTTTAATTTATACAGTTGTTTATGAATAGAGCGTATGTTTTAACCTTTGTTGTGGCGTCCATGTTTTTCACACATTCCGACAGCAAAGCACATGGAAAAAATGCAATGTGCAATGCACAGGGGGCGGCCCCTAATATTCCCAGGTGGCATGAACGGACCATTAGGCAGTGATGAGTCTTCAGAATCAGAACAACCTTAAAGGTGTGGGTTTTTGAACATTCTAACATATGATTCCGTTCCGCAACAATTCAAGGTTCTAAAATTCTACGTTGATATTCTTTAGAACGTTCACCTTAATCTCCTGTAATTTGAAGTCCTTGAAGACTTGAAAGTGGGGGCATGGGCAGCATCTGAATGTAAATGCACAGCACTTTGTTTTTACTTCAAAGTCCTACCATCTCCCTCTGCTTCGACACATGTAGTCTTTGACCTCAACAGGACTAATATGGGCAGTCCCAGAGAGCCTTGGAGTCAGAACCTGCCTCAGGATACTTCAGCCAGCTTGCAGGTGGTGGCCGGTGTAGGATGGAGTTGAAGGGGGCCCTGAGGAGCTGGCTGGGTTAAGGTTAATGCACACCTAGCCAACTTCAAAGCACACATTGTGATGCCGACAGTCTGTTGAGTCTCGTTGGGTCACGTTGTATTGCCTGTGTGGGGGGAACGAAGTTGCACTACTATGCATACGGCGATGACTGCCCACTGTCAACTAGCACATTGCCTACATTAAAATGTAAACAAAGCAGTTCTAGCTTACAATTTCCTCACTATTCTTACTCACTAAAGGCAGTGCATAATATACTTCTAATCAAGAATGTGTTTGATAATAACAACATAAGTTGCAAATGACGGGCATTATCAATCATGAGTCTTTTGGTTGTGGAAGCTGAGGGGAAAAAAAGGTGTAAGAGTGTCAATAGATCCAGTCATCCAGGCAAAACACTACCAGGATTATTGGGTGATTACTCTGTGCTTCTCAGGAACAATAGGCAAGCTCGACGGCCAGTTAGAGCAAGCCGTTTCGCACTGGCTCCAAACCAGTCAACGGAGGTCCGTCTGTGTTTTGGCGGAGCTGCAAACACCGCACTGACATGAGCTACAAATGCTAATCGACTAGCCAGATGTTATTAGATGTCTGACTTGATCTGCGGCCCCTATTCAGGTCAGGGTTATGGTTAGGTGTAGGGGTGGAGCTGGAGGATGCCCTGAGTGGGGGGAAGAGCGCCGCCCTGTCTGCTGTTCCTAGACTGCAGCAACATGCTGGCTTGTGTAGCTCCGTCAGAGAGGGGGGAGCTGGCCGGGGCAATGAGGGGAGGCCAGTGTGGGCCGGGCTCTGTCCAGGGCTGGTCTGGGTCAGGTCTAGCACCCCCTGCTGGCTCAGTGCTTTCACAGCTGCTGCTGCTGCTGCGCTCCACGTAGAGGTCGCGGCCGTTGACCTTCAGGCTGCAGGTGTCAGCGACGCTGGTGCGGGTGGACGCCCGTGTGCTGCCACCGCTCATGCTCGGCAGAGGCTCGCACCAGCCCAGGACGTGGTGGCGGACGATCCGGCGGAAGGTGTGGCGGAACTCCCGTATGCGGTAGGCGTAGATGAAGGGGTTGATCACCGAGTTGGCGTGGGAGAGGAGGATGGCGATGTACATGACAAGGTCGGGGGCGTGCGCGCACTGCGGGCAGAACAGCGTGAAGCAGTTGATGATGTGCAGCGGGAGCCAACATACGGCAAACAGACCCACGATGATGGCCAAAGACTTGGCCGCCTGGACCTCCCTCTGCAGCGTGGAGCGAGACCTGTGCTCGCACGAAACCGCCTTCTGCTCGATGCACTTGAGCTGGCGCCGGGCCGCCATGAAGATGCACAGGTAAATGCCCAGCATGAGGAGCAGGGGCACCAGCACACAGGCAAAGAAGTTGAAGTAGACCATGTAATCCATCACCACCACCTCCTCAAACAGGCAGTGCATCATGCCTTCCGGGCAGCTGGAGTTGGCGGCCATCTCGGAGGTCACTTTGTGCCAACCCAGCATGGGCGTGAGGCCAATGACCACCGAGAGGACCCAGCACAGGGCGATGATGCCTTTGGCGCGCTGCCCCGTCACCAGGCTGTTGTATCTGCAGACAGAGAAGAGGAGATGGCAGCAATCAGCAGGGCTACAGAGGACCGATTGGGCTGCTACTGTAGATTCTACAAGGGGCTCGGTCCTTGAAAACAACTAGTCTGAGATAGAGATGTGCCATATTGTGGCACAACAATACAGCATTGCAAAAACAAACATTGTCAAACCACAAGATCATCAATATCACAATATGATTCATTCTTACGATATGAATGAATTATCACAATATATATAATATTGTTTATTGTGATAATTCTTCCATATCTTAAGAGTTAGTAATATCACATTATTAATGATATTGTGGAATTAAAATGTTTTCCCAACTCTTTTTTATATATATTTTATATGCATTTTAGTACATGTAACATTTGCATAACTGTGCATGCAAACTGTTCTTTATTTCAACTGAACACATCTATTTAGATATATGACAACATAATGGGTTAACATTTCTTGATATTAGAAATAAATACTGATACTTAAACATTGTAGTACATTTGAATTTTTTTCTATATATCTTTCATATGGTTATCTCGCCATTTCTCATCAGAATATTGAGATACGCCATATCGCCCCAATTTTGACATGCAATTGCTGAGCCCACAGCATCACACAGTAGTGAAGGTGATGCTAGAGGCTGTTGATTAGCCTCTCTGATTCTGTTGTCCAGTCTTACACAGATGTTGCTGGCAGCATGACGTTACGGGGTTGGAACTAGTCCAGTCCGATGTCCCATGGAACATCTTGCTAGTGCATTCTTCTGCTGTGGCGCTTTTCTGGGAACCTGGAGTCACTCTGAGGACATTGAGCAAACAAGACTGAATATTCTAGTCTCCCGCCACTTCTTTTAATCATCAGAATGAAGTCAATGATGATTTTCTCATGCAAGAACACAAGAACTGGATTGGTGTAAAAAGCCAACCAACATGGCTGACACAAGGGAGGCAGCCGTGGACTACTGGTTAGGACTTCAAACTTGGAACCGAAGGGTTGCCAGTTCGATCCCCGACCAGTATACGAAAAATGTGGGTGGGGGAAGTTGTTGAGCACTGCTCTCCCATGCCCACATTCATGGCTGAAGTGCCCTTGTGCAAAGCACCTACTGTAACCCCTCACTGCTCCCCGAGTGCCGCTGTAGCAAGGCAGCTCACTGCTCCGGGTTAGTGTGTGCTTCACCTCACTGTGTGCTCACTGTGTGCTCTATGTATTCAGTGTTCACTAATTCACGGATGGGATAAATGAAGAGACCAAATTTCATTGTATACGCAAGTCTACTTGGCCTATAAACCTGATTTACATTTACATTTACAAGCCATTCGGGACATAACCTAGCCTATAGGGTCCATAGTACACTGGTGACGGAACCTACACTTTCACTTTCAAAGACAGCACACAGACAGAATTAATGGGCAGCTTTCAAATCTGCAAAATATTGTATAGGAGAGTAAAAAATGTGCTCTTCAAATCTGCAAGGAGCAGGTCTCATCGGTATAATAAAAGTACGGAATGCTGTCTGAAATGTCAGTGCTGGAGCGAGAGCGGCTATTTTCAGCCGGCCTTCTGCTCTGCTCTCGGTGTGGGAGTCCAGCTGAGGCCGGTGGCCTGCTGCAGTCACATTCTCAGGATGTTAAAGTTCAGAAAGAAACACTGAGAAAACAACGGCAGGCCACAGGGACACACTCGGTCACGCTGATGGGAGACACAGTCTCTCTCTCTCTCTCTCTCTCTCTTCTCTCTCTCCCCCCTCACACACACACACACACACACACACACACACACACACACACACACAGACACACACACACACACACACACACACACACACACACACTAATGTGGAGACATTAACAGCACAGGTAGTACTGAAAGCCCCTCCTCTTTGGTCTGTAGATCGAGGATGGAAGGGAGCTGAACTCCAGCCAGACTGTCATCATACTGATGTTCTCTGTAGATAGCCTGGCTTAAAGCCAGACTCACGATTGGAATACTTTTCTAACACTAGCATGGTGACGGGTGTAGGCTATGCGTTACTTCCTACTTCGCCTAAACTATACAAACTACTGAATTTATGGTGTACCAGACTTGTATCTCCCTGAAAGGAGATCTAGATGAGCGTGGCCAGGTTAGTCTGTAGTCCTGATGGGAAGATGCTAAGAGAGATGCTATCTGTAGAAGTGTAACGGTGGTAGCATAGTGGGGGAGCACCTATGTTCCCAGGACCCTATGTTCCCAGGGTCCATGATCCCGTTAGATTTTCTGCTAACACACAGTGACTGAATCTCAATAACTTTGTGAGGGCTTACGGTGGTCCTATAATGAAATTGTGAAGTAGACTGGGTAAACCCAGCCTGATCTGCCGCCGGCGATTTTTTTTTTTTTCAATCTTAAAAGGTTGAGCTTGGTGTGGTGATGGCGAGACTAAGTGGGAAGTGCATGAGGGCTCACTCGTACACCTTTCTGTGCCCTTTCCATAAGTCGCCATTTATGCCTGGCAGCTATAGCTGTTGCTAAGCGATTGAGCTTGTTAGGTGATAAGGGTAACAAATGTTAATAAGAGGAACGGGACAGCACCTGTGATCCATCATTAAACTGGCAACACCAAAAATGTGTTGTCAATGTTTACTGATGTTTTTCAAGCTTCCCGCCTTCCTCTGGATAACCATAAGCCTGTACTTCACATCACAATGCTATTTGTGTGTGTGTGATTAATACAACATAAAAATAAAGAAAAGGAGGAAAAAAATTCATAAAATAACCAAAAGGGCAGATCAGACAATAGGCAAAAAAGTTAACAAGTACATCATATTTATAAAGCAATCGTTTCAATCGCACGTTTTCAATCGAGTGTTTTTAATAGATATCGGTAACAATGCTATGAATTATTGTTAATTCTTTTTGAGTAAAGTCAGTACAGATGCCAAATTACAGAAAGGACACAGAAAGGGTGTGAACGAGCCCTCGTGTACTTTACAATTTCACAGTGGGACAGCCCTAAAGCCCTCACAAAGTTAGCGGGAACACGCATCAAAATCTGTGAGTGTGTGAGGGATTAATGCGAGATTCACCGACTCTGTCTGTAGAAGCACGATGAGAAGATGTTAAGAGAGAGATGCTATCTGTAGAGGCCATCTGGGATGGTCATTGACGGGCATGTCCAGCATGGGACTCTGCACCGTGGGAATCCCCACAGACATGGAGACTGGACGTCCCCATAGGACTCAAGGACCCTTATGTCCACCCAGAAATAGTAGCACGGCATTAATGCTCCAATCACTGAGCTGTGCCTCTTCAATAAGCACAAAACAAAGGTCTCGTGTACACTAGAAAATCTGGGAACAGACTCACGCACAGACCTGTTTCGTCATGCCACGAACCCATAAATAACACTCTCTCAACTAATGTTAGTAACTTTACTGCATGTCAACCCACTAGACCCTAAGAAACCCTCTTGGCTTTTGAAGCGCTAATGGTGACAGGAGTTGACCTCACCCCCTTAACCATCAACATGTTCTACAGGGCACACTGGGTTTGCTCACTCACTTGCTCTGGTGCCACCTAGGGCCTGTGTGACATGGCACAGAAAGAGACCTCAGGCTCACATGTCTGTGGTCTGTCACTTGTGCAGGGCTTCAGGCATGCGTGCATCTACACACGTGTGTATGCGTTTGTGGCTGTGTATGTGTGTGTGACTGCATATCTGAGTGTACACTGTGTGTGTGTGTGTATCTATTCTTGGATTATGTCTGTGGCTGTGTGTTCTGTACCTGTGTGTGTGCATGTATGTGGGGCTGTGTTCTGTACCTGTGTGTGTGTGTGTGTGTGTGTGTGTGTGTGTGTGTGTGTGTGTGTGTATGTGTGCCTGTGTGTGTGTTTGTGTTCTGTGAGTTCTGTACCTGTGTGTGTGTGATTGGGGCTCTGTGTTCTATCTATGTGTGCCTGTGCTGTGTGTGACTCTGTGTGTGTGTGTGTGTTCTGCCCCTATGTGTGCCTGTGTGTGTGTGTGGGTGGGTGGTTGTGTGTGTGTGTGTTCTGCCCCTATGTGTGCCTCTGTGTGTGTGTGTGTGTGTGTGTGTGTGTGTGTGTGTGTGTTCTGCCCCTATGTGTGCCTCTGTGTGTGTGTGTGTGTGTGTGTGTGTGTGTGTGTGTGTGTGTGTTCTGCCCCTATGTGTGCCTCTGTGTGTGTGTGTGTGTGTGTGTGTGTGTGTGTGTGTGTGTCTCGCCTGAGTGGGATCTTGATGGCGATGTAGCGGTCGATAGCGATGGCCAGGAGGCTGAAGATGGAGCTCTGTGTGAGCACGAGCACGAAGCACACGATGAACAGGCAGGCGTAGAAGTTGGAACAGAAGCCCGTGCTGATGGCGATGGAGAAGGGGATGGCCAGGACGCCCACCGCTATGTCCGCCACCGCCAGCGACACCACGAAGAAGTTGGTGATGCTCTGCAGGTTGCTGTTGAGCGCCACGGCCCAGCAGACCAGCAGGTTGCCCAGCACAGAGAACAGGGCGATCAGGAGCTCCAGCAGGATGTAGAGCACAGAGGAGGCATCAATCGGCATGGTGAGGGTCACACGGCAACCATCACCCCAGCAACCCAACACCAGAGGCCTGCCCAGCCAAGCATCAACCTCAGCCAGGCGTTTAGCCTCCAGGCAGCCCTAACAGTACTCCAGACAAGGGGGATGAGCTGTGACCAGACTCTGAGCCACCTCACGCTACACGGGCTGGTTAGAATGCAGACACACAGTTGCTCAAAAGTCTCCCATTCCTAATCCACATTTACTTCCTGAAGAGAACATTGATGTATTCCTATTGGTGCTGATGGAGTCATCTCCACCCACACTGAAGAGAACGTGCGTTCATACTCAACACCGATGGGGTCTCCAACCTCCGCGGACTCACTCCACTCCACTCCAGCGGTCTCAGATCACATGACACTCAGCGGCAGGCAGGAGGTCTATGAGTGGACAGAGCAATCACACACAAAGAATAAAGAAATAAAAAACATTGTCAACATACAGTCAATTTCTTTTTTTAATGATGTCGTATTGATGTTTATTGACCAATGATGACTGTACTTATCAACCTTCTATAGGGCTGAGACCTCAAGGTTACTCTGTCTACTTTGTTTCAACAAACAGTTCTATAAGGCCACAGGTGAACCCTTGGCCATTAATTACTTTGGGTTAATGTGTAAGTGAATCTAAATTGTGCCAGCCAAAAGGTAAACATATCAGAGAACTATCCAATCAATTAGAGGAAGAGCAACTGCGTTATATACACAGAGGCCCATGTATTAATGTATAATCAAATAATGAGTTCACATGGTGCACCACCGGAGAATGTTATGTGTCCCCATATCAGGCTGAACAGATCTCTTCCTCCACCTCAGCTTTCCTTGGTCTCACACATAACAAAGTTCCACTGAGTCTGCTACAGTGAGGCACACAGAGTCTTATCTGAGATAAAGCCTCTGGCATAGTAACTGGATTATAAATCATAACTAGCGTAACTCTGTGCTCTTCCTGTCGTGGGGCCACATGAAGCATGTGCAACAGGTTGATCTGCATTTGCATGCCTGTGACAGAGGGGAGGGAGGGAGCATCATCTCACACACTTCTGGACAGAGGAGCGGGTTGTTGGCCCTGCATGTTCCCACGCATGCACCACACTCCCCTGAGGACAGCAGACTTTGACAATCCAGCAGCTAAATTTAATCTGTATTAAATAAACCCACCTCATGGAAGGCTCATTTACACCACACCCTGATCAACTTTAAGTTGTAACCCAACATTTCTGTCCATAGGCTATAGTGAGAACATGACACACACACACACACACACTTATCACACACAGAAGCTTCTGGACAACACTGACCACTTTGGTCACTAGTTGTTTCCTGTAACTGTAGGCAACAACACCTGCATTTAGGAACTAGGCAATAGCACTGAATGACAATACTTCCATAGGATACTATTCCTTAATCATCTGATATACTGTAGGCCTACCAGGTTATACCAGGAAATAGTGATGTAGTGAATCTGACTAGGTTTTACAGATTTTCTTAACGGCTAAATTAAAAATATGAGCTAATGCAACTACACCATATGATTAAAAAATGTAGGACTGCATAATATTTAATTCTGGATAGGTCTATGGGCCACTAAAAAAACAATAAAACCTGCAGGTCACATATATCTAGTCTAAAGAAGTCATGGCTGCTTGCAAAAAGTTATGGTAACTATTGTTAAAATAATAATAATAATAAAAAAGCTAATGTAGGCCTAAACATATAAAGAATGCATCTCACCTCGAAATGAAGAACGGAAATACGCTTTTTAAAGTATTGAAAACAGCCGCAATGCTGGAAATTCCCCTTCAACTGGTTTGATTAAATGTGATACAGCCAAACTTTCGTTTATTTATACACATGAACGCGACTCAAACTATCCGAAAAGCGACGGTAAAGTCACTAGATACCGACCATTTGGTGGATGCTGACGATCGGTGTGCGCTCTGCTTCTTTGGCCAGTCGTGAAGGACCACTTTGGCTGTCAACCACCGCGCGCACAAGCAAACCACGGATACGCTCGTTTCCTCTTTACACGGGCGGGGACTGTGCTGAGGCAAGATCTGTCATGAGCTAGTGTCAGAATGCACAGTTGCACGAGTGCATCATTACTGACTTCGAATTATTTTTCTTTTAGATTATCATCTGCTCTATAGAAAACGGCATGGCTCAGCGGTTTAAGCAAAACAGGCTATCTGCAGTGGAAAATCAGGCTCTTGGCGCTGTGTCAAATGTATCGGTAACACATATCTTGGGATTGGACATTGAAACTCCTTTAAGACACAACACACAACATTGGCTTCTGCTTTCCTTAGACACAAACCAGATACAAACTTCAGCTTGTTGGTGCAGTTTTTTAATATTGCTAACCAATATAAATATAGACATAATACACTCCATCGATAAACTGTCAGGGGTGGCTCCAAGTGACCTTGATAGTCAACAATACTTTTGCCCTCTTGATCATCAGCAAGGGACATTTGATCTATTCTTCAAAATAGATTTAATTATAAAAACAAACAAACACAAATCATATGTAAAAGAGGAGTCTGTGCTTTCTCCTGAAGCAGAAGGCCATGAGGATGAAGGCTTAAAGGAAAGCATCAATTATTTCTGTGTGGCTGGAAGCCCAATGGCGATGCATCCAAGCCGCAGTATGAGAGTGAAAGCATTGTGTCCACAACTCAGGTCAAAGTCTGGTCACTGTCAAAGTAATCAAACATTAAGGAAAAGGGATCTTAGTTGATGTTGTCTAACATATTTACGAGAGAGCAACTGCAGTACCTCTGGGTGGCCTGAAAGAGAATGGCATCTGTGTGTCTTGAGCATACATGGCAACATTTGTTTATGAGCTGCAGTACACACATTCAGAAGCACATTCACCATGCACGAGTCCAGCAACAGTTGATAACAGCCAAAGCTCCATAACTCCATTCATAAGATATGAGGTTGAAGGATACATACTTCCTTCATGCTTACCAAACAATAGGTCAGGGGTCTCCAACAGGTAGCTCCCCACCTGTTTTTAAGTAGCTCTCCAAAAAGTTTGAGGAAGATGTTCATAAATCTGATAACCCAGTCACTTGGGAAACATGTTAAAATTCCTATGAAATCAAATTCACAGTATACAAAGAGAGAAGGTAAATGAGTTGAAAGGAACCTTTAAAAAGCATATAAATCTTATTCAGCGGTTTTGGGTGGAGATCAGCTATGTGAATACATACTGTAGCATGCTACTATAACAAAGGCCCTCGGCCATGTCCATTTCCTCAAAGTAGCTCTCAGAGGAAAAAAAAGCTCTCGGCCATGTCCATTTCCTCAAAGTAGCTCTCGGAGGAAAAAAGGTTGGCGACCCCTGCAATAGATCTTGTACGAATTAATTGCTAGATTGTTTTTGCATTTATTTTTGGCAGGCTGTCTTTGCTATCAGGTAAAGGTAAATGAGACAACAAAATCTGCATTCTGTTAAATGTTTGACAGACTGTGACACTGTTCACCTCACACCCGACTACTCAGCCTCACTATGCAGTTGAAGAGTATGTGAAATGTAAGGTAATGTTAAGTATAAGTGACTTCCATTACCATTAAGGATAGTAACCTTAGCCTGCTAAAATGCAACGCAAGCAGGAAGATTTTGTATTTCAGCAATGGTCATGTAATGAGGATGAAGTACGTAAAGTGTGAGTATTAACTTGAGTAACTGGCATAGCTCTTCCTTTCACAGCATGTAAATAACAATGATGGCACCTTCACTGAGCAGAATGAATTATCAACTTGGCATGTGTTGACACAGCATTTAAGAAGTGACAACTCAAGCCAGACCACAGGACAGCAGTATGTCATTCAGAACACAACTGGCTTCCACACCGCACACTTCCAGAACAACGGCAGCTTTGTTTGGGTGCCGGAGAGAATTAGAGCTGAGACAGGGACTACCTCATTTAGACAAATGCCCAACCTAGCCTCAGGTCTAGATAACGAGCTATTCTTTAGTCTACGGGGCATGCTCAGATGATCAGGGGCAGCTACTGGAGAGGGGTCTCAGCTAGAAGCCAGTGATGGTCTTTAACATACACGCATACACCTCCATGGCGTCTGAAGGAAACTGATATTTAATGAAAAAGTGTGACTGTGGTCATAAAACATTGTTGGGCACCATGCTCAAACACAGATGAATACACAGAGAAGGTCATGAGGTCACAAGGTCAAGGTCACAAGAATGTCTCAGGGGGTGAAGCATTAAGGCACAAGTACAAATGCAAATAGCATGTCTCTCTCTCTCTCACACACACACACTTTAAGACAGGCCCTGGGCACTTCTCCATATGAGTGAAGCATAAACACAAGATGCTGACACTGATTTAAACTGTCCACACACGGACAACCTGGCAAGTTGGCCTAGCCAACATGGCCCCACAGGAATATTATCATGAAAATCATACAAAGAAATGAGGAAATGAAACCTGACTTTTCTCAGCTAACTAAAAAGTCCTGCTTTTTAGTGACCAGTCATGGAAAAGGAGTGTCCTATACAAACACATGAAGGAATTATTCCTGAAACCTTAATCAAGATGCGAGTCAAGAGGTTCAGAAAGCAAAGGTGAAATAACAAATGGTGGAATGCCTTTCAGAGAGAAGAGGTGTGCAGGCAGAAGTGTACATGATTGTTTTACAATTGTTTTACACTGACTCTTAGGATGATTAGGGTACTGCACAAGCTGTAGAGTTAGCTATACTGGGTGCCTGGTTAATAGAGTAAGCTATACTGGGTGCCTGGCTAATAGAGTTAGCTATACTTGGTGCCTGGCTAAAAGGATGCTTAGAGTGTGGCATGCGTAACAGTGTTAAATACAGTTCAGCAAAAAAGTTTATGGACCTGACATTTCTGAAAAACTCCATAAATATGACCTAATATATTCAGGTCTTCATTTAAATCATCCAAATTACTGGAAGAAGCCAAAATGAATTTGTATTCACAAAAATGTGTTATTTTTGACATAGCTGAGGCTAGCTGGAATACTTGTGTGCAGAGGAAAATGCCAAAATTCCTCCTAGTCCTAACTGGTGTGACATTGATCAAAAAAATTGTGCGAATGTTCAAGTTGTTCACACACTCTTTCCCACCAAGGGCATTTACTGTTGACTTATTGGTTACTTTTTGGTCAACATTTTTTGTGAATAATTATTCTACTGCTAACAAAACTATTCTAATGTAATGTACAATGTACAAAATTTACGTCAAATTTATGCAGATTTCCAGGAATCCCAAAAATAAAACTTTCTTGCATCACTGTATGCTGGGCGATTGGCCTTATGCCTCATTCCATTTGTCTGCAGAGTTGTTCAGTCGGCCAGAGTTGTTTTCCCCGAGTTATTAAACGAAAGTTGCAAATTGAACATCCCCTGAAGTTGTATCCCGACTCGCTGGCTCTTTCGAGCCCAGAGTACCAACATTTGAAATTCTCAAAATGGCTGCGCCCATTAATGAGAACGTAGATATGCACTGTTTATTAGCAGTTCTGTCTTTGTCTCATTTAATCAGTCGTAGAAACAATAGTGTCCAATCTCTATCTATTGCTATGATGTTCGTTTGTGTAAATGTGTGCTATATCTGGTAACAACTGCTAACAACAGACCATTGCTAAACGATAGCATTTTAATCTCACGACTTTGTTGACATCTGGAACGCAACCGGCCTCGGTTTTTACACGGATGTGACTTTCCGAATCACTACTCGTGTTACGAGACAACTGGAATGCGGCATTAGAGTGCTTAGGATGTTGTGTGAGTTACACTGGGTGAATGTCCCTCCTTCATGCATAACAGGCTTGCTTATAGTCTGTGATGGATCTACTTAATACTGAGTGGACAGATACCCAATTTACCTTAACACTACGAGAATGAGTATCAGAGTGTGATCTGAGGCACCTTTAACCTGTTGAGGAGTACGGTCACAAATATGTGATTAGAATGTTCGCGAACCGAGAGTTCCGCATTCTGATGTGACAATTACCCACAGAGATTTCCCCCATAAACTGTATAAAGAACACTGAAACTGTAGATCTTTGCGTTGAATTCTAGAAGGAACCAGGAAAATAATTCACTCCTCAACAGGTTTAAAATGAGCACATCAGTGTTACCCAAGGCACCTTAAATATGCACTTCACTATTTCATTCATTAGTGTTACTGTTCATTGAAGGTGTGCATGATAGGCACTGGAATGTAGTCAAAGGCTTAACAGGCTAAAGTCAGTCTCTCTCCTTCAAAATAAGCCAGCTCCAGTTTGTGCTCAAATTACAAACGAGTACAAATCCACTAAATGATGCTCCTGTGCACAGGAGGCCTTTTAGAGTTCCATATAGTGCAGTGCTGTGTCCTGATGAGAGCAGAGCTTTGTATTGTGCTGCATATGCAGACTGAGCGGTACGCAGGTGTTCTTCACGCTCCTGTGACGGCCACAGGTGAACGCGAGATCTCCTTCAGATGGGCCCGGTGTTCTATTCCACGTCGGCCAACTTCCCTCCGCAGTCGCGGCAGAGCTGACTGCCGCATCCACCATGGAGCTTAGAGCTTAGCTTAGGGTTAAAATCATACTGGCAACTTCACAGTAACGTCTCAGAAGTCCCAGGCCTTCCACATTGAAGGACCTGATCTGCAGCTGAATGGGTTTGAGTTAGGGCTTCCATGCAGCGGAATGGGTTAAGGTGAGGGCCCCCCTGGTCACGGCATCAATGTAACCTGCCTTGTGTTCAACAGCGCGGCTCAGCCCTGCACTCGAGCCAGCTGGTACTTAGCTGTGCAGTATGTACGCTGTGTAAACATCCATCCCGACGCCTTAAGAGACATGCTAGTTAGAGAGCTAGCAGCCTGGGCTTTTAGCTCGATTGCAAGCACACTCGACTCCCGATCCGAGGTGCTGATGTTTGCGGGTTCGAGTGCAGGGCTGAACTGCGTGGTTCAACACAACTCAGGTTACATGGCTGAATGGGTTTGGGTTAAGGCCCCTATGTAGCTGAATGGGTTAGGGCCCCTATGTAGCTGAATGTGTTTGGGTTTAGGCCCCTATGTAGCTGAATGGGTTAGGGCCCCTGTGTAGCTGAATGGGTTAGGGCCCCTGTGTAGCTGAATGGGTTAGGGCCCCTGTGTAGCTGAATGGGTCGGGTTTAGGGCCCCTGTGCAGGAGCTTCCAGTGTGTTTGTTGGGGGTTACACTGAGGAACTCAGGAGTTCAGGAGATGCAGGGGAGTTCAAGCTGGAGTTGCTATTTTGGGGTAATGAGGTGTTGAGGTTCTGGATAGTTGTTCTGTTGATGTGATGAGGTGGTGGGGTTCTAGAGAGATGGGTCTGTTGGGGTTCTTCGGAGATGGTCTGTCGGGGTTCTAGAGAGATGGGTCTGTTGGGGTTCTTAGGAGATGGTCTGTTGGGGTTCTTCAGATCTGATGTGTAGGGGTAACACTGTGTTGGTGCTGTGCAGGGGACTGCAGAGGTAAACCTGGGAACTGGTACATGTTGTGTCTGTTTGGTTCAGCGAGGTCAGCGGACACGGACAGACAGCGGACTGTAGTTTCTATGGAGACGTGAAGGAGGAAGGTAAGCTTATGTCTCAAAGTATTTGTAGATGGCTGTGACGTAGGTCATAACACTCTGCCAGTCCGGTCGCTCCGTGTGAACCATCTCATTAATATCCTACATGAGAGAGAGAGAGAGAGAGAGAGAGAGAGAGAGAGAGAGAGAGAGAGAGAGAGAGAGAGAGAGAGAGAGAGAGAGAGAGAGAGAGAGAGAGAGAGAGAGAGAGAGAGAGAGAGAGAGAATGAGAAAGAGAAAGAGAAAAAGAGTAAATGAGTTATTCAGATACAGACAATGAAAGGGAGACAAACATCTCAGACAGAAAGAGAGAGAAAGAAAAAAGAGAGAGAGAGAGAGAGAGAGATAGAGATACACAGATACTTGAGTAATTTACCAGAGTGGACTTGATGCCCACACTCTCTGCTGCCTGGAAGGCTAAGGTGAGGTTCCGTCTCTAAACAAGACACACAAACACACACCATTATGATGACAAAAGCACAGAGTAACAAAACTTGAAATTAATTCTAATTATGTTATGCACTAACAAAGAAAACAGTAGGATTCTACAATGAAAAACACACAAACATACACAGACACAACAAAAAACATGTGTAATGCAAATGCACAATTTCAACCTGGCAACATTGTGATTCTGTATGTGCAGCAGGGATGTGTTGGTCTTCAGTCTGTATGATATAAGCACTGGAGCACTATACTACTCACAGGAAGACTGATTATCTTCACAGGGAGACTGATTAGCTTCTCTTAACACTTATCATTCTCTTCAATCAGCAGCTTCAATGTGCCCTGCACCAGTGGTTCTTAACTGGTCTGGCTTTGAGACCCACAATTTCCCATGTTCATTTACAGTAGTCACGACCCATATTTTTTTTTTCCGCTGTCAAGCCAACGAATACGCTGAGCTACATGGTAGGACACTCAAAGTGCCTGTAGGCCTACTTGTTTGGAAAATGCTGATTTGCAGGTTTGTCTTTGACAGGAGTGCTTAGTTTCCATGTAGCATTTTTGTTTTGAAGATTTCATGCTCTCATGTGCCAGCAATTCACTGCACACCACACACTAGGGTTTCAGTCTCATTTTGTCCTCAATTTAAGTGAATCCATGTCCTACTTCAAATATTCAGGGTTGTAGCCTACTTCCGTAAATCCGTATACCACTAAACTGAACGAACCACTTTTGGGTCCCGACCCACCAGTTAAGAAACACTGCCCTACACCATGAGCCACCTCTGGATGCACGTGAACTCACACAGACACACACACAGACACAGACACAGACACAGACACAGACACAGACAGACACACACACACACACACACACACACAACGTGAGTAGTGAGCAGCAGCCTGGTGGGCCTTGCCTTGTCCTGGCTGTTGAGCTCATGGTAGGGGATGTGTGCAGGCAGGTAGGTGTGGAGGACAGCGCAGAAAGCCAAGCCATCGTTCCAGCTGCTGCTGAAGTTAGTGATGTCAATGTTCTACACGCCAGGGGACCACCAGGGAGAGATGCAGGGGCAGCGATGGAGAGATGGACAGGCAAGAGACAGGCAAATAAAACAGTTACAATAATATCACAGGCAAACCAGTTTAAATAACATTACAGATAAATCAGTTTAAAGGCGCTCTGAGCGATGTTGGGTAACGTCACTTCTGTTGACGTTCAAACAAAACAGAAAGCTAGCTCGCTACTTCCTCACCCTCCCTCCCGTGCAATTGAAACTCTCCTAAACACGCATATCTCGTCGGTGATTTGCAGTTTGTTATGTTTTTATGGGCAAGGTTTGCCCAAGTTGTTTTGTGGCTGATTGGAGCCTGGGTTGTCCACAGAGATCACAGAGATTTTTTACAGTGTATTCAGGACATAGGCAGCTAGCGGATGGTGAGGTGATGTTTGCTGTAAGTGAGAAAAAATATGTTAGCCTAAAAAACGTATGACATCGCTTAGAGCACCTTTAAATAACATAACAGAAAAAAAACTGGCACCACAGATAAACCAGGTTAAATAACATCACAGATAAACCACCCTACTCCTGTTTGGCACCATGTACCTGAGCTGCCAGTGCGTGCGGAGCACCTGGCTGCCCTCTATGAGCAAACAGTAGTGTTGACACTTTATGGTTTACGGTTTACCCGCCAACCTGGATCCTGCCCTGGACACTCGGGATGGTTTGGTAATGACATGCCAGCCTGCGCTTCGGCAAATACACTCCCACAGGTGCCTTCATTTTGGAGACACACCTTAAGATTTACATTACCTCCTACATTTACATGTATTCATTTAGCAGACGCTTTTATCCAAAGAGACTTACATGTGTCAATCATATAACAAGGGACGTCCCACTCCGCCAGATGGATTGCTTCGCATTTGCTTGGCATATCCATCTGGGACCTTTCCGTTGGAGAACTTTTGGGAAGGGGCGAAAATACTGGTTAGCTGATTGGATAAACCATCTGTCTATCACCACCTACGTTGGTGATGGACGGGCCAAATCAACCAATCAGATCAACGAAGCGTATGACGTACTAACAGAGCGACGATGATAATACAACCTCAAGCTAGGGTACCCTTAACCTAAACCCGCCTCAAAACCAACGCTGATTGGCCGTTCGTTTGGCGCAAGAAGCCAGGCTGATCTACGAGTGGAAAAATGGAGCTCGTGAGATCAGGCTGGTCTCACTAGGCTACGTCCTTGTTCAGCGCCTTGCTCAAAGGGCACAAAAGTTGGAAGCTGGGAATTGAACCCACAACTTACAGGCCACTGCATTCCAGACCAGCTCCCTAGCCACTACACTACCACTGCCTCGGTCTCCTAGCACTGTAGTGGTTTTCAAAGTGGGGGCCGCGAGGAGGTGCCAGGGGGGCCTCAGCAAGTTGGAAGGAAAAATAAAAGCAAAAAATAAATACATTTGGAAAATTTAAAATATACCTATTACTATGAGGGTTGTTATACAATGCCATTATAATAATGTGAGGCATATCTAAATATTATATTTCCCATGATAATGACTGGGAATAATAGTAGAGTGATAGCTCTCATATAGCAGAAAGCCCCAAATACAATTTTTACACACTGTATGCTCCATCCCGAAGTGCTTGTGGCTAAAATAATTATTAGGATTAGCTTAATGTATTTTTACATTTGCTGTAGTATTGTATCAAGGGGGTTCTTGGCCAGAACCTAGTGGTATTTGGGGGGCCTTGTCGTGGAAAAGTTTGGGAACCCCTGCTGTAGCTCATGCCAAGGCCCTGGGCAGACCTGGAGGGGCCCAGACTGTACAAGAGGCCCATAGACTGTATAAAAGGCCCATAGCCTGTATAAAGAGCCCATAGCCTGTGTAAAGGGGCCCAAAGCCTGTGTAAAGGGCCCATAGCCTGTGTAAAGGGCCCAGAAACTGTGTAAGGGGCCCAGAAACTGTGTAAGGGGCCCATAGCCTGTGTAAAGGGTCCTGGGCTGATGGAGTTTTGAGCCTGGTTGGATGTGGTTAATCTTGTTAAAAGGAAATATTTCCTGGCAACCGTCCCCCAGTGCTAAGTTGGGTTCAGGCCTTGGGCTACAGAAATCGTTCTATCTGGAACTGAACTGGGTCCGTTGTGGTCATCCTGCCCATCGGTTCAGGTCTGACCATGCTATTTGCGGTCAAGTCAAACACACACACAAAAAACACACACACCTGGTATCCTTCTGTCTTCTTCTGACACCACCGCAACAGAGCATTTCTCTTGGAACCCCCGTACTCTCGAGCCAGGGCAGATAACGGGTCCTTCCGCTCCTCTCTGCGCACACACACACACACACACACACACACATACACACATACATACATACCAACACACACACACACACACAGAGAGTTACACTTGTGTATTTGGCTGTGAGTTTTTGTATGTGTGCATGTGTTCAGGGTTTGAGTTTAGGATCACATCACACAATTACAGTATAAACAGTCCAAATACGTCTGATTTTGAGTCCAATTCTGTAGTGGGGGAAATTCTTTTGTGAAAAACATCTTCGACTTCAGCTAGGATCAATAAATAGAACAAACTAAATTAAACAAATTAAATAGAGATGGCAAGAGGTCAGGAGTCTGCAATGTGACTGCTATCTTGTACCACTACAGTATGTAATACATCATCATGAATGTGAGTATGTGTATTTGAATGTGTATGTGATGTGTGTATAAGTGTATATGCAATTATCTGTGCATCAATTTCTATATGTGTGTGTGTGTATGTGTACCTGAGTCTGTGGTGTGCTGTGGATGAGGGCAAGGAGTGTGTGTGTGTGTGTGTGTGTGTGTGTGTGTATGTGTGTGTGTGTGTGTGTTCACATATACTGTAGTCCCTTTATGAGTTAATTTGTAAAAGGACTGGTGCACTTCACCTCTGGTCGGGCCTCAGTTTTTTTTCTGATGATATATGATTTTTGATCTGAAGTTACTGCAGAACTGTCAGTCAACATGCCAGCAATCACACTGTCTAACTCAGTGGTGGGCCCACCCCACCTGGTTACTGTTGCTATGCCCAACTTCAGCTCACCTCCAAAATGACAAGTGAGCAGCAGCCTGTTAACTGCGCTGCTCAGTATGTAGGCTACTCATACGTTTTCTACCTGCAAGAAGAGTTCGACAGAGCCTAGCAGATCATGAAAAATTGTGAGCAATGTAATCCAAAGTTTGCTAATTCTTCATTAGTTAGGCTACCAATAGCTTGGGTGAAAAGAAATTCAGCCGAACGTTAACGTTAGAACACACCAAATTTAATTTTATAATTTAATTTTTTAAATAATAAACGACATGCCTACTCTGTTGGCAATGGAAAGTCAAGTAGGACAAAATAGACTAGCCTACAATGCAATATGTGAATGAGAACCCAGGACGATTTGTGTTCAAAATGCAAGGATAATGCGAACCGTGCCGCGGACTTCAAAGTGGTCTCAGTTTGGTTCGCATTAGGAGGGGTCTGAGTTTGGTTGGCGTGCTCAGCTCACTTAAGCACAAAAAATGCTGAGTCATCGATCTGAGTTCGTTTAGAAGCCTGAAAGGGACCAAGTGTGAAAACACCCTGTACTGTATTTGTGTGTGTGTACCTGAGTCTGCTGCGTGCTGTGGGTGAGGGTGAGCTGAGGCTGAGAGGAGTGGCAGCCATCAGGGAAGAGCCAGAGCTTCCCTCAGGAGTTGAAACCTCTTCACTGCTCCTACGAGAGACTGAAACACACACACACACACACACACACAGGGTTATTCTACTGACTCAATGTTCCAGATTCCGACCCATTTTCATTGACAACATTTCAGTGACCTTGTATGACCTTCCACCACCAAGTATAAACTTTACTGAACATGTTAGGGCTAAAGCCTATGGTACGCTCCCACGTCTGCGTCCCGCCTAGGTGACAAGAATTGCGTCATTTTTACAGCATGCGTCGCGTCTTTGAGTCGACCGAAATTTAAGACTGCGCGTCAAAGTGACGCGTAGACTGTGCATGTGTGAAACGGAACTGCTGTAAACACTCCCCTCCAGTAGGTGGACCACATAGAAGAACACTTAAACCTAGACAGAAGAAGACTTGTTTGGTTACCATAACGACGATGGAGCAGAGAGAGCGCCTGTCCTCGGCTTGCCTGGCTTTGAGTTACGTGAGACACCACGACATGGAGTCAACTTCGACCGATTAAAGCCACAATCCACAGATACATTCTTTAACATTATATTTAAACGGTCACTTTACCATCTATGGTGTAGAACCCAAAGTATTTCAAGACACCACATTTTAGATGAGTTGGGGACGTAATTATCTGTCTGCTGGCCGTTCTGTGCGTCACCTTTGATTGTCGAAACAGGGTGGCTGCATGGGCTCATTGTGGCTACTGGCTATATTGGCTTATATTGGCTTGATTTAGTCATGAGCCTAAAGGGCTAAACGCACGCACGCACGCACGCACACACCTGAGATGGCTTTGGATGAGTCCAAGTTCGAGACTCTCTGAAGAACCGGGGCTGGACGACCACTGGATGATGCCCGCAACAGATGATCAGCTGGAGAGAGAGAGAGAGAGAGAGAGAGAGAGAGAGAGAGAAAAAAAAGATAGAGAGAAAGAGAGAGAGAGAGAAAGAGAGATGGAAGGGGTGGCAGAGAGAGAGAATTTCTTGATAAACAAAAGATTGTCTTGCTTCATGAGTTTCCATGACATTTCACACAAGATCGCAGCTCTGATATGAACTAACACATCTGCTCTCCTCACAAATACATACACAAGCTACAGAGATAAATATGGCCCTCTGACACACACCGCTGGTTACACAGGCTACAGAGATAAATATCATTCTCTTTCACACACACACACACACACACACACACACACAGGATGTCCGGCTAACTCGAGCCCCAACTAACTCAAGGGCAGATTTATCCGGTAAGGTGGGACACGCCCCGTACGCTGGCACATCCACCATCCTGGGACACGCGGCACCAGGCCTACGAGAGGAGAGGCAGACAAAATAGAGAACAGCCGAGAGGCCAAAGTGGCCGTAACAGTCCCAAATCTCTGTCGGCTGAATTGCAAAGGGAAGGATTGCATTTGCATTTGCATTTGCATTGCATTTAAGCACAATATGCTGATGATTTTTATTTTTTTGGGGGGGGAGCCAGTGCAGTTCAGCTAACACATGGGTGATGTGCTCTCTCGTCTTGGTCTTAGTTAAAAGTCTAGCAGCAGGAGTTCTGTATGAGTTCCAATTTCTTTATATGCTTTTTTGGGAGGCCTGTAAAAAGTGCATTGCAGTAATCTAACCTGCTAGAGATAAAGGCTAGGATTAGTTTCTCTGCACCTTGTTGAGTTAAAAAAGGCAGCACTTTGCCAATGTTTCTCAGGTGGAAATAAGCTGTCTGGGTAATGTTACCAATATGGGGCTTGAAGCTTAACTCTGTATCTAAGACACCTAGGCTTGTTACTTTTGATTTGACCCGGTGTGTCAGGTTCCCAAGATTACTAAGAACGGTGTCTCACTTTGATTTGGGTTCAACAAAAAGTACCTCTGTTTTATCGTCATTTAGCTTTTAAAAAATTGTTGCTCATCCACTGATTAATGGAGGTTAAGCATGCGAGAAGGGAGCAAAGGCCATCTGGGTTAGTTGGCTCCGCAGAAATGTATGAGGTCTTTTATTTACTTAGGCTGCGCAAAGCACAGGCCTTTTTTTTGAGGCAGGCCTCAAAGCGGTACGCTACCAAAACCAGTAGATTTTCGATTTGGTTTGGGATTTAATTTACTTTTGGACTGTTTGATTATATGTATGTATTATATGTAGCTGAAAGAGTGTTGGGATTTCCACATTTCCGCTTTTTATTGCGAAACAAGGCATTTATGTGCGTTTTGCTCTAATGGAAACCTTATTGCGTAACCAGGTAGCCTACTGTAAATTGAGTTATTTTTTTAATTATGCATTTACTTTTTATTAAAATTCGTAGGCTGGAATTCCTCGCGCCAACAATTGTGTTTAAATGTAGTACTGCTTCAGCCTCTGGCAAGCTCAAAAGGGGGCGGCTTGTGATGGGCTTGAGAGCGACGTGTTGGAGACCCATGGTGTAGGACAACGACTTTTCATTGGCAACAGTAGGCTATTAAACCAACCAACAACAAAATATTAAGAAGAGCTCTTATTTCATTGAGTTAAATCGAAACAATGTCTTATAGTACTTGTGGACTGATAGCCCTACTGGTAGGCAATTACCACCCCGGATAGGCTTTGTGGGCCGGCCTTTATTAGTCTGAATCGACCACGCTCCCGGCTATTATCCGAGGTCCAGCTATAAATAGAATCCCGGCCATAATTTGAAGATTTATTATATAGAGGGGGAAAAGCAGAGGACCAAGACAGCTCCCATGGGCCACACTGAAGGACAAATCATGTTTTACAGACACATGATCCCCTAGACTAACAGAACAATCTCTGCCAGTAATGTAGGTTTGAAACCAGTTTAAAACATTATCAGAAAGACCAACCCACTTTGCAAGGCGATGAATTAAAATGTTATGATGATCAATGGTGTCGAATGCTGCACTCAATTCTGCACTCAAATCTAGAAGAATAAGGATTGAGACTGTTTGGATGGTTTAAGTCAGTAGCAAGTCTGAAATCATCAAGATATTTTTTCTAGGGCCATTTTTGTGCTGTGATTTGATTGGAATGGAATCGGGAATACTGTTTTCGTTGAGGAAGGTATTTTAAGTTGACTACAAACTCTTGCGCACGCGCACACACACTTACTGGGCATGGTGATGTCCGTGTAGCTGGGTCTCTTGTCGGAGAGGGAGGAGAGAGGCTTGGCTGCAGCTACAGAATTTCCCATGGAGTGTCTCTGCCAAGGAAAACCAGTAAGAATATTTACAGACAGCGTGCACACACACACACACACACACACACACACACACACACACACACACACACACACACACACACACACACACACACACACACACAGGTCTACCACCATGCGCACACACACACACACACATACATACAGTGGTGTGAAAAAGTGTTTGCCCCCTTCCTGATTTCTTATATTCATATGTTTGTCACACCTAAATGTTTCAGAACATCAAAAAAATGTAAATATAAGACAAAGATAACACAAGTAAACACAAAATGCAGTTATTAAATATAGGTTGTTATTATTAAGGCGGAAAAAATCCAAACCTACACGGCCCTGTGTGAAAAAGTGTTTGCCAGCCCTGTGAAAACATAGCTTAACTGTGCTTCATCACACCTGAGTTAAATTTCTGTAGCCACACCCAGGACTGATTACTGCCACACCTGTTCTCAATCAAGAAATCACTTAAATAAGACCTGCCTGACAAAGTGAAGTAGACCAAAAGATCTTCAAAAGCTAGACATCATGGCCCCAGCCGTGGCACAACTGGCTGGGGCACCTGACCCGGGTTCGATTCCCGCCCCGTGGTCCTTTCCGGATCCCACCCCGACTCTCTCTCCCACTCACTTCCTGTCACTCTCCACTATCCTGTCACATTAAAGTCATAAAAAAAAGCCCCAAAAAATATACTTAAAAAAAGCTAGACATCATGCCAAGATGCAAAGAAATTCAGGAACAAATGAGAAAGAAAGTAATTGAGCTCTATCAGTCTGGAAAAGGTAGGGATGGGCAAAGCAAGGCTTTGTGAAACACTGAAACGTTCGAAGCAATTGTGCCGGATTGTTTTGGGGCTTGTTTCGAGGCTTTTCGAGGATTGTTTCTGGCGTTAATTAAAAGCACAGGCACATAGAAGCTTGCTGCCGACACCAGTGAAATGCACCGAAGGTTCACTTAGTTTTGGTCACATGACATGGGCATTTTGAACGATGTTTCGAAGCAGTGGCAACGACATGGCTGTTTTGAACCACGTTTCGAAACACTTGTGCTTCGAAGCCTCGACACTAATTCGAGACGTCAGTTTTGAGCGTCACATCCCTAGGAAAAGGTTATAAACCACAGTAAGAGCCATTATCCAAAAATGGCGAAAACATGGAACAGTGGTGAACCTTCCCAAGAGTGGCCGGCAGACCAAATTTACCCCAAGAGCGCATCGACGACTCATCCAAGAGGTCACAAAAGGCCCCATAACAACATCCAAAGAACTGCAGGCCTCAGTTTAAGGTCAGTGTTCATGACTCCACCATAAGAAAAAGACTGGACAAAAATGGCCTGCATGGCAGAGTTCCAAGATGAAAACCACTGCTGTGAAAAATGAACATCAAGGCTTGTCTCATTTTTTTGCCAGAAAAAGTCTTGATGATCCCCATGACTTTTGTTGAAATACTCTGTGGACAGATGAGACAAAAGCTGAACTTTTTGGAAGGTGTGTGTCCCATTACATCTGCCGTAAAAGTAACACCACATTTCAGAAAAAAAACATGATATCAACAGTAGAATATGGTGATGGAAGTGTGATGGTCTGGGGCTGTTTTGAAGCTTCAGGACCTGGAAGACTAAATGGAACCATGAATTCTGTTGTCTACCAAAACATCCTGAAGGAGAATGTCTGGCCATCTGTTTGTGACCTCAAGCTGAAGAGAAACTTGGGTTCTGCAGCAGGACAATGATCCAAAACAGACCAGCAAGTCCACCTCTGAATGGCTGAAGAAAAATAAAATGAAGACTTTTGGAGTGGCTTTTGGAGTGGCCTAGTCAAAGCCCTGACCTGAATCCTATTGAGACGCTGTGGCATGACCTTAAAAAGGCAGTTCACGCTCGAAAACCCTCCAATGCGGCTGAATTATAACAATTCTGCAAAGATGAGTGGGCCAAAATTCCTCCACAGCGCTGTAAAAGACTCACTGCAAGTCATCACAAACGCTCGATTGCAGTTGTTGTTGCTAAGGGTGGCCCAACCAGTTTTAGGGGGCAATCACTTTTTCACACAGGGCCATGTACAGTGTAGGTTTGGATTTAGTTGTCCCTTAATAATAACAACCTATATTTAACAACTGCATTTTGTGTTATCTTTGGCTAATATTTTAATTTGTTTGATGATCTGAAACATTTAAGTGTGACAAACATGCAAAAAATAAGAAATCAGGAAGGGGGCAACAAACACTTTTTCACACCACTGTATATGGCCAAAACGACACACACACACACACACAAACCTGTATGGGAGACATGGCTGCCACAAGTAGCTAGGGTAGTTCTTGGGTTTGTGACTGAGAAACACACAAACACACACACAAACACACACACACACACACACACACACAAACCTGTATGGGCGACATGGCAGCCACAAACACTTTCACTCACACACACACACACACACACACAAACCTGTATGGGAGACATGGCTGCCACAAGTAGCTAGGGTAGTTCTTGGGTTTGTGACTGAGAAACACACACACACACACACACACACACACACACACACACACACACACACACACACACACACACACACACACAAACACACACAAACCTGTATGGGCGACATGGCTGCCACAAGTAGCTAGGGTAGTTCTTGGGTTTGTGACTGAGAAACACACACACACACACACACACACACACACACACACACACACACACACACACACACACACACACACACACACAAACACACACAAACACACACAAACACACACACACACACAAACCTGTATGGGCGAGACGGCGGCTGCAGGTGGTGTTTTCATGGGACTGGGGCTGAGTGGAGTGCGGGGCAGTGTGTTGGTCGTTGGCGTGGGAACGGTACTTGCTGCAGCCACGGCAACAGCAGCAGCAGCAGTGGCAGCAGAGTTGGGGCAGGGACCTGTGGGGGAGGGAGGGGGAGTGCAGACTGAGGCCCCGCCCACACAAAAACGAAAGGTTTTGAAAACGATATTTTTTTCTTTCGGTTTTCAAAAAGTTTCGCAGCGTCAACAGACAACAACATTCCAACAGAAAATTCAATTTTCAATTCAACTGTAAAGCTAAAAAAGTACATTTTCAGGATCAGGGTTTGTTAAAGGTGCCATGTGTAATATCCGCCAGAAAATCAATTCATACTCCACATTCCATAAAAGATGGAGGCAGTATACCTCCAGAAAGTGAGTTGGTCTACCCTAGAGTAACAACCGAGAAAAGTGTATTGCAGTTTGGCTGGCGGTTATGTTGCCCGCATACCGCCTCCCATGGCCGAAGCTGGTATTATGACACCTGTCGGGGTGTGGCTAGTAATTTAGCATGCTAATTCTGGTTGATATCTCTGCAGCACTATACCTTTTTTTAATTACATCATCACCCTTATTTCTTCTCATTCTTTTGATGCGTGTAGCAAATTTTTTGGATATTTTTACCTCAATTCTTACACATGGCACCTTTAAGGCTATAAATGTGGAAATGCATTTACTTTTGGCATTATGTCTGGTATGGACCCTTTCAACAAGGTAAACAAAAACAATGCTTGAACATTCTATTTGGGCACCCAATCTACTTCCTCTGCATTAAGATAACATATGGAATGTTAAAAAGGAAGTCTTGTGGGGCCAACTATGATGCTGATAATGAAAATTCCATGAAAGGGTCTATACGAGAATTTACCATGACGTCACAATAACAATATACATTCTTCTGGGTGGCAAAAGCTGAAGCATTCTCCATTGGCACTACTAGTAAACAACCCCTTCCATGTCATTTGACCAGGGGAGAGCGATCAAGAAAACAGAGTAAATGGCTTAAATGAATGATTTTCGTCTTGCGGGGTGCTACGGGACTTCTCATTCATATTCATAAGGTTATGGGAAGTCTCATTAATATGCAATGAGTCTCTAGCCATGCTGCGTCCACTCTACCCAGTAGTTTGAACGAAGTGAAGTGTCAGTCGAAATCAAAGGCGAATTATGAAAATGCTACGTGAGGTAAATTGCTTGGGGAACCCACCGTCGGCCGTAGCCTAGGCCTAATACATTTCAACAGGTAAGTTAATTCAAAAACAGACGTGGTGGATATTCAGACATAGCTAACATGAGAGACTGGCCGGTTGCACAAAACACCTAGTTCAGGTTCCCTTAAAATCTGATTTAAGGCCCCCTTAAAATAAAATCGGCTGCACAAACACATTTAAGTATTCTACTTGGTTTCCTTATCATTTTCCCTCAAGTATTTAAGGTTTTCTCCTTTTCTTATCTTATAAGAAATTCCGTTGCACAAACGACCTTAGCAGCCTAAATAACCACATGAGGTTCGGTTCGCCAGGCAAAATGTAAAAAAAAAAGTTTATTTTGGTGCCCTGATGACAGTCAGGATAATATCTAACTAGCTAGCTAGTATTGTCCAATTCATGTCTGGCTTTACTGATGAATGGATAAATGTCACCGAAAATTATTAAGGTAAGATATCATAAACTTGGGTTGCAGACTACGGCATAACTTTAGCAAGCTAGTTACAACTATGTCCGTTGAACGTAGCCTACCAGTTGAGTTATTCATTGCTAACATTAGCTATTGATAGGCCTACAGTAGGTGCATTAATAACTATAGCTAACATCGTTAAATTAATTGTCACTGCCGTGTTTCATCCGTCAAACTTGTCAAAGTTAGTTATAGGCCTACTCAGATTTGTAATGCGTCATTCACTATCTGATTTTATCACAATATGTGCACACAGCTTGCTATTATTTTGGACAGTCCCGTATTGACCAACATCTGCATCCTCAGAAAAGCAAGCACAAATTAGCAAACAAACAATCTCCGTGGTTGATACTAAAGGGACAAAACTTAAGGTGCTTTGTGCAAACGGCCCTAAGGAGATAGCAATAAATGAAATGCATAGTAGCCTAGGCTAGCCTACTATAGCCTAATGTGTAAATGAACCTCAGCCTGCCATTGAGTGGTTATTTTAGTGACTGTTGCTGTTTGACTTACAATCTGTTAGATGGTATTTCCCTGCTATCTAAATAAAAAGGCTATGATCGGGTTTTTGTTGCTCGGATCGGATACAGATGTAAGAAGTGGCTACTCCGCCACCAGGCAGTCTTGCCATCTCTGTAGCATTACTTTTGACGACGTCCACTAGCATTAAACTTCACCCACAGGTTCCGCTGGATTTTTTTTCCTTTCTGAAGGACATCGATAAAAACCCTACACTTTTTGCTGTATATCTGGCGGCACAACCCCAAACACAACACGTTTTCGTTATTGTTTCAACTTTGATCAACAACAATGTTTTAACTATGTAAGGTCAGTGGAAGCCGCTTGCGTTCTGCCACCCGGAAGGATCTTGGAGCCTATTGTTTACAAACATTCTGAAATGCCGTATAGAGCAATTTGCACTAGGGAATTAACATTAGCTTGCCATGCTAGAAGTAGGCAACCTTGTGTGTGTATGTGTGTATGTGTGTGTGTGTGTGTGTGTGTAAAATATGTGTGCGCGTGTGTGAGTGTACCTTGCGAGGCGCTGTCGAAGCTCTTGATGAGTGTTTTGACGGTTGGGGAGGGCTCTGAGGAGGTGGACGAGCGGCGGCTCAGGCCCATCCCCTGCCTCAGCGCGGCCAGATCCCTCTCCACCGCATTCATGTAGTTATACACACGCCCACGCTCCTCCTCATGCCTACAAGACACACACACACACACGCACGCACGCACGCACGCACGCACGCACACACACACGCAGGCACGGGGACACACAAACATACGCACGCACGGACACGCACGCACACACACACGCAGATCATGTTAAAATCCTAACTATACAATCACACAAGCCTCAAAATTGTCTGTTCACACACATGATAATGTGTGTGTGTGCGCGTGCGCTTCCCCGTACATACTTGCGGTTTTTGACCTCCTCAAGCTCTTTGCCGAGTTTGTCGTTCTTCTCCAGTGCCTCCTGCAGGCGGCGGCGTAGATCCCCGATCTCTTCCTGCGCCTCCGACTTGATGTCATTAGCGATGACCACCGCAGTCTGCAGGTCTGCCTGGAACTGCCGCCACTCAGCGGACTCCTCCTGAACACACACACACACACGCACACACACACGCACACACACGCACACGCTTACACACGCACACGCACACGCACACACACGCACACACACGCACACACACGCACACACACACATACCGTTAGTGGCCGTTGGGCAACAGGCTGTACATGTGTGGTTTGTGGCATGTGTGGTTTGTCTTTAAGATTTGATGATGTGAGTGTGTGTGTGTGTGTGTATCCTTCTCACTCTCAGGCGACGGTGAAGGATCTTAATCTCTCGCTCCATGAGGTGCTTCTGGTCCTGCAGCTTCTTTA
This sequence comes from Alosa pseudoharengus, assembly GCF_046254945.1. Taxonomy (NCBI): domain Eukaryota; kingdom Metazoa; phylum Chordata; class Actinopteri; order Clupeiformes; family Clupeidae; genus Alosa; species Alosa pseudoharengus. Next base: position 11,929,402 of record NW_027468848.1, read on the forward strand.
CAGAGTCTGTAGAGGGACACACACGAGCACAAAGACACGCAGACACAAAACACACACACACACACACACACACACACACACACACGCATACACAGACACAAGGGGAGAGATATTTATATAGTGGTAGAAGTTACATGTATGAAGTAAGGAAACACACACACACACAGATTCCTCAGTCAGATGGACCCAAAGTCACCAGTAACGACGGAGTGGCACTGCTACAGGATCTGTCCAATCCCGCCTGTGCAACACACACACACACACACACAGTGAGGCGTCTTACTCTCGAGCTCGGAGATGATGAGGTTGTCGTGGAGCTTGACGGCGCGGTGCTGCTCCACCTCGTCCTCCAACTCAAAGATGGTGTCCTTCATGTCGCTGATCTGGGCGTCGCGCTCCTGCAGAACGCCCCTCTGCAGCTCCAGCGCCCGCTTCTGCTCCGACAGCTCCTGCTGCACCTGGCCCTGGAACTCACGGTACTCGCCATCCAGCTGCAGGGAAACAAGCCAGGTGAGGGGAGACGCTAATCGCTAACCTCACATACACACAGCACTGAAGAGTCGCTAACCGCTAACCTCACATACACACAGCACTGAAGAGACGCTAACTGCTAACCTCACATACACACAGCACTGAAGAGACGCTAATCGCTAACCTCACATACACACAGCACTGAAGAGACGCTAACTGCTAACCTCACATACATACAGCACTGAAGAGACGCTAACCTCACATACACACAGCACTGAAGAGACGCTAACCGCTAACCTCACATACACACAGCACTGAAGAGACGCTAATTGCTAACCTCACATACACACAGCACTGAAGAGACGCTAACCTCACATACACACAGCACTGAAGAGACGCTAACCGCTAACCTCACATACACACAGCACTGAAGAGACGCTAATTGCTAACCTCACGTCATGAGTGTGTCTTGCAGGTGTCTGTGTGGGTGCGTGTCTGTACACGTGTTTGGGTGCGTGCGTGTGCGTGTGTGTGTGTGTGTGTGTGTGTGTAGCACTACCTTGTTGAGTGTGTCCTGCAGGCGGCTGACTTCCGTGCGTGTGTGTGTGAGCTGGTCCTGCAGCGTGCCGGCTCGGCGCTGAGCCTGCTCCTTGTCCAGGCGGGCGTTCTCCAGCAGCTGGTGGATGTGGCTGCGGTCTCCGTTGCTGTGGAGGGAGTAGAGCTCGGCCACCTTCTGCCGCTCTTGCTCCAGCTGCGTGCGGCAGCGGCTCAGCTCCGCCTGCTCGCCGCTCACCGCCACCTTACACTCCTCCAGCGCCGCCGCCATGGCAACACGCCCCTCCCGCTCCTGCTCCACCACCCGCTCCATGTGGTGGTTACGCTCCTTCAGGGCCTGCAAACACACACAGTGTATACACACACGTTCATGTACACATTTACATACACGTACGTACACACACACACACACACACACATACAGGGTATACACACACACACACACACACACACACACACACACGCATACATACATACAGGGTATACACACACACACACACACACACACACAAAGTGTTTTCACAAAGTAATTTCAAAAAGGATAGTTCCGGTCCTTGATTATAACTGGCTAAGCCATGTTCAAACCCTCTTGAAACTAAACTCCCAACGCCATTCCATTATTGCTACTACGACAAAGAAAAAGCCAATGCTCCATTTGGCCGTTTTAAAATCATCGCAACCTGCTCCTCTTGGGATAAGTATATATACTCTTTTGATCCCGTGAGGGAAATTTGGTCTCTGCATTTATCCTAATACGTAAATTAGTGAAACACACTCAGCACACAGTGAACACACAGTGAGGTGAAGCACACACTAATCCCGGCGCAGTGAGCTGCCTGCTACAGCGGCGCTCGGGGAGCAGTGAGGGGTTAGGTGCCTTGCTCAAGGGCACTTCAGCCGTTCCCACTGGTTGTGGTTCGAACTGGCAACCCTACGGTTACAAGTCCAAAGCGCTAACCAGTAGGCCACGGCTGCCCCACTGATATATTGGATATAACCAATTATGGATAATTATACACCTATGCCTCTGTATGAGTTATATGTACTTAACTGACCTGTTTGAGCGACTGCATGATGGCGTCAGTGATAACCTCACCTGTAGGATGCTTTAAGTTCTAAATCAGGGGTTTTCAACTGATTGTTGACCAGGGACCACCATTCTGATTAATTACTCAACCCCAGGACCAGCACTGAAAATACTGATTCCCACATTGAAACTACATTACTGAATCCATGATCACGGACCGCTAGCAAAGTCCTCATGGACCACTGGTTGAAAACCCCTGTTCTAAATCATGAGTTGTCAGTAACTAACTGACCAACTGACCTGATGTCAGTACTAGCGTAAGCTCACCTGTATGACGCCCTGGGCCTCTGCGTTGTCCTGTTCGGCCATCTTGAGCGTGTTGCTGAGGTGCTGCTGCACGCCGAGCAGCTGCTCGCGCTCGAAGCGGGCGTTCTCCGCGTTCTCCACGTACCGCTGCTCCAGCTCCATGTAGCGCCCGCTCTTGATGTCCTCGTCCACCGAGTACACCACGCAGTGCTCGTCCAGCAGGGAGCGCAGGTACTCAATCTGACGGCCGCACGACTCCAGCTTATCGCTCTGCTGGCACAACGAGTCCATCAGCAGCACCTAGACCAGGAGACACACAGCAGCCTTCAGGGGATGCAGGAGTGCGCGCACACACACACACACACCTAGACCAGGAGACACACAGCAGCCTTTAGGGGACGTAGGAGTGCGCGCACACATTCACACACACACACACCTAGACCAAGAGACACACAGCAGCCTTTAGGGGACGTAGGAGTGCGCGCACACACACACACACACACACACCCTAACATACATACCTAACACACAGCTAAACTAGTATTCAATAAGAACTTGGCATTGGTCAATACCCAAAGCTCAGGTATTGGTATGGGACTGAACATGTCAGATGGGTGGACCCCATAACTATTCTGTAGTTCTCCTGTGTTATTGTCCTGTATTTAACTATTCTGTAGTTCTTCTGTGTTATTGTCCTGTATTTAACTATTCTGTAGTTCTCCTGTGTTATTGTCCTGTATTTAACTATTCTGTAGTTCTCCTGTGTTATTGTCCTGTATTTAACTACAGTGTATTCTGTAGTTCTCCTGTGTTATAGCCCTGTATTAACTATTCTATAGTTCTTCTGTACCCTGTATTTTGTGGGGTAAAGCTGTGTTGACTGTGCAGTTCCGCTCCACACTGGACGGAACTTGAACCTGTGAACTTGCAGCGTGGTAGCAAAAAGGCTAACCCCATGGGAACTTCCTGCACTATGAACTTCCTGCACTCTGCTGTGGCCCACCTTCTCCTCGCCGAGGCGCTCGTTCTCTCCGTTGAGCTCCTGCGTGATCTGCTGCAGGTCGGCGAGCTCCTGCAGGGTGGCCTGTAGCTCCTCGGAGGTGCTGTGCTGGTTCTCCTCCATCTGGTGGATGCGCTCCGTCAGGCAGGCCACAGACACCTCGCTGCCACCGCCACTGCTGCCCTTCCGCGAGCGCTCCGGCCCCGACGCACCCTCCGACTCAGAGGACGACGACGAGCCTGATGGCGCATCCAGGGCATCATCACTGGACGTGACCCCCTGATACACCTAACACACACACACACACACACACACACACACACACACACACACACACACACACACACACACACACACACACACACACACACACACACACACACACACACACACATACTTTTAGTGCAATTTCCCAAAGCTGTTGATAAAAGTTGATATTTTTCTATTAGGATACTGATTTGGGGGGGGTATGGGATTGGTCTGAATGTTGTTTGGGGTAGTGGTGATGGTATGGAACGCTGTTGTGTTATATAGAATGATACTAGAGTATCTTTGGTGGTATTATATGGGATGGTTTTGAGATAAAAAGTTGTGTGGAGATGTTCATAGACTGTATAAAAAGGATGTGTTATATAGGATGGTTCTGGTATAGAATGCTGTGTAGGGTGGTTTTGAGATAGAATGCTGTGTAGGGTGGTATTATATGGGATGGTTCTGGTATAGAATGCTGTGTGGGGTGGTATTATATGGGATGGTTCTGGTATAGAATGCTGTGTAGGGTGGTTTTGAGATAGAATGCTGTGTGGGGTGGTTCTGGTATAGAATGCTGAGTGGGGTGGTATTATATGGGATGGTTCTGGTATAGAATGCTGTGTGGGGTGGTATTATATGGGATGGTTCTGGTATAGAATGCTGTGTGGGGTGGTATTATATGGGATGGTTCTGAGACCTCGCTGGACTCGCTGTCCAGGTTGTCCACGGAGCCGCTTCGCTGTTGGCCTGTTAGCAGGTCCTCCATGGAGCCCGGGGCGGAGCCTTCCGCAGAAGAGGCCAATCCGGCACCGCCGCTGCCCGAGGAGGCGGGGTCAGGGCTGAGGGAGGGGTAGTGGAACAGCTTGTCGGCGCCGTCCAGCGTGAAGCCGAGAGCGTCGACCGAGGGGACCCTGGTGCCCGCGCTGCCCCCTCCGCCGTCCAGGCGCTGCTCCAGGGAGAACCCCAGGGCGTTGAGTCGGTCCTTCAGCATGCGGTTCTCGCTCTTCAGCAGGTTGAGCTCGCTGCGGATGGCTCGGTTCTGCTCTTGCAAGAGGAGCAGCGTGGACTCCACGTCGGCGGCGCTGATGGCGGCCTGCGCCTCCCTCTGCTGCTGCGGCGTCGGCGTCGTCGTCATCGTCTCCTCCTCCTGCTCCTCCTCCTCTTCCTCCTCCTCCTCCTCGGGGAGGCCGAGCTGCAGACGCAGCTCCTTCAGCTCACTCCGCAGCTGCAGGATCTCCACGTCCTTCCCCCGGGCCACGCCCAGGAGGTCCTTCACGCGCGTCTCCAGCGCCGATCGCTCGCTCAGCTGACCGTCCGACTTGGACTTGCTCATGCGGCCCTCTGCGTCCGTCGCTAGGGTCTGGGCCCGCGAGCGCTTGGGCTGGGCCCCATCCGGCCCGCCCGAGCCCGTCTTCTTCCCTGCTGCGGCGCGTGAGGTCCGCGGTCGTTCCCGGGTCGAGCCGGGCTCCTTGGAGGCGGAGGAGGAGGCCCGTCGGGAAGAAGAGCCTGAGGAGGAGAGAACCACCAAGACTGAGTTAGCACACTCCTGCACACACACACTCCTGCACACACACACTCCTGCTAACACACACTCCTGCTAACACACACTCCTGCTAACACACACTCCTGCTAACACACACACTCCTGCACACACACACTCCTGCTAACACACACACTCCTGCTAACACACACACTCCTGCTAACACACACACTCCTGCTAACACACACACTCCTGCTAACACACACACTCCTGCACACACACACTCCTGCTAACACACACACTCCTGCTAACACACACACTCCTGCACACACACTCCTGCACACACACACTCCTGCAAACACAACCTGATGGAGTTAACATACTCCTGCACACACACACACTCCTGCTAACACACACTCCTGCAAACACACACTCCTGCAAACACACACTCCTGCAAACATAACCTGAAGTATCTAAAATGTGTGTGTGTGTGTGTGTGTGTGTGTGTGTACCAGGTTGGGCTTTGGCCTTGTTCTCGGCGTTGCTCCCTGATGCGGCCGGGAGAGCACCACTGCTCTTCTTCACCTTGGCAACGGTGCCGTTAGCTGCTGGAGCGCCCCCTGCCATGGGTGCCGACAGATCATCAGGACTCTTCGCCTAGACAACAACACACAACACACAACGTAAGCATACCCCAACAACAACTGGAAAAGCTCCCGTACATCCCTCGCACACTTTGCATACAGTACACTGGACTGTGTTGGCAAAATGATTTTTGGGGGTTTATAGATTCTTGGCAGCGTCACAAACCCTTCCCCAGTTCTTTCTATAGACCCTTTCAACTATAAAAACAAAAACAATGCTTGAACGTTCTATTTGGGCCCCAATCTACTTCCTCTGCATTAAGATAACATATGGAATGTTAAAACGGAAGTCTTGTGGGGCCAACTATGATGCTGATAATGGAACTCTCTTGAAAGGGTCTACAGGTAAAGAGTAGCTACTCCCCACATGTCCATGCTGTGACTGATGAAGCCTTGTTCACTGTGAGGGCTTGATGCTTGATGATTATGCAGAGTTAGCAGACAGTGGTTGAGAGGTTGATATTATAACCAGGTAGTTAAGGTCAGCTTTTTGCAACAGTCGCTATAAATGCCTAGGTGCTTTAGTGCTTTACCCTGCAACTTCTCACCTGCCTAACACAATGTGTTCACATTTTACACCTGTTCCCTTGCTCGCTCACTCACTCATTATTGAGTTCATGAGTGATCATTCTGACCATATCTTGGGAGTGGTTGTCCAGCCGTGTGTGTGTGTGTGTGTGTGTGTGTGTGTACATGTGTGTACCTGTGTGTGTGTGTGTGTGTGTGTGTGTGTACGTGTGTGTACCTGTGTGTGTGTGTGTGTGTGTGTGTGTGTGTGTGTGTGTGTGTGTGTGTGTGTGTACGTGTGTGTACCTGTGTGTGTGTGTGTGTGTGTGTGTGTGTACGTGTGTGTACCTGTGCGTGTGTGTGTGTGTGTGTGTGTGTGTGTACGTGTGTGTACCTGTGTGTGTGTGTGTGTGTACCTGTGTGTGTGTGTGTACCTGTGTGTGTGTGTGTACCTGTGTGTGTGTGTGTGTGTGTGTGTGAGTGTGTGAGGACTGAGCACCTTGTCCAGAGTAGCCGTGGCAGCAGCAGCAGCAGCAGCAGGAGTGGAGCTGGAAGTCTTAGCAGGGCCTTTGGCGGCAGGGCTGGTGGCGGGAGCCTTAGAGACGGCCGGCCGCCCCGCTCTCTTCATGCTGGACACACCACAGCCCACACATCTACTGCTGCCTCTGCAGGGGGCAAACAAATCATTATTAACACACACACCACAGCCCACACATCTACTGCTGCCTCTGCAGGGGGCAAACAAATCATTATTAACACACACACCACAGCCCACACATCTACTGCTGCCTCTGCAGGGGGCAATCAAATCATTATTAACACACACACACCACAGCCCACACATCTACTGCTGCCTCTGCAGGGGGCAAACAAATCATTATTAACACACACGCGTGCACACACCACAGCCCACACATCTACTGCTGCCTCTGCAAGGGCGAACAAATCATTATTAACACACACACACACACACACACACACACACACACACACACACACACACACACACACACACACACACACACACACACACACACACACACACACACACACACACACACACACACACACACACACACACACACACACACACACACACACACACACACACACACACCTGGCTCTGCAGGGGGCAAACAAATCATTATTAACACACATACACAACACACACCATACTGTCTGAAAACAACACTTCACTGAAAGTAGGGGGAAAAAAACAGCACTAGGATCCAAACACTCATCTTTTATTGTGTGTGTGAGGGATATGTAGGTGTGTGTGTGTGTGTGTGGAGTGCATAATGTGTGTGTGAGGAGTGCATAAGGTGTATGTGTGTGTGAGTGCATAAGGTGTATGTGTGTGTGAGGGGTGTGTAGGTGTGTGTGTGTGTGTGTGTGTGTGTGTGTGTGTGTGTGTGTGTGTACGAGATGCAGTGGCCCTTTTGTGACCCGCCTCCCCCTCTTTCTTTTCTACGCTTCTCCTCTCTTGTCTTCCACTCCCCACTCGCTCACTTGTTGGGGAGAGTTGTTCAGATTTTCCAGACCTGAGGTTTTCTCTGATTTTTTTAACGATCCTTTATCGTCCTCGTGGGTCTCATCTGAAGTGAATCTGATTCGTTCCTTCAGCAGAGAGCAGTTTCGGAAAACTAATGTTTCACAGCTGCAGCCCTGGAACCCCGCACTGCTGAGCGCCTGCTTACGCACCCAAACCCCACTGGAGTGCCGAGTGGACACATTCCCTGGCAGAGCGAGCGAATGGGGGGCAGAGATAACACTCTGGAAACTAAACCCAGAGGGAGAGGGCAGAGATAACTCACTCTGGAAACTGAACTTAGAGAGAGGGCAGAGATAACTCACTTTAACCCAGAGAGAGGGCACAGATAACTCACTCTGGAAACTAAAGCCAGTGAGGGGGCAGAGATAACTCACTCTGGAAACTAAACCCAGAGAGCTGGAAACTAAACCCAGAGACGGGGCAGAGATAACTCACTCTGGAAACTGAACTCAGAGAGGTGCACAGATAACTCACTCTGGAAACTGAACTCAGAGAGGGCACAGATAACTCACTCTGGAAACTGAACGCAGAGAGAGAGGGCAGAGATAACTCACTTTAACCCAGAGAGAGGGCACAGATAACTCACTCTGGAAACTAAACCCAGAGAGAAAAGGCAGAGATAACACTCTGGAAACTAAACCCTGAGAGAGGGGGTAGAGATAACTCACTCTGGAAACTAAACCCAGAGAGGGGGCAGAGATAACTCCCTCTGGAAACTAAACCCAGAGAGAGAAGGCAGAGATAACACTCTGGAAACTAAACCCAGAGAGGGGGTAGAGATAACTCACTCTGGAAACTAAACCCAGAGAGGGGGCAGAGAGAACTCACTCTGG
>NW_027468848.1:11943028-11948028 GCF_046254945.1 Alosa pseudoharengus
ATTGTCATAGGTCCAGCATTCATTCTAGGACAATTTAGAATACAGCTGTCAACTGAACGGAACTGAACTGAATAATAAAACATGTATTTTCACGTTGCAACACACATAGAAGTCTACAGTTGTAGCCCAAAAATGCATGATATTACGGGGTCTGGGACGTCTTTTTAAACGCTGCACAGATATATCCCCAGAAGGAAGAGTCCCAGAGTTCCTAGAGTCTGGCTACAATTACAAGGACCGACGCGTCCGTTCAATGTTAAATGTAAAGTAGGCTAGGTCTCCATTGAATTAGACTCTATGAAATAGATAAATAATTACATGTCTAACGTTACGTTACCATGCCCTGTGCAATGTATCTGGGTTAGTTAGCTAACGTTAGCTGGCCGACGTAGGTCAGCTTTTGGTGCTAAATTGCATACTTCAACGTTGAGTGAACTACAATTACTAAGGAGCCTGGCATTTGGTGACAAACATTACACTTATTTAAAGAATAATTGTCGTTCGTTCGTCTCTGCACAAGTAAAATGTTACCAAATATGCAGTTTCATCAGAGCCCTGCACAATAAACTGGAATCTCCACGTCTACTGTGTAGCGCAGAGAACGTTAGCAGCCCAGATGAGTTAGCAAACATTGGAGTATCTGGCTAATGCTAACTGTTAGTTAGCTAATTTAGTAAGACAACAGAGAAGGCAGTGAGTGGCCTTACCTTGGGTTGCACTTTTATCGAAGTGTTCGATATAATACGCATCAGGTGACGTGGGAGTTCCGCACTGATGTGAAATTGAGACACCTTCTCGTACTTGATAGGTTTTTCTACATCGGCTCGCCAGGGATCAGTTCCCCCTGTTGTCACATTTCCATTGTAGGCGGCCCCCGGCTGATTGAAAGCACAGAGTGTGCATGCCAGACCAGCAGCTGTCCGGTCTGCGCTCGTAATAAGACGTGTGTTCTTCGGGCGTTCGTATTTTTTGACCTAAAGTCACCTGTTTTACATTAAACCGTAGCCATGCAGAAAGTGAACTAAATGTTAATGTAGCTTTATCATACAATCAATGAGGGCATGGTTATAAATTCTTTGATGCAACAGTTGCTTTTCTGGACCAGTGAGTGACATTTGGGTAATTTTCTGCGGCACACCTGATGATCTCTCACGGCACACTAGTGTGCCCCGGCACAGTGGTTGAAAAACACTGCCCTAGGCTATGGTTCCCTGTCCTTGCTAAATTTCAGTATGGCCCCCTAATCATTCCCCACTGTAGGCTAATTGGCTCATTCATTCATTCATTCACTTACTCGACCTCAAGCTGGTTTGAGGTGAGCTTTCTGGTGTTTGGTGTGCATCACCCAGGTGGGTGACACATTAGTTAGTGAGTTTAAAAACCCTTCACTGTAGCGCTAAATGCAAGTTGTTGCTTCTTTACCCCAACATTTTAAGCAGATTAAATAACAAAAATATCTAGAACATTGAAACAAATGTTCTTAGTTTATGTTGATTAATGTCAAGTGTTGGCATAGTCACAAATTTCTCCTCTCATTGACTGGTAGGCCTATTGCATTTAATGTTGACAGGATAATTGCTTAACTTGTGTTTGACAATAGCAGAAGAGTGCTTTAATTTATTTGTGAGAATTGCATGACATGTTACTGTGAAATGGTCATTCAGTTGAGCTATCTTGGTTTGCTCTGAGCTGAGCCTTCTCAGTTCACACACAAGTCCCTCCAGAATATTCCCACACTATATTTCCATATTTGAAGCATATGTGGTTGATCTCAGTAGTGAAAATCATGAGTGTGAGATGTAGGCCTACAGCAGACTGCATATTTAAGGAGGATCCACCAATGGAGGTATGAGCTTGCAGAGTAGAATGCATTAATGGAACATGCCAATTTTGGGTAAATTAGCTTATTTATCATTTACTCCAGAGGATAGGCCTACAGTACAAACCTTTCTCTTATTTGTGCATGCAATTAATTACCCAATCTGACAATCACTGAGTGTAATTCAGTAATAACACCCCTAACACCCCACTGAAAGTGGCCTAGTATAGCTCCCAAAAGTGACAATACTTCTTAACAACTCCAAAATGGTCCAATTTCCATGTTGTGACTTGTGTATTTTCCACATGTAGAAATAATGTAAAATGAGACAGAGCAATTTTCTAAGCAGACACACTCTGAACTACAGTACATTCTAGTGATGTAGTACTCGAGTCCGGTCTCGGACTCGAGACCGGTCTCGGACTCGAGACCGGTCTCGAGACCAATTTCTGCTTTCTCGGTCTCGTCTCGGACTCGTTCCTTCAAAGACTCGGTCTTGACTCGGTCTCGGACCACAGTGGGAGGAGAAGGACTCGTAATTTCAGACCGAGTCCTCGAGACCAACGCATTTTTTTATGTTCTTATAAAAAAACAGACAACACATAACAACAATAATAATAAAATGCAATGTTGACCGGCATTATTTGAAAATGACATCCCATGGTGCAATGCAAAGATACTGCCGTCAGAGCCGTTTATTTATCTCTATGGCTCTGCTTGCCGGTGAGAGTCTGTAGGTCAGCATAGTCCATATTAAGACGTTAAGACTGCTCCTCTAAACAATTCCCAATCTAGCTTAGTCTGTAGGCCTAACGGTTGATTATTAACTGGCGTGATATTAAATTAATGAATTAATAAGAGAATATGAAAACTGACATTTTTTTATGGTCTTGGTCTCAACTCGGTCTCGACTCCTAAAGGACTCGGTCTCAACTCGGACTTGCTTCCTCAAAGACTCGGACTTGACTGTATTTGAAAACCAACAGACTCGGTCTCGACCCTTCAAAGACTCGGTCTTGACTCGGACTCGGCATAGGCGGTCTCGTCCCCATCACTAGTACATTCCCATGTTAGCGAAGCATCGCCACCTCCTGGGTGCAGTGGTTGCATGCAGCAGCACTTTGAACGTCGGGAAACCCACCGGCAAGCATCAATGCAATGCAAGCTTTGTTACTGTGCTCAGGTAACAGTTCAGATATTAATGGTCTGACTTTGCTTTATGTAATACATTAAATTCACATGACAACCGAGTTTTCAGGGACCAAGTGGGACAATCTTACCGTACTATGAAAGAAAAGTCTTCCCTGTATGGTAAGTAAGTTTATTGCTTTGCATATCCTGGCTTTAAGACAGAACTTCTAAACCTTTAACTTCTATCGAAGATAACTTTGCTTTTACTTCAGGCAGTTCACCAGTACAGCAGCGGTGAAGCCCAGTATCACTGTGTGCAGTAGCTTCAATACAGCAAGAAGCCCATCATCACCTTGTGCAGTAGCTCATTACATTTCCTATTCACCTCCAGTGGACTGAAAGTTGAAACTATAGTCAAGTGAGCAGCCATTTTGTGCCTATACCGTCCAGTCTTATTGTGCTGCAGGAGGGTGGATCAGAGGTACAGCAAGCGCCCAGTTTCTACAGGCACACAGGCCAGGGTGACTTAGAAAAGAGATTACAGCAGAGGAGTTCACAAAGCAAGGATGAATGAACAAACAAACAAACAAACAAACAAACAAACACCAGTAAACATGTGACAGTCCAAACACCCCACTCAAGCCCTCTGGTGCAAACTGCTCTATGAGAGGGTGGACCTTCAGAAAGGGAGAGTGTGTATCCAGAGGGAATGACAAGCAAGTACTCATCATAAACATGCCTGCATGTTAGATCAGATACTAGGTTTAAGAAGATTATATCAACATACAGTAAGTAGTAAGTCCAATACATCTCAAATTTTTTTTTAACTTGAACGGAAATCAAAACATTGGCACAGTAGATTACCTCTAAAATCAAAGTTGCCTCTACTCGTAAACTGAAAGTATTGACAACTGAGAAATCTCCAAATAGAAACAGATATGCTACAAAAAGATAACTAAACAAAACAAAAACTATTGCTTGTAGTCATTTCACAGAGAGCTGTGAGTAATCAGGAAAAAAGGAAGAGAATGGTCCCTTTGAAACATTAATTTGTACACTGTAAGTACCCACACTTTAATATAGGACCATACTGACTGTAATTCTACACCTTTGTCTATTTTCCAAATCAAAGTCTAGGTTACTAGACTTAACCTCTTTTCCATCACTGTACTAGTCTTAGTATATAACATCACTGTGGTAGTCTTGGTCTCTTACAGCACTGTTAGTCTTGGTCTCTTTTCACCCAGTTTGTTAATCTTGGTATGTTTCCATCAGTTTGTTAATAATCCTGGTCTGTTTTCACCAGTTTGTTAATCTGGTGTGTTTCTATCAGTTTGTTAATCTTGGCCACAGGAAGCATAATAGATCAGCAGCAGACAGAGGAGTGCATACTACACACAGACAGAAGAGCGTGTACTACACACAGACAGAGGAGTGCGTACTACACACAGACAGTAGTGCGTAATACACACAGACAGTAGTGCATACTACACACAGACAGTAGTGCGTACTACACACAGACAGTAGTGCGTACTACACACAGACAGTAGTGCATATTAAACACAGACATTAGTGCATACTAAACACAGACAGTAGTGCGTAACACACAGACAGTAGTGCGTAACACACAGACAGTAGTGCGTACTACACACAGACAGTAGTGCATATTACACAGACAGTAGTGCGTACTACACACAGACAGTAGTGCGTACTACACACAGACAGTAGTGTGTACCACACAGACAGTACTGCGTTCTACACACAGACAGTAGTGCATATTACACACAGACAGTAGTGCATACTACACACAGACAGTAGTGTATATACACATTCAGTAGTGCATATACACACAGACAGTAGTGCGTACTATACACAGACTGTAGTGCGTACTACACACAAATGGTAGTACAGTGCAAAAGGCATTAACCTGTGTACTGATGGACAGCAACTGGTAAAAAGTGTATTGATAAGATCTGGTACGATTTTAGTAAGCTAAATGAACATCATGGAATGTGCAGCACACTAAGGACCTGAGCTAAATATGCTATTG
>NW_027468848.1:11953028-11970528 GCF_046254945.1 Alosa pseudoharengus
TAAGCACCACCACAATCATCATAATCATCATCACCACCACCATAGTTATCTTCATCATCATTATTATCATCATCACCACCACCATCATCATCCATCATCCCAGTTTGTTGTTATCCAGTTTGACTGATCAGGTCTGTCGCCTCTCTGCGGTGATCTCACCTTCTGTCTGACCAGGGCACAGCGCACACGGCCCCAGAGACGAGCTCCTGCTCCCAGGACCCTCTTCCCCTCAGAGCCCTGCGCCTCCTCACTCTCCAGTGGTGTCTGCTCAGAACCCTGAGCCTCCTCACTCTCCAGTGATGTCTTCTCAGAACCCTGAGCCTCCTCACTCTCCAGTGATGTCTTCTCAGAACCCTGAGCCTCCTCACTCTCCAGTGGTGTCTTCTCAGAACCCTGCTCCTCCTCACTCTCCAGTGATGTCTTCCCCTCAGAACCCTGCGCCTCCTCACTCTCCAGTGGTGTCTTCCCTCCAGAGCCCTGCGCCTCCTTGCTCTCCTGTGTCAGCGGGGGAGTTCCTTTGTCTCGGTTTGTCCTTGTACCACCTCCTTCCTCCCCCTCCTCTTGAACCACTCCACTGCTACTTACCAGGGAGCCGCTCTCCTCAGTCCTGTTGCTCTCAGTCCTACTGCCCTCCACCTCAGTTCTACTACCCTCCTCCTCAGTCCTCTTGCCCTCCTCCTCCTCAGTTCTTCTGCCCTTTTCTTCAGTTCTACTGCCCTCCTGCTCAGTTCCATTGCCCTCCACCTCAGTTCTACGGTCCTCCTCCTCCTCCTCAGTTCTACTGCCATTTTCCTCAGTCCTCCTGCCCTCCTCCTCAGTTCTACTGCCCTCCTGCTCAGTTATACTGTTTTCCACTTCAGTTCTACTGCCCTCCTGCTCAGTTCGACTGCCCTTTTCCTCAGTTCTACTGCCGTTTTCCTCAGCCCTCCTGCCCTCTTGCTCAGTTCTACTGCCCTCCTCCTCAGTTCTAGTGGCCTCCTGCTCCTCTTCACTTCTACTGCCCTCCTCCCCAGTCCTGGAGCCTCCTTGGCTCATGGTGCTGGTTCACACTGTCTGTTCAGAAGCCTGTTGGCCTCTGTGGGTCCACACAAGCACGACGGAGTAACAACAAACAAGCAGCTTCCCGCTGGTGTCCACTGGTGTGAGTGTCCACTGGTGTGAGTGTCCACTGGTGTGAGTGTCCACTGGTGTGAGTAATCCCTTCTCTCAGTCAGGCAGGACGACTGATCCGCTCAGCCCACACTAACAGACGGAGTTGCCCCCCTTCTCCTCTCCATGTCCTCCTCCTCCTCAGCTGCCCTTCAGCAGGAACTGGTTCTCTTCAGCAGGAACCGGTTCCCCTAAACCGGGCCTTTCAGATGTATCCCTCGGGCAGGACCGACTGTGTGTGTGTGTGTGTGTGTGTGTGTGTGTGTGTGTGTGTGTGTGTGTGTGTGTGTGTGTGTGTGGCTGGCTGCTTGCTTGCGCACCACTGTGGGCTCCACGTCGCTCTGCAGTCTCTCCAGATGGAACCGAGGGATTAGCTCCAGGATTCCCCTCCCACCCTGATTACGCCACCCAGCAGCAAACACTCAGACCGGCAGTCCTCAGACCAGCAGCAGCCCTCACTCCGGCAGACCAGCAACACTTGGATCAACAGCAACATTCAGACCGGCCGACCAGCAACATTCAGACTAGCAACACTCAGACCAGCTGCAGCTCACTCCAGCAGACCAGCAACACTTGGATCGACGGCAAAATTCAGACCAGCAACACTCAGACCGGCAGCACTCAGATCAGAAGCAACACTCAGACCAGAAGCAACATTCAGACCAGTAACACTCAGACCAGAAGCAACATTCAGACCAGTAGACCAGCAAGACTCAGACCAGCAACACTCAGACTAGCAGACCAGCAACACTCAGACTAGCAGACCAGCAACACTCAGACTAGCAGACCAGCAACACTCAGACAGCTCAAGGTTTCTTCTTCTTTCTTGTGCTGCCTTGGGAGGTTCAGGCTTGAGACAACTTCAATTGATTTGGCACCATATAAATTGACTCTTGACTCTTCTTGAGCTGTTCTCTTCTTCAGCTCTCTCTCTCTCTCACTCTCTCCCACACACACACACACACACACACACACACACACACACACACAGAATGCATTTATACACACCCCTCACCACATTCCAGCAGTGGCCTGATAAGCTAGCTGCTGTGTCATTAGCTGTGATCACATGCTGAGCCGATTGAGGCCAGCGGGTGAAAGCCCAGCCATCCCCTCATCTCTGGATGACCATGAGTCACTCACTCAGTGGGCCTGCCAGAGCAGGGGATGAGCGGGTTCACTAATCCATCAATGAGAACAAACACCTCTCTCTGTTGTTGGTTCTACAGAAAGCCTAATCTAAGTTGAAGCCACTGACTACTGAATGACTAATGAGTTTTTCTCTTAACTTCCGATTTATTTATTAAGGACTACTACAGCAGAAAATCTAAAACTGTAATACTAGCTCACTTCAAAGTTGTGATTACTTAACATAATCAGTGCAACAGCAAACAGACTGTTTTTTTTTAAAATTACACACACACACACACACACACACACACACACACACACACACACACACACACACACACACACACACACACACACATACACACACACACACACACACACACACACACACACATGTCAACCCTCTTCTGATTGGCCAGACTGGCTCTATGGGCAGGCATACTTTCCAATGGTGCTAATCCCAATGTGTCACAACAACCAATCAGCAGTGTGCAGACATGACCCTATCTTCACCCCAGGGAGTTTTTTTCTTTTAACACGAGCACACTCAGGATAATCCTCAGGAGAGTGGTCGTGCACCACACACACACGTCGCACGTGCGCACTCACACGCGCATGCACGCACGCACACACACACGCAAAATAGATGCACATGCGTATACATACATGCATGCATACAGCAGATTTGTGCTGCTGTCCATAGTAGGACAGTTGGTCCTGGACAGGTGTGATGGTGTGAGATGCTGTACCTGTACAGGTAAGATGGTGTGAAATGCTGCACCTGGACAGGTGTGATAGTGAAATGCTGCACCTGGACAGGTTTGACTGTGTGAGATTCTGTACCTGGACAGGACAGGTGTGAATGTATGAGATAGGGGCTGTACCTGGACAGGTGTGAATGTATGAGATAGGGGCTGTACCTGGACAGGACAGGTGTGAATGTATGAGATAGGGGCTGTACCTGGACAGGACAGGTGTGAATGTATGAGATAGGGGCTGTACCTGGATCTGCCCTTTGGCCATGATTCTGTCCGTGTCGCCGTCCTCTCTGCAGTGCTTGGCTTTACTGTAGCATAGAAGTCTCAGGGTCTGCGAGTCCTCCAGCTCAATCTCAAACTCCTGCAACAACACACACACACACACACACACACATCAACTCCGGTCCTTCCTCTTAAAAAAAAAACAAATACACATTCACCCACTGCAGGCCTACGAAAATGCTAAGGTTACCTAGTTACACAGAGAAACAGTCCTGTTACTACAAGGCTACACAGATAACCAATCCTGTTACTACAGGGTTACAGAGATACAGTCCTGTTAAGGTTTGGGCATCTTACCTCATTCCAGCTGGGCTCAGTGGTGTCCCTGTACACGCGTGTCTTTGCTTTGTTTACAAAGTAGCCAAAAGAGTCCACCTCCAGAGTGCAGTAGAGGTCTGTTCAGGAAGTCAGAGAAACCTCTCAGTCTCATCAAAACATCAGGAGGGAGAGAAGAGAGGAGAGGAGAGAAGATGGAGATGGAGAAGAAACAAGAAAAGGAGGAGAAGACAGAAGGATGGCGGTGAGAGGAGAGGAAACGAGAAGAGACGAGAAGAAAGAAGAGGAGACGAGAGGAAAGAAGAGAAGAGGAAACGAGGGGAGAGGAGAGTCGGGTGTTGGTGAGAGAAGAGGAGACAATGTAGTATAAAAATCCTGATCAACTGATTCACATTCAGAACAGTCTTGTCAAAGAGAGAGAATACTAAGGAGGTATAGCTTTGTTGCATTCGGGACTACATCTAGAGACTTGTAAAAGAGAGAGAATACTGAAGAGGTATAGCTTTGTTGCATTCGGGACTACATCTAGACACTTGGTTCATGAAGCAAGCTACTCTGACTTGTTGTGCCTTAGTATTATACTAGTAGTCATCACTTGTTTTTGTGAACTCAGAATAGAAAGAATATCCTACACACCTTTTCTTCACCAAACTAGGTAACGCTTAGGTCTTCACTCTATCCCTTACCTCTGACCTCTGACCTGCTGCGTTGCCTAACCTGCAGGTTGAGTCTCCCCAGGTCACAGGCCCCTATTTGTGTCTATTTTTGGTTTCTAAAATTACCCCTGCTGACACAACACGTAATTTTCCAGTCTTTGCTTTTTCCACAGCAAGATACAAAAAGACACTACAATGAGAGGAGAGGAGAGGACAGGACAGGACAGGAGAGGAGAGGAGAGGAGAGGAGAGGAGAGGAGAGGAGAGGAGAGGAAAGGACAGTTGGGTGATGGTGTCGGGAGAGGAGAAGAGTGGAGAGTAGAGTAGAGTCTTAATGAGAGGAGAGTAGAGGAAAGCAGAGGAGAGGAGAGGAGAGGAGAGGAGAGTCTTAATGTGAGGAGAATAAAGGAGGGTGTTGGTGAGAGGACTCACTCAGGCTCTGCTTGAGTCCAGTTGCAGAGTGCACGATGACATTGAGGAATCCATAGAGGCCAGGAGATTCATCATCTGAAGGAGAGCAAGAGAGAGAACCTCAGACTGGACATCATAAAGAACATGAAAAAATTAAAGAAAATCTGAGAAAGAACATAATCAAGAACAAGGGGACAGGAGAGAGCATCTCAAAGACAACATGTTGAAGAATAGGAAAACATCTGGAAATAATAAATAATAATCTTATAAAAAATAATCTTATAGAGAACATCATAAAGAACATGAGAAGATCTCAAAAAGGGCTGATTCACTGCCATGCCTTTCACACTGCTGCCACAGCTCTCTGTGGGGTGGGGACAACCACGACCAGCAGTACAGAACATGAAGAACCAGGCAGTCAGTTAGACAGGCATGATAAACCAGGCAGTCAGACAGACACATTTTGAGCAGATTAAATAAAGTTTCCTAAAGAGAACCTCTTCATGATAAATCTTTTAAACATTTCTGTATATGTACCCAGTACAGTCAGCAAGAGTGTGTGTGTCCTGTACGATTTTTGTTGATAGTCAGAGGTGTGTGTGTGTGTGTGTGTGTGTGTGTGTGTGTGTGTTCTGTACCGTCTTTGTTGATAGTCAAAGGTATGGTGTGAACCGTCTGGAGTTTCACACAGGAGTTTGTAAGCATCTGAAGTTCCACAGACGTCAAAGAGAAGCTTTTGAAACCTGCGAGAGAGTAACGGACAAGTTCAGGAGCTTTTAAGTCACTATTTTGCTGCAGTACTAAGAGTGATCAGTAGAGGAGCTGTTGCGTGCGTTTTCAGGAGAGGCGTTGCAGAGCACGACCAGATGAGCTGTTGTGTGTGTGTTCAGGAGCAGCGTTGTGGTGCACTTACACTTTTTCTGTTGTTCTCGGATGATTTCCCTCCACTCCTCTCGCTCATAGTCAGAGGAAATGAGGAAGGTGTATCCCTGAAACATGAAGAGGATGAAATACATTACATGAGCCCTGCAGCCTTCACAGTCCCCTCAATCACTGCACATGAGCCCTGCAGCCTTCACAGTCATTGCACATGAGCCCTGCAACCTTCAGTCACTGCACATGAGCCCTGCAGCCTTCACAGTCCCCTCAATCACTGCACATGAGCCTTCACAGTCCCCCCAATAACTGCACATGAGCCCTGCAGCCTTCACAGTCCCCTCAATCACTGCACATGAGCCTTCACAGTCCCCTCAATCACTGCACATAAGCCCTGCAGCCTTCACAGTCCCCTCAATCACTGCACATGAGCCTTCACAGTCCCCCCAATAACTGCACATGAGCCCCGCAGCCTTCACAGTCATTACATATGAGCCCTGCAGCCTTCACAGTCATTGCACATAAACCCTACAGCCTTCACAGTCCCCTCAATCACTGCACATGAGCCTTCACAGTCCCCCCAATAACTGCACATGAGCCCCGCAGCCTTCACAGTCATTACATATGAGCCCTGCAGCCTTCACAGTCATTGCACATAAACCCTACAGCCTTCACAGTCCCCTCAATCACTGCACATAAGCCCAACAGCCTTCACAGTCCCCTCAGTCACTGCACTTTACCCACCTGCTGGTTGCTCAGTTCAGCTGCTAGGGCATACAGTACTAAAGCTACAGCTTTCCTGGGGCAAACTTGGGGAGGTCAGATCATAAACACACCTGTCATATGCAGAAATGCAGAAAGGCCCTCTGAACTTCATCTTATATTCTGGCAGACACTTTAGTATATTATATATGCAGTATATATTGTAGTTGTAGCTTACTGAATGTCTGCCAACTCATAGTCCAGCAGAGAAGGTGAAAAAGCTCATAGCTAACACCCCACAGTTTTCTGTGTGTGTGTGTGTGTGTGTGTGTGTGTGTGTGTGTGTGTGTGTGTGTGTGTGTGTGTGTGTGTGTGTGTGTGTGTGTGTGTGTGTGTGTGTGTGTGTGTGTGTGTGTGTGTGTGTGTATGTATGCCTCACCTTGCCATTCCTGTTGTTGACTCTGAAGGCCATGCATGGAGACATGAGGAGGAGAAGAGACTCCTGTTCACACAGCTTCTTCTTCAAGCGCTCCATCACCTTACCACCTTTACTAGATCTCTGCACACACACACACGAATGGGGAGGTTTGTAATGTATGCATTATATAGTATTGTACAGCTGTTGGAGGATGGAGAGGTTTGTAATGTATGCATTATATAGTATTGTATAGCTGTTGAAGGGTGGGGAGGTTTGTAATGTATGCATTATAGTATCGTACAGCTGTTGGAGGATGGAGAGGTTTGTAATGTATGCATTATAAAGTATCGTACAGCTGTTGAAGGGTGGGGAGGTTTGTAATGTATGCATTATAAAGTATCGTACAGCTGTTGGAGGGTGGGGAGGTTTGTAAAGTATGCATTATAAAGTATCGTACAGCTGTTGAAGGGTGGGGAGGTTTGTAATGTATGTATTATAAAGTATCGTACAGCTGTTGAAGGGTGGGGAGGTTTGTAATGTATGTATGATGCTATAGTTCAAAGTGAAGAGGTTTGTGATGTATGTATGATGTTGTAGTTCAACTGCTGAAGAGTGAGGAGGTTTGTAATGCATGTATCATACTATAGTGCAGCTGTTTAAGACCGAGGAGGTTTGTAATGCATGTGGGATACTATAGTGCAGCTGTTTAAGAGTGTGGAGGTTTGTAATACATGTGTGATACTATAGTGCAGCTGTTTAAGAGCGAGGAGGTTTGTAATGCATGTGTGATGTTGTACTGCATCTGTTTAAGAGCGAGGAGGTTTGTAATGCATGTGGGATACTATAGTGCAGCTGTTTAAGAGTGAGGAGGTTTGTAATGTATGCATTATAGTATCATACAGCTGTTGAAGGGTGGGGAGGTTTGTAATGTATGCATTATAGTATCGTACAGCTGTTGAAGGGTGGGGAGGTTTGTAATGTATGTATGATGCTATAGTTCAAAGTGAAGAGGTTTGTGATGTATGTATGATGTTGTAGTTCAACTGCTGAAGAGTGAGGAGGTTTGTAATGCATGTATAATACTATAGTGCAGCTGTTTAAGAGTGTGGAGGTTTGTAATGCATGTATCATACTATAGTGCAGCTGTTTAAGACCGAGGAGGTTTGTAATGCATGTATCATACTATAGTGCAGCTGTTTAAGAGTGAGGAGGTTTGTAATGCATGTATCATACTATAGTGCAGCTGTTTAAGAGTGTGGAGGTTTGTAATGCATGTGGGATACTATAGTGCAGCTGTTTAAGAGCGAGGAGGTTTGTAATGCATGTGGGATACTATAGTGCAGCTGTTTAAGAGCGAGGAGGTTTGTAATGCATGTGGGATACTATAGTGCAGCTGTTTAAGAGCGAGGAGGTTTGTAATACATGTGTGATGTTGTAGTGCATCTGTTTAAGAGTGTGGAGGTTTGTAATACATGTGTGATGTTGTAGTGCATCTGTTTAAGAGCGAGGAGGTTTGTAATGCATGTGTGATGTTGTAGTGCATCTGTTTAAGAGTGCGGAGGTTTGTAATGCATGTGTGATACTGTAGTGCAGCTGTTTAAGAGCGAGGAGGTTTGTAATGCATGTGTGATGTTGTAGTGCATCTGTTTAAGAGTGTGGAGGTTTGTAATACATGTGTGATGTTGTAGTGCATCTGTTTAAGAGCGAGGAGGTTTGTAATGCATGTGTGATGTTGTAGTGCATCTGTTTAAGAGTGTGGAGGTTTGTAATACATGTGTGATACTATAGTGCAGCTGTTTAAGAGCGAGGAGGTTTGTAATACATGTGTGATGTTGTAGTGCAGCTGTTTAAGAGCGAGGAGGTTTGTAATGCATGTATCATACTATAGTGCAGCTGTTTAAGAGCGAGGAGGTTTGTAATGCATGTATCATACTATAGTGCAGCTGTTTAAGAGTGTGGAGTTTTGTAATGCATGTATCATACTATAGTGCAGCTGTTTAAGAGCGAGGCCGCTGCCCCACTGCCCACAGACTGACCTTCTCCCGGTGCATGTCGTTCTTGATGAGGGAGATCTTGACCTTCATGGCCTCCAGCTCATCCTCAGGCATGAGGGGGATGGACGTCTCCGCAGACTCCTCGATCGTGTGGAATGTCAGGTCAGCCAGGGGGATGTACCACTTACACTCGTACTGCTGGCCTTTCCTGCACACACACACATATGCACACACACACACACACAAATTAATGTTTGCATGTGTTTGTTATATATGCATTGTATATGTGTGTTATGTATGTGGATATGTTATATGTGTGTGTTAGTGTGTGTATTTGTATGTGTGTGTTATGTATGTGGATATGTTATATGTGTGTGTTAGTGTGTGTGTTTGTATGTATGTGTGAGTGTGTGTGTGTGTTTGTATGTATGTGTTTGTGTGTGGTTGTGTGTATATATGTGTGTGTGTGTGTGTGTGTGTGTGTGTGCGCTCGCTCACCCTGCGGTCTGTTTCTTGAGTTTGGCGCAAAGCAGCAGGTCTGTGAAGAGGAAAACATGGCGCAGCTTCCTGGTGCCCTCCATGAGCTCCACCATGAACCGGTCCTTCAGCAGCTGCCGGTTCTGAGATGAGAAACCACACACACACACACACACACACACACACACACACACACACACACACACACACACACACACACACACACACACACACACACACACACACACACACACACAGTGTCACTTACAGTCTCACTTAGAAACGCTGCACATACAAACACAACTAAATATGCAAACACACACAAACACGACACCTGCACACACTGCATCTTACACAAACACACGCCAACACTCATGCTGTCACACTCACAACACAAACGCACACACACACAGACACACACGCAGACACTCTCACACAAACACACAGCCCAGTTCCAGACTAATACACAAACACAAACTGATGCCGCAAGTCATGAGCAAACCACAAGAGGGCGTGGCTGGATCATTTTCCACCTACTCCATGACAACGGGAATGGAGTCAGGAACCGACATTCCAGCCCAACTACTCACGATGTAGCATGAAGGTGAAACACCACAAGAGCCATGGGTGTGGGGTAACACACACACACACACACACACACACACACACACACATAGGTGATAGGTGTCATAGGTGCAGATTGACACCAATTTCTGTGATTAATGGCAAACCGATGGCAAACCAATCAAATGAGCAAGAACCCATGGTGGACTCGGCATGAGGACAGATTGGGCTACAATGCCCCCAGTTAGTGATGCAAGGAACTTCTGTAATCAACACAAGCAGTAGAGACTACTGGGGAAAACATTGCATGTTTTATTTGGTTGTAACTGGTTCTGGTTCTTCTAACTGGTTCAGCAGCTATCATTTGGACCGCAAAACCAGACATGCTAAATTCTGCTGATTCTGCTCGGAAACAATCTCATCATGATCAACAACCTGATTGAAAAACATTCTGGTTGGAAGGCCTGTGTGCGACACAACACCGTGACTAAGAACTCTGGGACTCGGTGTCCAGTGTCTGACCATTTGTGTTTCCTGGAGAGAGCAGCTAGACTCTGACAGACTTGTGGAGAGAGAGCAAGACAGGGAGAGGCAGAGAGAGAAGGGGGAGAGGGAGAGAGAGAGAATGTGGGGGCAGACAGAACAAGAGAGAGAGAGAGAGAGGGAGAGAGAGAGAATGGTGGGGCAGACAGCAAGAGCGAGAGAGAGAGAGGGAGAGAGAGACAATGGGGGGCAGACAGAGCAAGAGCGAGAGAGAAAGAGAGAGAGAGAATAACCCTGATAGAAAAGAGGTAAGTGTGGCACAGTACACCACATATGACTCCATCTAATAATACAGCCTATCTTTAGCAGTCCTGTGAGACTCTCAGCTCAAAGACCTCTCTGGAACACACACACCAGGCTCTACACACACACACACACACACACCAGGCTCTACACACACACACACACACACCAGGCTCTACACGCACACAGCCGAGGCTCTACACACACACACACACACACACACACACGGCTGAGAAATCACACTAATGCAGCTAACTGCCTGAAAGCCCAGCGCTCTGTGTGGCCACTGCGGAGGGAACGACACAGAGTGAGAGAGCGATTTCAGAGAGCCTTACAAATTGTACGATTTCATGCTGTCAGGTATTACGTGCTGTGCTGTGCTGTGCTGTGCTGTGCTGTGCTGTGCTGCGCTGTGCTGCGCTGCGCTGTGCTGTGCTCTGTTGTGTTCTGTTGTGTTCTGTTGTGTTCTGTTGTGTTCTGTTGTGTTTCCTTTCAAGTGTTCTAAAACTGATAGTTCCGGTCCTTGATTGTGATTGGCTTAATCGCCGTTGTAAATTTCAGCATAAACATACACCTTGACCGCATTTCGTTCCATATTACTGCGCTACCATAACTTGATACAAATGTTAAAGTAGCTGCGTCTCGACGTTGCTTGGCAACCATTCAGAAAGAGGAAATATATTTATTGGCGGAAGTATGATTATCTATTATTAAATCTGTGCCTTTATTGCCCATATTGCTTAATTCTGTGTCAGTGCTGACCTCTCCTTTCTTGACGGTCATGGACTGGCGGCGTGGAGTGATCTCCTCATTGATGCTGGACAGGAAGTTGTGTGAGATCCTCAGAGCGTCCTGAAGCAGCGGATAGTCAGGGTGGGGTGACGGGGTGTGTTTCAGCAGGTCCTGCAACATATACATACACACACACACAGAGAAAGAGAGAGAGAGAGACAGAGAAGCAATAGGTTGGTGGATTTCAGTACAGGGAATCACACACATACACACACACACACACACACACACAAACACACAAACATAAACACAGAGAGGGAAGCCTGCAGGCTCACACACAAACACACACAGGGGAGCTCTCTCACTCTCTCACACACACACACACACACACACACACAAGGAGAGAAACACTCACATGTAGCACTAGTGTGCTCCTGGTGACTCTGTCCACAGGCTTGTACAGAAGAGCTGTGTATGGGGGAGAGGGTCAAAGGTCAATCAGAGACTTCTAAAGCTCAGTCTAGTCCAAGGTCAGGACAGATTCCTCTTCTCTCTACTCAGACACACCAAGTTGAGATATCAAACCACTGTGTCTTTTCTGAGACATAATTATTGGGAAAATACAGTGTGATATTCCAATCCAGTGTACCTGCTAATATAAGCTGATACAGGCACAACTCTCTCTGTATGTGTGTGTGTGTGTGTGTGTGTGTGTGTGTGTGTGTGTGTGTGTGTGTGTGTGTGTGTGTGTGTGTGTGTGTGTGTGTGTGTGTGTGTGTGTGTGTGCATCTCTGAGATGGTTTAGCACCAAGTGTTAAGGTGCTGTCTATGAGTCCCAAACTGATTAAATTAGTTTATAGCTGTAAATATAGCTGTTAGTCTTACTTTTAAATATCAACAAAAGAGCATGTTTCCCATGGAAGGTCACTGAGTGCTGCTCAATTCAATTCAATTCAATTCAATTCAATTCAATTCAATTCAATTCTACCTGTATTTTAAGGTCCATAGCAAAAAAAAACATAAATAGATCATTCTATAAAAATAATATGATAATTCATCATGGTCAATCAATCAAACCAATCAGTCAGTCAGTAAATGAATGAATGAATGAATCAATCAATCAATCAATCAACCAACCAATCAATCAATCAGTTCTTGGATTAGGGTTAAGGATATGGAATGCTGGCATTACCTTCTAGAGAGTTCTTGCCACTTGGATCTTTGTTCTCTTTCGTGCTTCTGACTTTAAGGTTCTGAAATAACAAGAATAATTTATTTGAAGTAAAATACAACATATAGCTACAAACAGAATAACACATTACAATAGAACACTAGGTATGTTAAGTATGTTGAGATGAAAGCCACTTTATACCTCTGAGATCTCTGCAAACTGACTGTTGGCCTGGCAGCATTTCTCTGCCGTTTCCACGGCAACCTTATAGTTGTCTACGAAAGCCCGGTACACACCCAGCTGGTTGGCCTGTTGGGAGAGAACAGAGAGGGACAGATGGGGAGAGAAAGAGGGGGGGGGGGGGTGATGTGGAGAGAGAGAGAAAGAAAGAGAGAGAAAAAGTGAAGGGGAGAGAGGCAAATAAGGAGTAAAAAAGGAGAGAGTGAAAGAGAGAGAGGGAGAGAGAGAGAGAGAAGAGAGTCAGCTCAGAGTCAGAGATGTAGACATGGTTTTCTCATCTTCTCCAACTTTAATCCCTATGAGAATGAGTCGGTTAGGTGGGGGTCATTCTAGAGTGGACTCTGCGGAGTCTTAACCCTAACCCCTAAAAGGAAGACGTAGGGTACATGTGCTCTCAGGGAACAACATAGGGTCCATGTGCACTAAGAGGAGAACGTGGGGTCTTAACCATAACGCTAATAGGAGGATGTAGGGTCCATGTGCATTTAGAAGAGGATTTAGTGTCCATGCGCATGTGGACTAAGAGGAGAAGGTATGGTCCATGTGAACTTAAAGGAGGACGTAGGGTCCATTTGAGAGTGTGGACTAGGAGGACGTAGGGTCCATTTGAGAGTGTGGACTAAGCCACCAGTGCTCAGAGACAGAGAGTCATCCCATGAAAGAGGTTTTGTTTTCTTTTGAATCAGCGCCATTCAGAACCCTCGGCACCCAGTGAGCTCACACAGCTGCTGTTCACCATGGCAACACGTTAAGTGTGGCCAAGACTCTTGCTAATGAAGAGAGAATTCTGATGAAAGAGCTTGTCATGAGACAGTTAAATATTTTCTTTACAGTAAGAATGTATTGCCATGGATACAGTTGAATGGGACTATGAACAAACTCTTTTCACCACACAACCCCCACCCCAACCCGATGGTCTTAAGCTCCACAAGAGCCTGGGATGCAAAATGGAGCCAGATGGCCAAGATGTTTGTTTGTCAACAAGGCCAATGTCAAACAAACAAACAAACAACTCACTCACCAGTTTCTGGAAGAGGTCGCCCACGCACTGCTGCTGGGTCCACTGTTGCACTCTGGGAAGGAGGCCGTTGTAGAACTCCTTGTGTATGTCATGCAGCTCGGGCACTTTGAAGAAGATGGTGTCAATCTGCTGCAGCGTCAGAACGGGCTGGGACGTGGTGGCCGCTGCTCGCAAGGGCTTCATGGGCTATCAGAGTAAACACACACACACACACACACATTCTGTATCTACTGCCCATGAACGTGTGTGTGTGTGTGTGTGTGTGCAGTGTTTCCCACAGAATTGGATTTAATTTGTCGTGGTAGCTGGCTTGGCGGGGGGGGGGTGAGTGAGTGAGTGAGTGAAGCCTCACCAGTAACAGGGCTTCTAGGTGACTGAGGTAAGTCTCCTCACTGGTCAGGATCCCTGAGAGGACCCACTTACGCATCTCCAGTTCCTTCTCCACCTGATCTTCCATCTAACACACGCACACACACACACACACACACACACACACACACACACACACACACACACACACACACACACACACACACACACACACACACACACACACACACACACACACACACACACACACACACACACACACACACACACACACACACACACACACACACATAATCATTTCAATGCTATTGTTATAACAGCTCAAATGCACTGAATCATTTCAATGCAAAGGTTACTAGCTCAAATACACTTTTACGCTCCAAAAG
The DNA here is from genome assembly GCF_046254945.1 of Alosa pseudoharengus. Lineage (NCBI taxonomy): Eukaryota > Metazoa > Chordata > Actinopteri > Clupeiformes > Clupeidae > Alosa > Alosa pseudoharengus. The sequence goes on from NW_027468848.1 coordinate 11,967,389, forward strand.
TCAAAACTGTTTCCCTGGTGACCCTGCTGGTCATTCTCACCGAGGGGGCAGACTCCAGGGCCACACAGGAGGGGCTGTCACAGCTGTCATTGCTTCTGGACAGTAGCCGTGGCGATGAGGACAGGGAATCATCGTCATAGGAAGTGAGGTCATGAATTTCCTCCCCTGGATCAGCATCAAAACTATATGCAGGAGGAGGAGTTCCGCTGAACGACACATCTGCAAGGGAGGGGAGGTGTGAAAGGACAGAGAGGAGGAAGAAATAACACTTGTTATGGCATGTGATATGATAATGTGTCCTATGGTTATTCGGTTGTTAAGGCCGACGTCACAGGCCCAACATCTTTTTGGTCAAAAAACGTTTACTAGCGCAGCCAGCAAGTTCTTGCAACTTATAAACCTTGTCACCATCACCTCCGTTTTATTGAGGGTAAAACAAAACCGGTTAACTTTAACAGAGCAATTACTATAGCTGTGCAGCCAGATGATACGATAAAGGGTTGCGTGCAGGCTTCTGCGAAAAAATAGGATTTTATTAGGTTGAGGCAACAAGTGAGTAGTAGGATGACAATGTTCTTAAAGGCTGCTCTGAATAGCAGAAAAAAAACTTTTATTTTACTGTCTATGGAGAAAACCGAGCAGCTTTGATAGCCATTGGACCCGGAAAAAAGATTTATTAGCCAATTATTGCATCATCACTTAATCATTACCAGAAGATGGAATGAAAATGTGTCCCACTTAACCCATGTCTCTGGTTACCTGGACCAACACTAACTGACTCTCACTGTGATCTCATTATGAACAGCACTGAACTGAACTAACAGACAGCAGAGTGAAAGGGGAACCCCATGAGGAGGAACCAGGTTCCTCCTGAGAGGAAGCCCATGAGGAGGAACCAGGTTCCTCCTGAGAGGAAACCCATGAGGAGGAACCAGGTTCCTGAGCGTTTTCAGGACATCAGTGTGAGGATCTGAGTGGATGGTGTGTCATCACACCAGACAGGAACTCCTCTAACAAACAGAACACAATAGGAACTTGTATACACACTGGCCGAAGACACATCTATGTGCCTGCCTGTGTGTATGAGGGTGTGTGTCTGTGTGTGTGTATGTGAGAGTGAGTGAAAGAGAAAGAGTGTGTGTGTAAGAAACAAAAGCAGACGCATTTGTTTCTTTAAAGCTACTGTTGCAATCAGGAAAACATAGCCTGAAGCTAAGTGCAAATAGAAGGAGGAACAAAGGGCATTCGAAAGGAGGATTTGTCTTTTTGTAGCATAACGTGTCTGTAACCAAAATAACACCGTAAAAACCGTGTTCTACACATTAGTTTGGTACTTCGTAGGCTATGCCAGACTTAACAGATGCATAAAGCTTCAAACCTGAACATTTCCCAAGAGTTTTCCAAAAGAAAACTGACCTTCGTAAGTATAAGGTATAGGTAAGCTATTTAAATGTCAGTCAGAGAAGCAGACTCAAGATTCGACTCAAGACTCGAAAATTAACGGAACACTTGACAATCACATTGGCATCATATCAGTTGTTATATTGGAGCATTGCTCATGCAAGTCATTCAGTGAGGAGGAATTTGTGTTGCATCTCAGACATTTTTTTGCTTGCTACTCATTCCTGGAATGATTATTTCCTCCATGATCATTTGTAGCATCTGCCAAGTGTCTCACTTTAAATGAAAAGGAGAAGAGCTATAAACTGCTAAACTGTAACCCTATGTCTCATTAGGGGCAGGCCTTTAAAGCAACACTAAAGAGTTTTTTGTACCTTAAAATAATGTTTCCAAAATCGTTTAAGTGGTTCATCAACTCATAACAGGGTGAGCGGCACTTCTGCATTCGCTTCGCGACCCTCTATAGGCTATAACCGCACTATGCAAGTTTGCCAGATCGGTTAGCGGATCTGTAGTTCGATGGAATGAGACATAAGAAAATACACATTTGACTTGCTTCTGATGTTGCAATACATCATACTTTCATAAAATCATGCAACATACTCTACCTTGTCTGTAGACATCGTTATTTCCAAAGCCAGTGCTGGATAAACAAATAGCATGCGTGCAACAGGAAAAGTGTTTTGGTGTTGCTTTAAGTCACTGTTGCTGTTGTAGTGTGGGCATCTTTTTTGTTGTGCGGCTCTTTTGAGTGATGTGAATTTTCTTTTTACTTTTCATGCTGGAATGGTTAGCCATCCCTGGTATATGTGAATAAGAGACTGGCTGAGTGTGTGTGTGTGTGTGTGTGTGTGTGTGTCTGTGTATATATGTGTGTGTGTGTGTGTGTGTGTGTGTGTGTGTGTGTGTGTGTGTATGTATGTATATTAGGGGTGTAACGGTTCATGTATTCGTATTGAACCGAAACGGTACGGGCGTCACGGTTCGGTGCATGAATTTACACGGAGAATACACGGTATAAAAATACATAAAACTCGTGTGCGCATTAATTAATGTAATGCGCAATTACTGTTAAGTAGCGAGAGTTACGGGAGTTCTTTAGCGACACCTAACGCTAATCTGTAGCCTCGCCTTAGCTCTGAAGCTCTGATTGGCGCCTATGTTTTTTTTGTCAGGTCGTCGGTCGAGTCCGTCAGTCATTAGCAGCACTAAGGTTAGACCCACAAGAGTTAGAGCAGGGATTCCCAAACTGTGGTACGCGTACCCCCGGTGGTACGCGAGCTGCTTCTAGGGGGTACATGAAAAGGGCTATGGCGGACAGGTGTTAAAATGAAAATTTTAAATATTTTGTAATTAATTCATGAATAAATACATAATTTCGAATCAGGTCATAATGATATGGAAACATGAAATTAAAGGATATCATTTATAAACTCTGTATATGTTCATAAAAAAAGGGCAGCTTATTAAACATGACGCCTGGAATAGCTAATAGAATGCGTTACTTTTGAATGCGTCGGATGGTCCATGGTCCGTGGGGGGAAAGTTTCGCGGATATAACAGGTTTTTGAAAACAACAAAAACAAAGGAGGGAAGCAGCAAAGCTAGGAGTTATTTCAGATGGGCAAGAACAAGGTAACATTAAGCTAGGCTTTACATTTAACAAACTAAAGGTAACCTAAGCCTTTCTAGGCTGTATAGCCTAATGTTGTCCAAACAAATACATCCTTGTCAGGCGT
>NW_027468848.1:11975528-11980528 GCF_046254945.1 Alosa pseudoharengus
CTCAAGGGCACTTCAGCTGTTGCTACTGGTCGGGGTTCGGACCGGCAATCCTCCGGTTACAAGTCCGAAGCACTAACCAGTAGGCCACGGCTGCCCCATACTTATTTTTATTTTTTTTAAGTGGTTGGTCTGGATGGCTGTGGTTAAAGTTATGGACAAAGATCCTTTAGAACACTTTCTTAACTGTCTCTGTTATAGATCTGAAGTGGTTGATCTGGATGGCTGTGGCTATATGGTGTGATCCTGTTGTCCCCCACCCCCCAAACTCGTCTGATGAGAAGCGAGTTCATACAAGTCAAAGGACACCCACGGCGAGTTCTTACTACAAGGAAGTTACGTCATATCACAAGTTACGGGTTGTCACAAGCCATCAGCATGTACAAACGGAACGCACAAATAGTTATAGCTCTGAAGTGGTTGGTCTGGATGGCTGTGGTTATAGATATAGCTCTGAAGTGGTTGGTCTGGATGAGTTGGGTGGTTATAGTTATAGCTCTGAAGTGGTTGGTCTGGATGAGTTGGGTGGTTATAGTTATAGCTCTGAAGTGGTTGGTCTGAATGGCTGTGGTTATACTGTAGTTATAGCTCTGAAGTGGTTGGTCTGAATGGCTGTGGTTATAGTTATAGCTCTGAAGTGGTTGGTCTGAATGGCTGTGGTTATAGTTATAGCTCGGCTGTGGTTATAGTTATAGCTCTGAAGTGGTTGGTCTGAATGGCTGTGGTTATAGTTATAGCTCTGAAGTGGTTGGTCTGAATGGCTGTGGTTATACTGTAATTATAGCTCTGAAGTGGTTGGTCTGGATGAGTTGGATGGTTATAGATATAGCTCTGAAGTGGTTGGTCTGAATGGCTGTGGTTATAGATATAGCTCTGAAGTGGTTGGTCTGAATGGCTGTGGTTATAGTCAGGGTGCGATTTGTAGGGGGGGATGGTGAGGATTTCCCACCCTCTGGTTTTCCTATCCCTACCTCTGCTAAATTATTTTTATCGTCGGGGGGGACAACATTTATCCCCCTCTGCCCCTCATATTGATTAATGCTACTTCATATAAGTAAAGCGCTGCAACGTGAGAACAGTCTAGTAGGCTAGCCTACATAATAATCTGACATCAGAAACGCACCGTCACCGTCAGCACTGATGCTGCTGACACAGTGGCTGCGGGATAACTTAATTTGGCCTTGATCGTGCAGGACATTTCAGAATGTCGAGTGTGTAATCCATCATAAATGGCTAGGTTCAATGGAAAAGTTAGCTGGACAAATGAAAGAAAACGAGAAGGATTCAGTGAAGCATAATAATGTTTTAGAACCTTCAAAATTAGAAAACTGATGCAACTGAGATGGAGGACAACTGCACGTAGAGTAGAACGTAGGCCTATTGTCCGAAGGAACTTACATTAAATGAGGAGATATTTGCTGAATGTCACAAAAAGTGTTACAGAAATTGCTTGGCATCACTTATTCAATGGCTCTTTACCGAAACACCTGTAGTTTGCGGAGGACGAACGAGAAAGCACTCGTTTGATAAATCAGCCAGTAGTAGACAAATAACTTTTAGAAATAATCTGTACTGCAAAAACGTATGTTGGTGGGTATTTAAACTATCTAGCGGGTGTTTTAACAGCTGCAAGAAATAGAAGCTTCATGGTCTTTATGTTCTGGTTCGTAAATTATTTTCATAAAACTTCAAGTTGCCCTATAACTTTACTCTCCAAACTCTTCACTGCACTGTAGGCAATTATCTGACAGTATGATAGGCTATTTATTTTCTGTAGGCTACAATAAACACATTTATTTTTTCAACTTTTGCAATATTACGCACTTGGCTACTGAACGCAAATCAGCAGGAGAGAGAATGCACGTAGCCTATACGCAGCGTGTAGCGCAATGTGTAGGCTATTTGGTTACCAACACTGTTAGCCAATTCACTAACTTAAGACTTCAGTGTCATAATATACAACGTTTTTTACACAACAAATACACAAAGGATGGAGGCAGCAAAAGTAGAGAAGTCATTTCAGATGGGGCAAGAACAAGGTGAATTTGTATGCTTGTCAAAACGTAGTCCTACCCTGCATTAGAGGAGCTGATCGTCATACCAAGCACACTCGCTGTTTAAAGTCATACACCACGGTAAACTAAAACTAAAATGTTACAAAGGTGGCAAAAATAATATAGGCCTAAGGTATTATTAGCCATGACATTACTAGGCTATGAATCGTTCGTTCTTTTTTTTTTTTTTTTTTTTTTTTGGGGGGGTTACAAACTTATTCAAAATCCTCCCCCCCTCTGGTTTTTACACAAATCGCACCCTGGTTATAGTTATAGCTCTGAAGTGGTTGGTCTGAATGGCTGTGGTTATAGTTATAGCTCTGACGTGGTTGGTCTGGATGAGTTGGGTGGTTATAGTTATAGCTCTGAAGTGGTTGGTCTGGATGGCTGTGGTTATAGTTATAGATCTGAAGTGGTTGGTCTGGATGAGTTGGGTGGTTATAGTTATAGCTCTGAAGTGGTTGGTCTGGATGGCTGTGGTTATAGTTATAGCTCTGACGTGGTTGGTCTGGATGGCTGTGGTTGTAGTTATAGATCTGAAGTGGTTGGTCTGGATGAGTTGGGTGGTTGTAGTTATAGATCTAAAGTGCTTATGATTGCTGAGGCCTGTGACGGTAGAGCAGTTCAGTGCTCTGACCAAAGGACCCTGCCTGAATCCAGCGCATCGATCTCTTCCAAAACTGGAAATGAGTGGTGAGGTGTTAAAAGGATTTGCTCTGTTGGGGATTGGAGAATCAATAGACTGGTCACAAAGGAGATAGCAATGCACCCCATTCGCACAAACACACACACACATTCTAAAACAGACAAACACACACAGACAGTAATAGATTGTATCTGTAGGCTGGTTATCGAGAGATTGAGGAGAGAAACAAATAGTTTAGTGGCTTCATCTCCTCATACATTATGGGTGTGTTGTGCCAACAAGGATTAGGTTTGAACCTGGATTAAATCAAGGTTTCTCCATTAATCCAGCTGCACCAAACTTTAAACCTAGTTTAAAGATAATCAGGTTTACATTTATACTACTGTTACAGTTACGAAAAATCATTACAGTGATCCTTTTAGTCTTGGTTTAAATGTTTATATAAACCTGGATTAATTTTAATCCTGTTGCTCAACTGCTTTAAACTCAAATTTAAGTTTTATTAAGGGTTTCATTTTAAACCTGCTGCTGAGGTGGTTTACATTTCTGAAATGGCTGCATATATTAGATGGATTGAAGAAAATCGAGTCCCACAAAGGAAAATTAGAGACCGTCTCAAACAATGTTGTTTTATGATGATGAGGAATTTTCAAGGACGTAGCGATTCAACAAGCAATCTGAAATAAGATTAAATAAAAAAAACATGTATTGCACGCAATTAAACATGGCAGTGACCTGATTATCTTTAAACTAGGTTTAAAGTTTGGTGCAAGTTAAAACGTAATCCTTGTTGGTGCAACCCACCGTGGAGCAGTCAAGGTTTTTGTCACAGATTAAGGTTTTAATCATGGATTTGTTAAACCATGCTTCAAATTAAGTGGTGCAACATAGCACAAATTTAAACCTAGAGCTACAAATCCTTGATTAAGCCTAAACCTTATTTAATTTAATCCTTGTCGGTGCAACCCACCCATCAAACCTAAAATATAATCTGATACTACCACTCTATTTCATTTAGAATATACTGAAGCTATATTCCAATTATACTCCTCACACGCTGTACAAAGTATACTTGTACTATACTCTGAGTATACTTCACTTGCACTATACTGTGCCCCCTATACTCCTTAGATAGCAAACACAGTTTGCTATGCCCTTGCGGCACTCTTCACATACTTATGTTCTCTCAAACACCTTGAATTATACTGGGAATCATTTTCCAACAGTCCTGAAGGAGTTTCCATACAAATTGAGCACTTGCTGGCTGCTTTTTGTTCACACATGTTAATCGAGAAGCATAGAGGACCATCTCATGACCATTTCAAAATGGTGATGGTGCCAATAGTGTGCAAAGACATCATGAAGGTAAATGGAGGCTATTTTGAATATGAAACATACTAAGAGTTTTTAACACAAGAAAAGTGTTAAAAGTGTGTTGTGTGTGCACCCACTCATTAGCTGGTTTAGGAGTGTGTGTGTGTGTGTGTGTGTGTGTGTGTGTACCTACCCATTAACTAGTTTAAATAGCTCATAACAGCAGCAGTGCAGTATGCCGCCACACACATCAAACACCTCTAATCACTCCAATCTGTGCCTTCAAAGGAGTGTGTGGTAACCACACACAGAAACACACACGTCTACACACACACAAACACACACAAACACATACATACATACATACACACAAACACACACACACACACACACACACATCCATGGACAGTCAGCCACACCCAATCACACACATAGACATTTTATAGACATTTTATATTTATTTGATTCGCCGTTAAACTTTCCGAATAGTCCAGCCTATTTAAGCAGCTCAATATTTAATTCAGGACGTCCAGTTGCGAGGGTAGAGAAAGTTCCCCAGCCTGCTGATGTGGAGGAGCAGCACATCGCCAGCTGTTTGGCCTTTGGTTTGTGGATGTTCAGTTTTGTGTGTCCCAGGCCCAGCCAGTGGATGAGTCCCTCCACTGACCACAAGTTAGAGTGAGTTGGCATTTATTTCCTACTTTTTGAATGGCATAAACCAGAAACTGGTATTTCTCTATTTGTATTACACACAGACAGACAGGCGCGTGATAAAACACACACACACACACGCTGACTCGTACATTTAACTCATAAAACTCCAGGGTTGCTGATCTAAGGAGCCCCTCTAAAGCAGCTCTGCAGCCCCCTCCGCCTCCTTACACACACACACACACACACACACACACACACACACACTCAGTGTCAACAGGGGGGGGTTCAGCTCCTGTGTAAACCATATGACACATCCTCTTTAAAACACACATCCA
>NW_027468848.1:11983028-12110528 GCF_046254945.1 Alosa pseudoharengus
GACACAGCTACCCTCTGCCCCTGACAGCACAAACACACACACACACACTGCAGATACACTCTAACTGCTAAACTTGGACCCTGACAGCACACAAACACACTCTCGGTCTCTTTTTCTCTCTCTCTCTCTCTCACTCTCTCACACACACACACTCTAATTGCTATATTCTTCCCCTGACAGCACACACACAGTGTTAGTCCAGGAGGGGGACTGGTCCACTTGCTGCTCAAGGAGAAAGAGACAGGTAGCAGCAGAGACAAATCCGGAATCCAGCTCAGTCCACTGTTAATTACTAATTAATTAATAGGTCCAGTTTCCTTGGAGCAACTCAGGGTTAAGTGCCTTACTCAAGGGCACAACAGTCAAATGCAACAATCGAACCCCTGACTTTCAGGTTACCTCACGCTAACCCAGCTTCTTAGCCACTACACTAACATTGTCCTCTATGGATGAGCTGCACTTCCTGTTCAACTCAAACAGCCCAGAGCTCTATGACAGAGATCCACTTCCTGCTCCACCAACCCAGAACTCTACAACAGAGCTGCACTTCCTGCTCAACTCAAACAGCCCAGAGCTCTATGACAGTGCTGCACTTCCTGCTCAAACAGCCCAGAGCTCTATGACAGAGCTGCACTTCCTGCTCCACCAACCCAGAGGTCTCTGACAGAGCTGCTGATGCAGTTCCATTGACCTGCTGTAGTCTCAGGGGAGGCAGGAGAGGAAAATAGCAAAATGATCTCATGGCCCAGACACACTGGACACCATTTGCAATCAATTGCCTGGATGCATCACCAGGGGCCTCGTTCGGGCCACCTCTGGCCTGGCGTCCTGTCTGTCACCAGGGCCTCCCAGAGCTCTCTCATCCTCTCAGTTGCATCCATTAAATGCACTCGAGCTTCCAAAATACTCATGGATTACGAGGGGGAGGCAGCGCTATTCCCTTACAGATGCTTTTGATTCCTCCAGCCCTCCCCAGCTGAGTCATGCTGTCCTGATGGACACGAGGTTGCGGCTTGTTGGTACTGAGGCATCATCATAAATCCTGAGCTGGCCATGTGCACAGAGCCAGTCTGACATCATGAAAATGGGGAATAAATCTCAGGCTGGGCTTTTTACTGATAATCTGCTTGGCTGGCTAGTGTGTGCGTGTGTGTGTGTGTGTGTTTGTTGATCCAAACTAGCGAGTGTCCCTGTGTGACAGATGTACTGTCCTGCTGGGCCATCACCCTGCTTGCTCTACACACACACACACAGACACTCATACACACTGCCACCCTATGTGGGCAGAAAGGCCACCTACAGGCCACTCCTCTAAACAATGCTCAGCACTGCCCAATCACAGTTTAGTCATATAGTTATATATAGTTGCTGTCAATAGTACCTTATTCAGATAGTTAGTTATCACTTAATGTGGTTGTTGTCATTAGAACTTCAGTGAGATAGTTAGTCATCACCATGTATGACAGCTGTCATTACTATAGTTGTCAGCCTATGTCTGTCATTAGTGTACCTCTGACAGATAGTTTGTCATCACTAACTGTGATGGCGGCCCTCAGATTGCTGTGCCCTTCTGCCAGCCCCTCCATGAGAGAGTATTTCCACCCACAGCCCTGCACATTGTGTGTGTGTGTGTGTGTGTGTGTGTGTGTTAGGGGTGGGGGGGTGGGGGGGGGGGTTTGGGAGCAGTCTCAGCGGTTGGGTCTCTGCAGTGTCACCGAGTGGCCAGCGTGACACAGGCATGCTTGATTTCAATCCCCTGGATTTACGCGTCATCTGCCCCGTGGACGGAATCCCAGCAAGCGATCCGCTCTGTTCTCATGCCGATTATTCCACTGGCCGTGGGCCGCGTGCTGTGTGCTGTGTGCTGTGTGCGCGTTTCCCAGCATGCTCTTGCATAACAGCAGCCAGGCTTAGACCAGCATCCCATCTGCTGCTGCAGAGAGCTTCACATTCAAGCCCATCAGAGACACATCACAAATGTTCCCCTCAGAAGAGCTTGTCAAACAGGCGTTTTGCTCCATTATACTGCCCTTTCTCTTGAGCCTGACATTTCCCTTGATATCAGGTTAGAATTGGACTTTACTGGACTTTACTGGGAAGCCGATGTAGCCCCAAACAATGCCCATGAAGTCAGGCTAGCATAAAACTGAACTGTAGCTGGAGTTAACCAGTAAAACTAAACACGAATGTGAACCTCAAAGGAAGGTATACAGCTGGCCTTTAACCTTACCTGGGGCCTGTACTACGAAGCGGGGTTACTGGCTTATCTGGGTAACTTCGAGAGTAACTTGATCACGTGTGGCGTAACTTCCCGATTAACCCGTACTGCGAAAGGTGGATAGGTTTTAACCGAGGTATGCTGCCATGGTAATTTACGCTGCATCTCAAACCTGCTCCAAGCAGGTTATGTTCTTGGTTAACCCGAGGTTTCCGTTAACCACACCCTTTATAAGTACCACCCCTCCACTAACAATTTCTCCCGAGACATGTCGGCGTACCTGGATGATCCATACGACATTGGAGCGCAAATCGTGAGGGACTCTCTTCGCAGGGCGAGGGGTTTTAGAGACCGCCAGAAAATATATATAGCCTACCCGGACGATATTCTCTATGAAGATATAGATTGTCAGCCGAGGGAATTCGTTATCTTTGTCAGATGATCTAGGAAGACGTCTCATAGCAATGCCCGTACGTGGACATTCATGTATTCCATCGTGATGCTAAACATCTGAGCAAGAATAGCCTACTGTATGTCCAAAAATAAATCGGACATAGGCCTACAGTATGCTGAACATCTGAGCAAGAATAAATCGGACATATAGTAGGCCTAATAAATTAAAATCACCATTTTAACAAACGTATTGAATTGAATGTCATATTACTGTACCCTGCACATAAAGGCTACACATTTCCACAGCAACAGAATCCGACCGAATGCCTCCCTCAACCCCCTCCATAATCGGCCTTCCACTATTATTTGCGATGGCCAACTCCTCTGCTACTGTAAAACACTCTGGTGCCTTACAGTAGTGTTCAAAGACACCTTTTTCTTGTTAGCTGTAAAACAGAGGCCAAGTGAAGGCTATAATCATAGGCCTACATGTTTTCATAATTAAGAAATATTAATGCAAGCTATGACTATATAAACCACTATTCTGAATAATGTGTTTGTGTTTCATTTTCAACTGCTGCCATGTGCGTTTGGCAATGGTGTTGCATCTGAAATGTTCACAGGATTAGGCATACACTAAATCAGTCAATGGGCTACTTAAACATTCAATTATCCTTATTACTGTAATCTATATGCCCACTTCTAAATTGTGTTGCATCTGTAGGCATTTCTATGAACTCAAAATAGGCATTTTAATTATTTCAACTCATTAAATACATTCCGCAAGCTATTAATCCTCCGTATTTGAAGAACATGTGGAAATAAAACTTTACTTTTAGGCATTTAGGCTAGACCCGATCTGCAATACGTTGCCAACAGCCTTGCCTTGCTTTGTTCACTGCCGACGAATTTGATTTTTGTCGTAGAGTGGGTTTTAATTCCTCATAACTTGTCATAATAATTTTGCATTCCTCATCCGTAAAATAAGGTGAACGCGTCATCACTGAAAGTGGTGATTTGCGCTGCAACCCGGCCCTTTTATGTGAACGCGCATAAACTCCAATGAGGTTAACCCTGGCTCAACAAATCAACTTCATAATCAGCGTCGTAGTACCGATTAACACCACTTAAGATAACCAGGTTTTGTCAACCCCGGTTTAACAAAGTAACCCTGGGTTACATCTGGGTAGGTTAAGCTCCCTTCGTAGTACAGGCCCCTGAACTTTGCCCTGGAATGTGTGTTTCTCTAACATGGCAATACTAATAACACTTATACTGAATAACTAACAGGGGGACTTACAGTACAGACGGGCCCACAGGCCTCCAGATGACTGACAATAAAGGATTATAGAACAATTCATGGAAGATTTAGTCTAAAGCTGTTCTAAGACTAAAAAAGTGTTTAAAGCCTAAAACAGCGTTGCTTAAAGAAAAACTAAAGAAGTGTTGCTTAAATACTAGAGGTATGCTGTTTAAAGACTAAAGAAGTGCATTTAACAGCTACCAGAAACACTTCAGCTCTGGCTACCGCATGCTCTACACCATTCCTCTGTGGCTACCGCATGCTGTAGCTACACCATTCCTCTGTGGCTACCGCATGCTGTAGCTACACCATTCCTCTGTGGCTACCGCATGCTGTAGCTACACCATTCCTCTGCGGACCGGAGCTGAGCTCTCTGCTGTATGTGGTGCCAACACTGTACACACAGAGAAACACAACAACAACAACAACAACATTGCCACCATCACCAACATCACAACAAGCTACTGCTGGCTGGCTGCATGGTGTCCACAGTGAGTAGGTCTCCCTTTTGTGACCCATCATGGATCCTGAGGACATTAGTGCTGGTCCTGTGGCAGACACCAGAGAGCCAATGAGGCTGTCCGTGCGGACGTCTCCCCCTTCATGATGGGAGCAGCTCACAGCCCTCCATGCCCCCACTAACAAAGGCCCTGCAAAGCCCAGCACGCCGTCTGACCCCTTTAAGGCAATTAGCCCAGTGCAGGGGCAACTACATTGATGTCTGCTGACACATAAACACCAAGGGTGGGCAGCATCGTAGCTCAGATGCCCCAGGGCATCCATGGCCTCCAACATTGCCTTAGCTAACATCAATAACACAGTCTTAGCTACCATCACTAACACAGCCTCAGATAACATCACTAGCACAGCCTCAGATACTGTAACATCACTAACACAGTTTCAGATAACATCACTAGCTTCAGCTATCATCACCAACACAGTCTCACAGAGCTTTGAGGACGGCTACACGCCGGACTGCAGCTCCAATGAGAACCTACGTATAAGTATATGTACTCTTTTGAGTACCGTGAGGGAAATTTGGTCTCTGAATTCATCCCAATCCGTGAATTAGTGAAACACACACAGCACACAGTGTACACACAGTGAGGTGAAGCACACACTAATCCCGGCGCAGTGAGACAATCAAAAAACCCAGTGGAAACTAGATGGCAGAAGTGTCTAGGCCAATCGGCCCACCATTTTTTCTATTTCGCCACCTACAGATGTTTTACCGGTATGATATTTCGAAACGCCATGTTATTTCCCATAGACATTCGACGCCCGGAAGTTGGATGGATACGGAAGTTACGGAGGCGGGACTTATTCCGGAGAGGTCTATAGCGCAGGACCGGAGATGTGTTCTCTGTTTGGCAGAATAGCAACATGGTAATCATCTCAATAGAACTCTACTATCTCAATGTATCGCAATGGATATACTGCTCAATGGAAAGTTCAAACACAAAGATGGTGCACCCCCCATGTTTGCGCGCGGAATAAAGTGAATAGAAACAGATAAAATCACATATCATATGAGTGCTAACAGTAGCCACTTGCCTTGTGTACACTTACCCAGATCTCCATGGTAACTGTTGTCATGCGATGTTCGACTGGAGGTGGAGTCTCTGTCACTGGGCCAGGTCCGGCTGGGTTTGCGCGTGGCCACTCCGGGTGGCACCCCCGGCTGCTTCGGCCAGCGCTGCGGCTGAGGGGTGGGGGGGCTGTTGCTCTCCAGTGATTGCTGGGAGGGTGAGCGGCTCTTGTCCCGGAGGGATCGCGGGGCCAAGGGCCCGAGAGACACACGGCTGGACTGGCTGGAGGAGAAGTCCTCCTCGCTGGAGGTCAGGTTCTCATTCGAGCTGCAGTCCGGCGTGTAGCCGTCCTCGAAACTGTGCGGGGAGCACGACCGCCGGGGCCAGGTAAGGGCCACCTCCTCCCCGTCCCCCATCAGCCCCCCCACGTACACACTGGTGTAAGGCTGGCACTGGGGCTGGCTCTCCGCCTGATGCCTGCCCTGCCGGGGACCCTCAGCCCTGCCCCCGTCCGGCCGCAGCAGGTTGTCCTTCAGGAAGCGGGCATTCAGTTCCGGGTCCTCACACTCGTGGTCCAGGCTGGCAGCGCTGACCTCAGAGCGTCGCCCGCGCGTCACTAGTTTGCGGCTGTTCCCCGGGCCTCCAGGCCGACCGCCTGACATGGAGGCCCGAGATTGCTGCCGCTCCATCAGCATGGCCTGGGAGCCCAGGCTGCTGATCTTGTCGGAGACGTCTCGGTTGTTGACCTTCACCAGCCCACGCTCCTGGTGGTATTCCATGTTCACGTAGAAGGTTTTATCTGCCCCCGCCGTGCTGGGTGGACCCCTCACCTCCATGGGCTGAGCGTCCCCCTTCCTAAGGCGCTCGAAGTTGGATCGCAGGGCTGCCACCCCGAGACGCTCTTGGGGGGAGGAGTCCTGGGGAGCCTCTGGCTCCTGAACAGGTGCAGGTCTCCATGACGACTCCGTGCACTTGTGGGCGTTCACCTCTCTGTGAGATTGTCGGTCATTGCTGGGCTGGACCAAGGGAGTCTCGTCATCTAGGGACTGCTGGGAGGGGAGCCGCTCTTCCTCGGTGGAGGAGCACCTTCCCCCATTGCTGTCTATGGATGACAGGCCCTCAGGAGCTGGAGACTGGTCCTCCTCATTGAGCTGGGACGTCTGCTTGAAGCCCCACCTCTGGCGATCGTAGCTCTTCCTCTCCTTGGCCAGGAGTGTCTGCAGGTAGATCATCCTGAAGCGCTCCTTGTTCACCTCCGTCTCCAGCTGCTTGATGGAGCTCTTGCATTTATCCAGCTCTTGCTCGATGTCCCCCACCGAGTTGAGCGCCATGGCCGGCGGACTGGACTCGGGGAACTGCGCTCTCCATGCCTCCACAAAGCCCATCGGCTCCACCATGTTTGCTAACTAAAGGAGACTGATTTTCATAAACTACAAAACATGTGCACTGCTTTGGCAGATTAGCAATTAGTTCCCTTCCTTCATGTACAATTAAGTTTTTTGTTGTGTCAGGATGTCTTCAGGATGTAAAGCAACTCGGGAAAGTGTCTGTCGCTTGCAGCCGTTCAAGGCAATTTATGTATTCATGTTTTTCAGTAAGCCAAACTCTAAGACTGTCCTATTCCCATCATTGCCAAATCTTAGATGAAAACAACTTAGGCATTACGTATCTGTCAAAGACGATTTACTCCCAGAACTAAAGTCTTCATTTTACAAAAGGTGAATGTTTTTCATAAACAACATTTCCTCTGACGCAAGTTATATTCAGTCATTTCTCTCGTTGAGACCTACCAGATCGCCAATGAAGATCAGTTTTGACAATATTCCGTGAGAAAGTGAATCTTTTCCGCTGTGAGACTGGTTTGTGGGTTGATCGTAGCTGCAGTCGCATTGTTATCCTCTTTTCTCACTTTAAATGTTAGCTACTAGATTAATGTCCAGATTTACGCTGCTATCAAACACTTGTGTTTCTCCCGTCTCACCCACTCCCGTGGCTCTGTCCCGAGTTACTGCAGGAAAGGGAGGGACCAGACTGGACGTGATTAATAGTGGCTCCACCGACTGGCGAAGTTTAAAGTCGCAGTAGTTCGATGCACTGGTTGATTTGGCGTGCTAATGCACACAACGCCTAAAAGCAATTGGGCACCAGACGGCCGTCGATCTTCTTTTCATAGTTTTTTAAAATCTGAATAACACAGAAAAAGTTAACAATATAAAAAAAAAAACAGCTCACCCAGTGCGCTGGACTGTAGACTGTACAGATGAAGTGAGTGGTTTGCCGTAGACTTGATTTAATGAGACAGCATATCTATATTCCTGACCATCCTAATATTCCGTAATCACAAAATATGCATCAGTGTCACTCAAACATATTAGGTCGTTCAATTCGGCTACCATACCAAGCACGGCCGTAGGCAAGTTCGAATATGGACGTTTAGCACCATCTTGCGTTAAAAAACGGCTGCGCGTCGGGGTTCTGTTCTCCCTGTAGGGACTTATTTTCTGATAATTACCGGCGGACAATACATTATCCCTTACTTAATGAATACGAACGTTATCTCTCGTCTTTCGCGTTATATGACGCGCAATATGACGCACCAACATTGAATTAATTCAGTTCACCCTTTCAAAAAGTAACTGCATTTCTGGAACAGAAAATTGCAGAATAGGCCTACCGAAGTTTTCTAAAGTAGGCTTCAATCAATGCAGTACAATTATATGTTCGTGTCCAAATCATTGCATAGAGTAAAATGCAGTACTTTGAAAGCCTAATGCAGTTTTTTTTCTTGTGTAAAATTAAATTTCCTGAACAACTATTTTCTCAAAAAAGAAAAAATGCAGTTTTGACACTTGATGTAGTACAGTTGTTTTTCATTTCGACAGCGCACAACTAGTGAATGAAAAGTTTTGTTTTGTTTTATTTTGTTTTTTTTTATTTGATTTTCTCACAATATGTGTATTCTTCTTCTGCTTCTACAGTGTTAGGTCCCCGGCAGAGACTGTCTGGAGTTGTAGAAGAAGAAAAAGCATGTGGGAAGGGCTACTTCCGGTTTTACATTGGGTGAGATGTTTTCTTTGATAATGTCATGTTTAGTATGGAACGAGACCTTGTTTTCTATTTGTGCGAACCGTTCTTCCTAGTGGGCATATTTCCTTTGAAGTGGCATTGACGGGGTTGATCTACATGATGTTGAACATGATGTTACCGCCGTAGCTCTCGCCACTCGCCAGCTAGCCCAGCAGAAAACATAAAGCTAATAGGCTCGGTCGGTCGACTCCAATAATATTACGTAGGCTACTACTTCGACAGACAGTCGTCTTGCAACGGTAGTTAGCTTCTAGCCTACTCAACAAACATTAAATCGTGAAAGTAACCAACAGTCAGTCAGAGTGGGATTATCGACATAATAGAAGAGAATGGCGTGCTAGGTGTCAAAGTGACCTGCTAAATCACAAACATACAGCTGTGTTGATTGTTGAAGTAACGTTACGGACGGTACGTTGAATTTTTTGCCAGATGTTGTTGGAGGCTGATTGACACAAGACTAGCCCTAGATGGACTGTTGAGAGTTCTATTTGTTTCGTGCAGAGAGAAGAGACCGTGGGCCAGAGAGCAGAGATGCCTTTCCTACATGGCTTCAGGCGTATCGTGTACGAGTACCAGCCGCTGGTGGATTCTGTTCTGTGTGCAGTAGGACTGCAGGACGAGAATGGGGTCGATGCCGACAGGTGAGTTTGCTTGTTGCCATAAGTGTGTAGACGCAGACAGGTTAATTTACTTGGAGGGTTAGAATGGGTAACTCTACCGTGTTCATCAGGACTTGGCACCAGGGCGGCTTTCAACTGTAAGCTGAAAGAAACTAATGTTAGGGTGTACATTTGGATTTTAATTGATTGTGTATCTCTGTGCGCGTGTGTGTGTGTGTGTGTGTGTGTGCGCGCGTGTGCGTGTCTGCACACGCGCATGCTTTTCCAGACTCTCTGCAGGGCAGGGTGTGTGTGAGCCGCTGGAAGAGGTTCTGGAGAGGGAGGCCCACTCGGCCGTGTTTGTGGAGGGCATCAGCTGCGCCCTGTTCAAGGTGGCGGAGCGGGGCCTGGTCGGAGCAGCCGAGGTTCTGCTGCGCCACGGAGCCGACCTTAACTTTGAGGGTAAGGCTGAAGGACCTGAGGGGTTCTAATGAGCAATGGTTAAGGGCTTAATGGGTTCTAATGACAAGGGTTAAGGGCCTGAAGGGTTCTGATGTGGAGGGTTAAGGGCCTGGTGGGTTCTAATGTGAAGGGTTAAGGGCCTGGTGGGGTCTAATGAGGGTTAAGGGCCTGAATGGTTCTAATGAAGAGGGTTAAGGTAGGGCTGCACAATAAATCGATTATCGAAATCAGAATTCGAACTGATGCAATAAGCATCCTCCCTGTCCTCTCCCCTCCTCTCTCACTCCAGACCCTGTGTCCTACTATAATCCGCTCCACATAGCCGTGCTGAGAAACTGGCCCCTCATGGTGCGCATGCTGGTCCAGCATGGAGCCGACATCGACAAGAGAGACCGAGTGAGTCCTCACACAGACGTGTGCGTGTGTGTGTGTGTGTGTGTGTGGGGGCATGCATGTGTGCAACATCGATAAGAGAGACTGAATGAGTCCTCACACAGGGCCCTCCCTCACCCTACTCACTCTTGGAGTGTGTGTGTGTTTGAGAGTGATTGGGCTCAGGCTGTGTGTGTGTGTGTGTGTGACCCCACCCTCAGTGGGCTCTGGTAGTGTGGTTTTGCATGTGTGTGTGTGTTTCAGTGTGACCACACCCTCAGTGGGGTGTGTGTGTGTGTGTGTGTGTCTCTGTGTCTGTGTCTGTCAATGTGACACCCTTAGTGGGCTCTGGTAGTGTGGTTTTGCGTGTGTGTGTGTGTCTGTGTGTGTGTGTGTGTGTCTCTGTGCCTGTGTCTGTCAATGTGACAACACCCTTAGTGGGCTCTGGGAGTGTGTATTTGCATGTGTGTGTGTGTGTGGGACTATACCCGGTCCTGTGGCACTTTGGTTCAGATCTTGAACCAGAAAATAGTTGTTTTCCTGCGAACGGGAGTGGGCATGTCACTTTACTGTTCAGAGGGGAGTTTTCCGTCCATATCAACTGTTGCCATGAGTACACTGCAGACGTTGACTAGCATTTTAAAAAGCTAATTTCTGCCGTTTTTACGGGGCAACTGTTCATATCATTCTCCCGTTTATGCATCTCATTAACTTTTGTTTTGCATGCAAACTCATTGTTGATGACGCATCCATGGTTCGGTTCTAAACTGGTGGAAATGTTTCAAAGAATTCTGAACGGAACTGGTTCAAGAACGTTCAAAAACGCCCTCTGAGACTCATTAGACTAGTTCTGAACTGTGAATTGTGTGCCATTGTACATTAGTGTGTGTGTTACTGAGTGTTGTTATTATTATAATTTATATAATTTATAATTGACTATTATGTTGTGTGTGTATTTCTATTTTTGTGTGTGTGTGTGTGTGTCAGATTCATGAGAGTAGCCCCCTAGACCTGGCATGCGAGGAGGCCGACAGGCTGCCGTGTCTGCGCACGCTGCTGGCGTTGGGAGCCAACGTCAATGCCCACGACAAGAACGGTGAGTCCGTGCCATCACTGACCAGAAATCACTGACCAGAAAACATCCTCGTCACTCTGCCTGACCTCTCCCCTCCACTCTATACAGTGTATTGCAGTACTGCAGTAGTATTGTGTCCTGGTTTGGATAGCCTGCGCTAATGATCATGCGTGTCTTTCCTCTCAGGTAAAACAGCTCTGCTCCATGCCCTGGCCAGCAGTGATGGACTCACGGTGAACAACACGGAAAACATCAGACTGCTGCTTGAAGGAGGTACTGCTCTCTCTTGAACTTCCCCTTGGGGATCAATAACGTATCCATTCATCCATCCATCCATATGCTCATGTGTCCGGGTGAAGGGTTGGGCTTATGTCCTGTACATGGCTGTCTCTCTCTCTCCCTCTCTCTCTCTCTCTCTCTCTCTCTCTCTCACACTCACACACTATCTGTCTCCCTCCCTGTGTGTGTGTGTGTGATCAATCGATCAGGTGCCAGTGTGCATGCGCGCACCAGCGATGAGGAGACAGTGATGTCGTCTCTGGTGTTCCTGGTGAAGGAGGCGCTGGACGGGTCCGAGGAGGACGCTGCACAGATCGGCCAGTTCTGCCTGCGTGTCACCGAGCTGCTGCTGGACCACGGCGCTGACCCCAGCTGCAGCTGGACCCCCGGGGAGCCAGGGGGCGCTGGAGAGCAGCAGCAGCAACAGGAGGAGCAGGAGGAGGCCGAGCCCTCCCTCACGCAGACCTGCCTGGAGCACTTTGACCTGCTGTTCCCGCTCGCGCTGCTGCTGCTGCAGAGGGGCGTCGCCCTGCAGTGCCCGCTCCACGGCGCCACCTGCTGGTCCGGGCGCCAGCTGCTGCTCGGGCGCCTGGAGGCGGCGTTGCGGGAGAGCACCGGCCCAGCGCAGACCGCCGACCTGCTGGCCCAGGCCGAGGCCCTGCTGGAGCTGGCTCAGGCCTGCTGTCCCCCGCCCGCACCTCTGGAGCCCCCCCACACTCACCACACCACCCCGCCTCCGGGGCGCCCCGAGACTCACCCCCAGGCGCCGCCCCACGCGGCCGTGCTGGAGCTCCGAGCCTGGCTGCGGGAGCAGGAGACGCGGCCTCCTCCCCTGCGTCTGCTCTGCCGGAGGCTGCTGCGCCACCGCCTGCTGCCAGGGCCCCTGGGGCCCAAAGTCCAGCAGCTGCCGCTTCCTGACCGCCTCAAAGACTTCCTGCTTCCTGAGAGCAGCATGCAGCGCCGGCCGGGGTGGGACCGCTGCCGACCCAGCCACCCCCCTCGCTGAGGACTCGCCTCCAGACACCACTACGGTAGCCTGAGAGGACCAATCAGAGCTACTGCTGTGAACCCGCAGCGTGATGTGATAAGAGCCAGTGGCTGGTAGTCGGTGAGGGGACCTGTGGCTGTCACAGCTTCAGCATGGACTTGATTTAACTGGCTCAAGCTGTGTCTGTGACTGTGTGAGACTGTGTCAAACTGTGTCCAACTGCATCAGACTGCGTGGCTCTTATTGTTCTAGACTGCGTGGCCATTATAATGCTGGTGTACTGTTTATTTACCAGTTCTTGTTTACAGCCACAATCAATCAGACCTATTTATCTGCACTGCCACCCCTGTATTGCTCCTCTGGCAAATCTGCCCCAGTGCTAAGTGTCGATGCTGATCAGTGGAGGATGCCTTGCCTCTCTCTGCTCCTCAGCCTTTGTGTGTGTGTGTGAGTGCGTGCATGTGTGTAAGACGTGCCTTACAGAACCTCAGGAGAGGTTCATATTGTCTGATCCGATGTCTGAGGTGTCTTTGATTGATAAATGAACGTGCCTGAGTTGTTATTCCTATTAGCCTTTGCAGCTATCTGTGATGTCTCTGAACTCCTTATGCAGTGAGCCACACACAGTCATACATACACGCACACACACACACACACACTGACGTCTTTATGACACCAGTGGTCTGGTGAATTTGGCTCGTTGCTGTGGAAACCGAATGATGTGCCAGCTTCATGTTGTGGAATGTGTCAGAGGTGTTTTGCTCTGTGAAATAAAAGCTTCATGCTGCAGCATCTCATGTGTTATACTGTGAACTACGTACTATCAGCCAAGAATACTCGGGGTGGTCTGAAGGACATCATGAGTTACACTGCTAGGTGATGCTACCAGTCAAGTATACTCAAAGGTGTGGAGCTGAAGGGACTGGGACTGTTAGTTACAATTACAGTACCACTCATCACCACCAGGGGGAAGTATACTCAAGCTCCAGATGCTTTGGTGCAACAGAGAGACGGTGATCATGAAATTGCAATGATACATGTGTTACAATGTTCAGAAGTTTACGCATTAGATACGCTCTGTTATTGAACCGAATACAGGAAACGCTTTCATTAAAGCGTACACATACAGGAAGTGCTTTCTCATTAAAGCGTACACATACAGGAAGTGTTTTCTCATTAAAGCAATCACATACAGGAGCTGTTTTCTCATTAAAGCAATCACATACAGGAAGCGCTTTCATTAAAACAAAAACATACAAGAAGTGTTTTCTCATGGTTTACTATGTATGGATAAGAGGATATGTGTAATTGTTCTGCCTGTGGTGTGTGTGTGTGCCCCCAGGGCATGAGCCATGTTTCCAAGAGGAACATTGGCCCTGTAGTCTGTGGTCTGCAGATCATTTTCACACACAAGGAGACTGATGTGATGTAGGCTTAGCAAATACATTTTACTAGAGCAGTGGACTCCTTAGGTCCTGGGTCTTTGGATGCGATTTCATAAAGACTTCAGCAATAAATAAAAAAGCACTCTCATGAGTGTGCTCTTAAGTGATTTATTGGAAGCGTATCAAAGAAGGGCGCGTTTCGGCACTATGCCATCGTCCACCTCTGCAGACAACGAGAAAGGCTGTGCTTTGGAAAAAAAGTTCTTGCTGGGCCATGTGAGGACAGCCGGTTAAGCACCTGGGTGGTCGAAGTGAAGTGCCTGCTAGCCCCTGGGTGCGCCAGGGAAGAGGGAACATAAACGGGCTGGGTTGGTCATCAGGTGTTACCTAGCCCAGACCTGATTAAGTCCTGCAGGGATATTGAGACTCAATTAACCTCTTTCAACATAAATAAAACAAAAATAAAATAAACAAAATATCAATCTGTACAGATACAATCTGTACGTATACAAAAATAGACTCTTCACAAATATGTCCGGAAGTAAGGCATAGGAATGTAGGAATATCCCTGGACAGAAAATATATTTTTTTGGGGGGGGGGGGGGGTGAACCGTGATCTATCCCTGTGGGCAGCGTCCGCCTCTGCTCTGATGCTGCGGAGGCTCCGGAAGTCTGATCTGAGCGGTGCTGAGCAGGAGGACTCCTGAGGGGGAGGAATCGTGCTGAGCGCTGCTAGTGAGCCATCAGCGCAGGACAGCGCATTACTCAAACTCTCCTCTGAGTCCAAATGCTCCTCTGTACTCACTGACCTCATCTTTATGGCCTCCCTCACTCTCTCCTCTCTGTTTCTTTCACTCCTCCCTCCCTCTCTCCATCCCATCCTAACTGTCCCTCTCTCCCTCTCTTTCTCCCTCTCTCTCTTTCTTTCCCTCCCCGTCTCTCCCTCTCCCTCCCTCCCTGCTCTCTGGCTGGTCTCCTGATGATGATAAGAGTCTGTAAAGACCCCTCCCTGCGTCAGTCTCCTCCCAACTGCAGCTATAAAAGGGACCTGCACTGCAGCTCTGAAGGCACAGACCCCCTCAACATCTGTCTGTGTTCATCTCTCTCTGCTCTCCTCTCCTCTTACTCACTCTGTGCTGTTCTTTTCTCTCACTCTCTCTCTCACTCTTTCTTTCTGGTGTCAGTCGTTTCTTTCTGCTCTCACGGCGGATCTCTCGACGCTGTCATGGCTTCTTTCGGTTTCGACCCCTTCTTCCCCTCCTCCCACCGCCGCAGGGTGGTGGTGCGGAGCAGCGGTGGCTACGGGGGTCCGTCTCGCTCACGTTCCGTCTTCACCTCCTACTCCACCCCCCACTACGCGCTGACCGCGTCGTCGGGCCGCGAGCTGGACCTGGGCCAGGCGGCGCAGGTGAGCTCGGAGCTGAAGGCCGTGCGCACGTCCGAGAAGGCGCAGCTGCAGGAGCTGAACGACCGCTTCGCCGGCTTCATCGAGCGCGTGCATCACCTGGAGCTGCAGAACCGCGCGCTGGAGGCCCAGCTGCAGGCGCTCCGACAGCGCCATGGTGAGCCCACCTGCCTGCGCTCCATCTACGAGCAGGAGGTGCGTGCGCTGCGCGCGGCCGTGGAGCAGGCGCGGGAGGAGCGTCAGGCCGCGCAGGAGCGCCGTCGGCAGATGGAGGAGGCCCTGAGGGCGCTGCAGGGCCGCTACGAGGACGAGGTTCTGACGCGCCAGGAGTCCGAGGGCCGGCTGGTGGAGGCGCGTAAGGGGGCGGAGGAGGCGGCGCTGGGCCGAGCTGAGGAGGAGAAGCGTCTGGACATGCTGCTGGACGAGATGGCCTTCCTCAAGCGGCTGCACGAGGGCGAGATCACCGAGCTGCAGGCCCAGCTCCGCTACAGCTCCCAGGTTTCCGTGGAGACGGAGGTGGCCAAGCCGGACCTGTCGGTCGCGTTGCGTGACATCAGGGGCCAGTACGAACGCCTGGCCCAGCAGAACATGCAGTCCGCCGAGGAGTGGTTCCACTCAAAGGTCAGCACTATGGCCGAGACCACGGCCCGCCACTCCGATGACATCCGTCTGGCCCGCGATGAGGCGGGAGAGTTCCGACGTCTGCTGAAAGCCCGCGACCTGGAGATTCAGGCGTGCCAGAGCCACAACCACGCGCTGGAGCAGCAGCTGCAGGAGGCCGAGGACAGACAGAGCGCCGAGGTCACCAACATGCAGGTAAGAACAGACAAGGACATGCCAGCATGCAGATATCAACCGCCAGAGACATGCTAATGTGCAGCCAGGAAGTGGTAAATACTGTACATGCTAACATGTACACTGCAGACATGCCAACTTCCAGGTATATAAGTAGGTACCACTGTAGTCACATGATAACTATGATAGACATGCCAGCATACAGGTGGGGAAAGAGGTGCAGACTGCAGAGATTTGGGAATGACTACTGTGCAGTACTTGAGTTGAGGGTGGACGAGGAGAGATGGCATCCCCCTTTGAAATAAAGATGGTCAAAATCATCCCCCTTCTAAAACGTCCATCCCCCCTTCCCATCTCCTGTTATTTTATCAATGAATGTGGAAATATTACCACTATTTCAACATTTAGTTTTTGCGAATATTGAATTATCCAAAAAACCCTAACTTGACGGTAGGCTACGGTAGGCTTGACTGCCATTCTAACAAAACCATAATGCTATTGTTTTGATGAATTTGCAATAGATATACACTACCAGTCAAACGTTTGCAGACACTTAGACATTTCTATTCCACTCCATAGACAGAATACTAGCTGAGATCATTTGCATTGTTTATTTTAATCAGGGCAGCAGATTTCAGTTTACATAATTGCAAAAGGGTTCTGGACTGATGATCTTTAATGCAATATCTACATTGCTCATTATCAGCAACCGTTCATCCAGTGTTGCAAAGGCACATTCTGTTTACTAATCTGATATCATTTTAAAAGGCTAACTGAGAAAACATTGGAGAATATTTGTGCTTAAAAAATAGTCAAAAGGGTACACCGCTGGTCTCCCACCATGCGCTGTCATCAGCACAAATGATCTGTCCCTAAACGTTAAATCCAATCCCCCCCCCCCTGATTTTTTTTACAACTCGAGTACTGCTACTGTGTGTGTGTGTGTGTGTGCATGTGTGTGTGTGTTTGTGTGTGTGTGTGCATGTGTGTGTGTGTTTGTGTGTATGTGTGTGTGTGTGTGTGTGTGTGTGTGTGTGTGTGTGTGTGTGTGTGTGAGTGTGTGTGTGTGTGTGTGTGTGTGTGTGTGTGTGTGCACGCCTGTGTGTGTGTGTGCGCGTGTGTGTGTGATATTGGGGGACTTCAGAGGTCAGCTCAGTGCAGGACGAGTTCTGCATTTTGTTTACTTAATTGTTACTTTATCTCTCTGTTTTGTCATATTTCCATCTGTCCATCTTTCTCTCCTTCTCCATCTCTGTCCATCCTTGTCCCCTCTGTGTCCCCACCAGGACATCATTGCCCAGCTGGAAGATGAGCTGAGGAGCATGAAGAACGAGATGGCACGCTACCTGAGGGAATATCAGGACCTGCTCAACGTCAAGATGGCTCTGGACATCGAGATCGCCGCCTACAGGTCAGTCATGCACCACAGTCCATCAGGAAAGAAACTCTTTGTGTTTCGTAGAGTTTCAGATAACAACCAGTGAAAAACTCACAAGCTCTGTGAACTTGTTTGTGAGAATGTTCCAAATCTGCTGTTTCTGAACGTTCTCTCTCTCTCCCTCTCTCTTTCTCCCCTACACACACTCTCTCTCTCTCCCTCTCTCTCTCTCTCTGTCCCACAGGAAGCTGCTGGAGGGGGAGGAGACACGCTTCAATGTGGGTGGAGTCGGGGGCATGTCCAGCGTCTTCTCACACACCATCTCATCCACACCCTCCTTTGGCCGGCCCGTCTTCTCCGTGCAGGCCAGCCTGAGCTCTGGCGCCCCCTACCTGCTGGGAACGCGCCTCCTCAGCTCCTCTCTCTTCAGCGACGACCTGATAACCTCCAGCCGGGCTCAACAGGCCGAGGCCAGCCCAGCGAAGGAGGAGGAGGAGAAGGAGGAGGAAGAGGAAGAAGAGGAAGAAGAAGAAGAGGAGGAGAAGGCGGAGGAAGAGGAGGGAGGAGATGAGGGTGAAGGCGATGAAGACGTAAAAGAGGAAGAGGAGGAAGAGGGAGAGGGTGAGGAAGAGGCACAGGAAGTGAAGGAGGGAGAAGGAGAGGGTGAGTGACAAAATCTCATGTGCATCACACGAGTGATCCTCTCATACCTCAGACATCATTTACGAGTGTTATATTCACCGATCTCATATAGTCATCTACGAGTGCTTTATTCACATGTCGCATACACTCATCTATGAGTGCTTTATTCACATATCACATACACTCATCTATGAGTGCTTTATTCACATATCTCATACACTTATCTATGACCTCATACATTAAACATGTAATTAGACCTCATTTATTAAACATGTAAATTCCCTCACAGCACCAAAAGTCTCATCATGTTCTGTGTTTATATTTATGAGTGAACAAACAAACAAATATCATCATGAGACCCCATCCATGCTAAGTCTGAGAGTTCCATGAGATGATATGACATGGAATGACTGGGTTTAAAGCACTTTGTGTTTCTTTCCCCAACAGAGGACGCAGGTGGTGAGGAAGAGGAGGCAGGAGAAGAGGAGGAAGATGCTGAAGGAGGAGAAGAGGGAGAGAAGGAGGGAGGAGAGGAGGAAGAGGGAGGAGATGAAGAAGAGGAGGATGAGAAAGGAGAGGACAAGAAGAATCCAGAGGAGGAGAAGAAGAGTGAAGCAGAAACTAAACCAAAGAAAAAGTAGATCAGATGCATCCAGACCCACGGTGCCAAGTGACTTTAATTAATGGCATCTCAACACATCTCTCCTAAACACTCGTGCACACACACACACGTGCACACACACACGTGCACACACACACACACACACACACACACACACACACACACACACTCACACACACACACACACACACACACTGCTGTCATCATTATGAATGTCCAACTCCAAATGCAAACCAACATTGTGGCTGTAAGCAAGAACCCTACCAGGAGCTGGTGCTGAGTGTATGCATGGACCCCCAGTGTGTGTGTGTGTGTGATGGTTTCATTTGTCTACGCAACAACTGTTAGCTGTGAGTAAGAGTGTAACTTCTTGTTCTGTGTGTAAAGAGGCTGAGCAATCCCCCAGGCAATGCAGTTAGCTTACGAATTTGGAGCCAAAACCTGCCTGTAACCTTAACACAAGTGTGCTTAAAACATGATCCAAATGCCTTAGAATCCTTCAGAGAGGGACCATGATGATGTACAAATAAAGTCTTAAACTGCTTCACTTCACTTTGCTCCAAGTGTCTTTATGAATGAATGTGCTTCAAAAGTGAAAGTGCTTTGAGCCAGTTCACTAGTTAGTCCATTGAATTGCTTTACACTAAGTACTGAGAATAAGCATATTTGGCTTGGTAGCAGGCCGTGGTCATTGGATGACAGTAATGGATAAGGGGTAATATGAGCTTTGAACCAATAGGGAAATGGAGAAAGGGGAGACGGTGGGAGGCTTTGCAACTCCAGAGCTTGATGTAGTGAGCAGGTAAGGAGGGTTTAATGATCTCCTGCAAATGGAAGTTGGCTGAGTGATGGCTGTCAATCAAACCTATGGGCTCCTCCTGAACCTTGTATAATACAACATCATTTGGCCTTATGGCATGTGACTCTCAAGGCTAAACACTGACATTACAGTACTTCAAAGATAAACTGGTTGCCTCAAAATGTGAAGTAAGCTAAACTTAAAAAGACAAATTATAAAGACCAAAGACTATATTTGGAAAAGAATAGCTGTTTGAATAGCTTATTTGGCTTGGCTAATGTACATTAGGAATAAGCCCATATAACAATATAAAGTTGGTTAGTTAGCAAGCTAATGAAGCTAACATTAAATAGTAGCTACCAGGCAAGTTTGTTGTCAACATCAGGGAATTGAGGGCGAATTAGTTTGATGGAACTGTGTTCAGCTGAATCTCATCTGATTTTAAAATGAATGTGTAATGTGTAACTGCTAGTGATTTCTCCCATTGACTCCCACTGTGTGCTGTTAGCATGCCTTCCCCCTCATGGGGGCGCTAACATTTATGTCAAATGGATCTATGCACTTGACTGTGATTGGATCTTGGGTTTTTGGTGATTCGGAGATGGCATCAATGGGATTCTTTCCAGACTGACCTGCTGAGGAAATTCAAATTTGCTAACAGGTACGTCTGGATTCACCCAGGCTACAACCCAGATAGCAAAATCGGATTGGCAGATAGCGGAACACTGGTGGCGTGCCACTTGTGGTCTGCCGTTGGACCACCATCTCTTTAAATTTAACTTGTCATGAATATTAAGAAAAGACATGACATGTTATTAAAATGATGAATGAAATATAACTGGATAAATGAAATAGATTTTAGACAAATAGTGGCAAAATATTGGGGCATTTGTCTGCAACCGCCAGCGAACCGCCAGAGAACTGATGAGCAAAACGCCGGCGGACCGCCAGATCTGCAACATTTTAATGGTATGGTACACATGGTAATATTATACATATTTAAAAAGTGGATAAATGGACCCAAGGTTCAAACAAATTGTGTCATTTGACAAATTCCAGATTGACAAGGGAATGGTAGAGTAATGTCTATGCTCAGCTTGCCTTTAAGAGCACAACTCCTTACATTTGTAAGGCTTTTGTATTTAAGTCAGCAAGTTCCATGGCCATGTCACATCCATAACGTTTTATAGGAAAAGTTTATGCTACACATACAGTGTTGATGCGACAATGTCCATAGTGTCTGTGCAAAGCTGATTTATATCAATGTAAAGTGTGATGGCCAAATTGTGCCCCTTTCTTGCTTTTAAAACCTTTAATGGTGCATTATGGATGTGACGTTATGGATGTTACATAATGTGAATTTACAAGACTGGAGACTTTGTTATACCTCAAAGCCGATAAAACGTCTGTTCTAGTGGCATGTCAGTTTCAACGCATTTCACCTTAGTGTTTAGGCCTACAATTGACATTTCAAAGATTATTAGGTTGATCAAAACCACAAGGAGGCAAACATAATATTAAAATACCTCCAGTGATTAGCCTAGCCATAGCCTATTTTCAAGTGGCCTAATAACGAAAATCTGAGCGATTATCTTCCTGTAACTGTCATACTGTTGTTGTACAGTAACTGGATTATTGTGTTAGCTGGTGAAGATGGCTGACTTTGCAGCTGGAGTTAACATAGCAACCTCCTTCTGTTGCAGATCTGTTCAGCCTGCCGCTCACGTCTGCTTAACACAGTTTAATTTTAAATGTGACGCGATATGCCAGCATTTGAAGTGTCAGGTCCTCTGTAGCTAATACCCACAGAGTAACATTAGTAACGGCAGCAATAAACTAGATGTACCACATAGCGGTACAAAATATGACACGTCACATCCATAATGTGAAACCGTCACATCCATAACGCCAGTTTTTCCTACATAATGCATTACGAAAATGACGCATAGTTTCAAAAACACACTTTTTGTGTTCATTCAAGTCTCCTTCATGCTACATATATCATAGGTTCGGCAGTTTCCTTCAAAATTCACAGAGTTTGTAGAAAACCTGTAATCTCATGTCACTCTTCTGCTCCTCCTCTTTGGGGCTGGCAGGAGACTTGGGAGGACTCTTCTGCTCCTCCTCTTTGGGGCTGGCAGTAGACTTGAGGGGACTCTTCAGCTCCTTGTCCTGCTCCTCTTCTTTGGGGCTGCCAGGAGACTTAGGAGAACTCTTCTGCTCCTCCTCTTTGGGGCTGCCAGGAGTCTTTGGGGGACTCTTCAGCTCCAACACCTGCTCCTCCTGCTTCTGCTCAGGTGCTGCTGATCACTCACAAAAGTGTGTCCATTTCATGTCACATCCATAACGCTGATAAAATGCCTTGTATTCTTAGGATGAAATTGATTATATGAAATTTGAGGATTTCTCAGTATTCAGAGAACAGAGGTTACATTAAAAGGTATGCAAATTAATTCACTGATACTAATTTTGCCCCCACTCTAAGGCATTTTGTTTACCAATATGAGTCCAATTGTCACATCCATAACGCTGGAACTGCCCTTTAGCTTTAATGTTTCTGTTTCAAATTTAGCTGTCAGAATTGCTAAATCGTTTCCTCGGGTAGATTCTTGTTTTTTCTAAATGTGCAATATAAATAAAAGTGACTTGACTTTTTTTGAGTTGTTTACTTTCTGCAAACAAACCTGGTT
Organism: Alosa pseudoharengus; assembly: GCF_046254945.1. Classification (NCBI taxonomy): domain Eukaryota; kingdom Metazoa; phylum Chordata; class Actinopteri; order Clupeiformes; family Clupeidae; genus Alosa; species Alosa pseudoharengus. The sequence goes on from NW_027468848.1 coordinate 12,005,050, forward strand.
AACTGAACAAAACATAACCAAACATGTTGCTGGGTCAGTCTTTGAGGGTTTTAAAAACAAAATAGTTTAAATATCAAATACTTTATTAGTAGCCAGTACAACTGAGCCAGGTCAGGTGTGATGCTCTGTCTTCTTAGTGCTTGTTAGGAGTCTGGCTGCTGCATATTGTACCATTTACAGTTTGGTAATCATTAAAGCAAGAAAGTTACATTTGCCCATAGCCTATTAAAACTACTGTAGCTACTCATCATTTAACTACAAAATGGCCTTAAAATAAATCTCATCTATCAACAATAACACCTGTGTATGGTGCCTGCCATTACTTGTGTCTGATTAGATCAGGTGTTGAGTAACACATCAAAGTATCATATTCAGTTTATGGCCACACTAGATTATATAGGGCATGTAAGGGTCACTCTAAATTAATGAGTTAAATTTGTTTTTTTTTTTCACTTTGAAGCTCACATAAGTTAAGCAAATCATCTAATTTGTTTAAGTTGATGTTACAGTTAGTCTTGACAGAAATGAGATCTGCTGGAGTAATGATAACTTTATTGTACTTAGATTATCCACACTGTTAAAGGATAGAGTTATGTCAACTAAATTGTTTGTCAATGTTATATGATAATTGAATTAGTAGAAATGAGTAGATACCCAAAGGTCACTGAACATGTGCAGACACAAATATCCCCCTATCAGAGACACACACACACCACGATGGGAAGATCTGTATTGCTTTATTAAGGCAATGGGTTTTCCATATTGCTCTGGATTTGTAAACAGCAGTGTTTGTGTTTGTGTTTGTATGTTTCACAGCTGAGTGACCAGGCTTGCGGCGCGATTAAGGCAGGAAGCGTCTGCAGCATAGCACAGCCGGCAGGTCAGTGGGGTCAGAGCAGACCGGAGGTCACCGACACGTTTGAGGGAGTCGCACCTTTGGAACATGACGGAGAGTTTGCACCTTTCAGATTTATCACAAAATTTAACTGTGCCTCTGGCTTCATATTAGCGCTCATATAGCTCCTGTCCCTGACACTGCCCAAATCTCCCTCACCATCCTCAGCATTACATGCAGTTATAGTCTCTTACTGTGGAGCTTGTCTTAGTGGTTTTGACTCTGTCTACTCTCGCTCTGCTCTGAGTTTACTTCTCCTTCACTTCTTTAGCGGCTGGGGCAGATGTCTTTCCTGCTTTTTTGGCGGTGGTTTTGGAGTCTTTGACCTCCACTGCTGGCTTGCTCTTCTTGGCAGGCTTGGCCGCCACCTTGTCTTCATTGGTGATGGTTTCTTCAGTGCGGGTGAGGACCTCCTCCTCTTTGGGGCTGCTAGGTGTCTTGGGGGGACTCTTCTGCTCCTCCTCTTTGGGGCTGCCAGGAGACTTGGGGGGACTCTTCTGCTCCTCCTCTTTAGGCCTGCCAGGAGTCTTGGGGGGACTCTTCTGATCCTCCTCTTTGGGGCTGCCAGGAGACTTGGGGGGACTCTTCAGCTCCTTCTCCTGCTCCTGTTCTTTGGGGCTGCCAGGAGTCTTGGGGGAACTCTTCAGCTCCTCCTCTTTGGGGCTGCCAGGAGTCTCTGGGGGACTCTTCTGCTCCTCCTCTTTGGGGCTGCTAGGTGTCTTGGGGGGACTCTTCTGCTCCTCCTCTTTGGGGCTGCCAGGAGACTTGGGGGGACTCTTCTGCTCCTCCTCTTTAGGCCTGCCAGGAGTCTTGGGGGGACTCTTCTGATCCTCCTCTTTGGGGCTGCCAGGAGACTTGGGGGGACTCTTCAGCTCCTTCTCCTGCTCCTGTTCTTTGGGGCTGCCAGGAGTCTCTGGGGGACTCTTCTGCTCCTCCTCTTTGGGGCTGACAGGAGACTTGGGGGGACTCTTCAGCTCCTCCTCTTTGGGGCTGCTAGGTGTCTTGGGGGGACTCTTCTGCTCCTCCTCTTTGGGGCTGCCAGGAGTCTCTGGGGGACTCTTCTGCTCCTCCTCTTTGGGGCTGACAGGAGACTTGGGGGGACTCTTCAGCTCCTCCTCTTTGGGGCTGCTAGGTGTCTTGGGGGGACTCTTCTGCTCCTCCTCTTTGGGGCTGCCAGGAGACTTGGGAGGACTCTTCTGCTCCTCCTCTTTGGGTCTGGCAGGAGACTTAGTAGGACTCTTCTGCTCCTCCTCTTTGGGGCTGCTAGGTGTCTTGGGGGGACTCTTCTGCTCCTCCTCTTTAGGGCTGCCAGGAGTCTTTGGGGGACTCTTCTGCTCCTCCTCTTTGGGGCTGCCAGGAGACTTAGGAGAACTCTTCTGCACCTCCTCTTTGGGGCTGCCAGGAGACTTGGGAGGACTCTTCAGCTCCTCCTGTTTAGGGCTGCCAGGAGTCTTGGGGGGACTCTTCTGCTCCTCCTCTTTGGGGCTGGCAGGAGACTTGGGAGGACTCTTCTGCTCCCCCTCTTTGGGGCTGGCAGGAGACTTGGGAGGACTCTTCTGCTCCTCCTCTTTGGGGCTGGCAGGAGACTTGAGGGGACTCTTCAGCTCCTTGTCCTGCTCCTCTTCTTTGGGGCTGCCAGGAGACTTAGGAGAACTCTTCTGCTCCTCCTCTTTGGGGCTGCCAGGAGTCTTTGGGGGACTCTTCAGCTCCTCCACCTGCTCCTCCTGCTTCTGCTCAGGTGCTGCTGCCTCCTCCACCTCTTTCTTGTCACCTGCCTGTTCTCCTTCCTCTCCCTCTGAGTCACTCTTTTTGTCTTTCTCTCCTGACTCCTGCGCTTCATCTTCCTCCTCCTCTTCTTCAGCACCAGCCTTTTGGGCTTTGGTACTGCTCAGTTGTGTTTCCTCAATCTCAGACTCTTCTTCCTCTCCCTCACCTTCTTCATCTCCCTCTTCTCCACCCTCCTCTTCCTCTCCTGTAGGGGGAGTAGCGCTCAGTTTGGGTCGCTTGGAGACAGCCACCTCTTCCTCCACGGCCTCCTCCTCCTTCTGGAGTTCCTCCACTACAGTAGCCAGGTCATCGTTCAGGTCCGCCTTCTTGTCTTCCTTCTTCCCTTTAGAGGAGGTCATTGGCTGACAGTATGGGAAGGCGGGACGTGGGAAAGAGTCAGAAAATGGCCTGAAGCGAGTCTCCTCCCCATCCAGTAGTTTTCTGCACAGACACAAGAGGTATGAACACACCTATGCAACACACTGCATCATTCAGCAAAGAGATTCACCTGTATACAACACATGTCAAAACACTGCATCATTCAGCAGGGTGATTCACCTGTAGGCTGCGATCTCAGCGTCCAGGGCCATCTTGACGTTGAGCAGGTCCTGGTATTCCCGGAGGTGGTGACCCATCTCACCCTTCAGGCCCTTCAGCTCCCGCTCCAGCTGATGAATCATCTCCTGGGAGACGGGAAAGAGAAGAGTCTCATCAGCAACACAAATCTTTCGACAGCACTAGCTTTTACATCCCGACATCTTTCAGCCAAGAGTAAGCAACAGAATCTTAGCGCAGAACGCCTAGGTTCTCGCTGTTAGCACTAGCTTTTAGCTTCTGTCAATGAGTAACTTTATTCCGATCATCACAGCAACCGCCCGTCATGCCCACGAAGTATGAAGTTTTTCAATTCAATTCAATTTATTGTGCTTACAGAGCGCCAAAACATTACACATGTGTCATGGCGCTTTACAGAATGTAGACAATCAGAGAAAAAAGAAAAGAAAAGAAAGGAAAGGAAGAAAAGAAAGAAAGAAGGCCCATGGGTAACAGGGGTGATGGAAAACTCCCTAGAATTGGAGATACATAGGAAAAAACCTCGAGCAGATCCACGACACAAGGGCCTGACCCATCTGCCTAGGGTCAATACAGGACAGTAAGGTCTGTATACATGACAAATGCATATGATAGTCAGGTGTAGAGAATAGGACATGGTGTTTAAAGCACCTGAGGTGAAAGTTACAAGAGGTGGGATGATTACGTATCCGGTATGATAATGCATTAATCGTGATTTAGGGACCGTTCGTTATTTATAAACGGGGTCACCGGAGGAAAATAGGGGAGGGTCATGTCTTTTTATTCTTTGTTGAGGGGAGGGTCACCTAACTTTTTTTGTCAAGGGGGGTCACCCATATTTTGTATTAATGAAAACAGCAAAAAATCAAAGTGGCTTGTTTGATAGTTGATTTCTGTCGCCATATAACGTTCTCTTTCGTTCCATAGCTCTGTCAATATTGAACAATGAAAATAAGGGAGATTTCCCAGGTTTCTCACGCAAAATACGGAAAATGTCAACATCCGTCCCCATTAACGTTGGAAGGGTTGGAGCAACAAAGTAGCCTACTTTATTCACGCCTAACAGCCTATATCCATTTGGTCAACTTTATCCAGCCCTAAAAAAAAGCTAACTTTGGTTTACTTGTAGTTTACCGTGTAACCATAGCCTAACTTTAAACAGTGTCCATGCTTATAAAGCATACTTGTGCTTCATTCATCCACACATCCAGCTCCTAACGTTTTGACAAGCATTTCTACCAATTGACCTTGTTCCTGCCCATCTCTAGCTTTGCTGTCTCCATCCTTTCTGTTTTTGTTGTTTGCAAAAAAATATATAGTAGCCTAGGCCTATTTATTGGTAACCAGCAACAAGTGCAATTTGTTAATCGCTGTCATTCTCTCTCCTGCCAACAAAAATGTATTACGTTCCAAGTAGCAGTGCGTAATTCTGCTTCATAAAGCAGAATACAGAATACAAATACATTGGTCATATAAATAGCCAGTTTATGGTCTACAGTGTAGGCTAGAGTTGGTAAGTTATGCTAGGCCAATTTGGAGTGAATATACAGGGGGATTTCTTTGGCTCTTAGCCTGGCAGGTGCGCACGTAGACATAGCCTACGGCCGAACACTGCAAGCGCCAATGAATCGTGCTCTCACAACAACCACGTCGTTAACTTAAATAGGCCTACTGTAGGTTAACATCACTCTGAGTTCGCATTCAAGCAAGCAAAACGATGATTTGAATACATCTGTTTCTCTGGAAGGGCAAGGGGTAACAACAGGACAACACAGAGACAGGCCAGAATGCAGGACTAATGTTATGAGAGTATTACAGTAATATGGGATATTCTACGGGAAAATATTAAAACGGCAAGACAGCGGGGAAAAGTTAAAATGATAGGCCTAAACCCGGAAAAAGTTGGCTTGTTAGGTATTTTTCGGTCCCTGTGATTATTTGTGAAATTGTGCAAACGGTCTTTTCAAGTCATTTGAGAAGGAAGGAGTGTAGCAAGCTCCCAAATTGACGCTCGTCTGAGAAATTGAGTTTTGGATAATGTTCAGCTTCGGCAGCTTTACAATGACTGAGGAAGCCTAGAGACGAGTCCATAGCAACAACTTCATGTGTTGAATTTGTTATTACCCAGTGTGCTTTGTTGAATGGTCTCAATGTTTTATTTTATGTGAATACTTACTAGAGGAGTAAATTATTTCAAGTAGGCTAATGCAGTTGCAGGAAGTGTGCATTTAGTTTCCATGCTTATTGTGTTTCCACAACAATGTTAGTGAGTAAATCTACAGAAATGGCCACCATCTTGGTGAAGTGTGATGTGTAAGATCAGAAAGCAGAGGGTGAGGTTAGAACTAATGCCTATGTCGATGTGTTGTCATAGCGCTCCATAGCGCTGGGTATCGACGATTGGCCGGGGAGGGTCATGTCTTTATTGAACAGACTGCTGGAGGGTCGTTGAAAATTTTCTTGCAGGCATGAGAGGGTCATGCAACTTTTGATTGAAGCACTCAAAATCCCTCCGGTGACCCCGTTTGTAAATAACGAACGGTCCCTTAGTGACAGAAAGTGCAAATACTCCAGCGTTGGAATTGTCCAGGGGAAGGGAGTTGTCAAGGGGCATGTGGTGGGTCGGCAGACGGGCCAGGAATCTGGGCAGAGTTGTTATAGGCAGGTGATGGGTCGCTAGGCTGCAGGCAGCAACAATCAGGGGCTAGATCCTGCCTAGGTCCCGCCTTGATTGGTGACTGACATATTTATTTATTTCATGGGCATTGCAAGATCGTATGGATGTCAATGTCAATATATAGTATTTATATTTAATCTTTTATGTATTTATTTCATATTTCATTTATTTATTTAATTTTGTCTCAAAATAAAACATTCCATAGGCATGACAATAAAGTATATTCTATTCTATTCTATTCTAAGAGCACAGGCAGAAGCGGTGTGCTCTCTGGTTTGTTTATAATTCCTGCATATATAAATAAATTACTATGACTATGACTATTTCTTACTTTCTTGAAGTGTATGCTGTTTTCATTGTATGCATATGCATATATTGTATGCATGCACACAGGGGTGTAGTGGTAAAATAAGAGGTGGTTAAACTATGAATTATGTGATCACGATAAGGTGGACTGCGCCATGCGGTATCAGATTTTTTTAAAGGCATTCAGAACAATTTTGTATTGAAGGTGAAGATTATTGTCCAATGTTTATAACAATGCCAGTGGAATCACATGGTGCCTAGAGTGTTGATGATTGTACATATTGTGAATGTGGATAATACAGTGTGAATTTTGAATGTTAAAAGTTGTAATTGATGAATAAACTCTTTTGAGAGGTAGATAAACTCTAATAAGAGGTGGATACACTCTATTTCTGATATTTCAGAGGTGGATAAACTGCGTTTCCTTCCGTTTAGCATCCACGACAGCCCTGCCTGTGCATTTTTTTATTTTGTGCGTTTCAATAAGCAGACTGATTCAACAGGATAGTGTTTTACTGATAAATGTTTAAATATTTAAATGTTAAAGTGTCGAAGTTACAATTATTTTCACTCAGCCCAAACTAACCTGGTAGCTGCCCAAGTCGTTGTTATGCCGGTCTTCGATGTAAGTCAGCTGTCTCTCCAGGGACTCTTTGGTGCCGCGGAGAGCCTCCAGTTCCACGTTCTTCACCTGCAGCTGCCGGCGATAATCTGCGATCTCATCGCGGACAGATTTGATCGCGTCCTTGTTCTGGTCTGCAGCGTCCGTGAGTTTGGCGTAGCGGCACTGGAACACCTCTTCCGCCTGCAGCAAGTTTTGGGGTGAGAGACCGTCCAGCTGCTCGCGTATCTCTCGGAGCGCAGAGGTGATGTCCGTTTTACTGTATTCCCGCATGTCTACCGGCACTTGAGCCTCTTGGAGCTGCGCGAGGAGTTCGTTGACCTCTTGGTCGTGGTTACTGCGCAGGAAGTCTGCCTCATCCAGGAGAGACTGAACTTTGTTCTCCAAATCCAATTTCATCAGATCCGAGTCATCTTTTTCCTTCTTCATTTCCCGGATTGACATCTCGATTTTTTCTCTAAAGCGGGCTTCATCCTCGTAGCGGTTTTTGAGACGGTGGATGTCGTCTTCGACGTTATCGGCATCAATAATGATCTGCACTTTCTCTCTATGCAGTTGCTCCAGCGCGGAGCGGAGTTCGCTGAGCTCTTGGTCGAAAGCATCACTAAGTTGCGACTGTGTGAACTTTTTCTGCCGGAGTTCTTGGATTTCAGTCTCCAGCAGGTTATTTTGTTCTTCCAGATACCGGACTTTATCGATATAACTGGAGAATCGGTCATTCAACCCTTGAAGTTGTTCCTTCTCGTTGTTGCGCGTGTGGTCACCGTTGAATGCGGATGAGAGTTCCAGGCTGTCTGGCGCGGTCGTGTACGCCCTGCTGGCTGGCATCTTGGTAGTTCTTTTGTAGGAGATGGACATGGACCCCGGATTTCTCTGAGACCAGGAGTGTGATCTTAGGCTGTTGGGTGGAGATGAGCGGATGCTCCGAGTCTCGAGCATTCTCCTGCGGGATGGAGCCCCGATGACATCCATTGTGCAGCCCCGGTGTGCGTGCTCTGCGGAGATGGTGCGTCTGTCGGTGCGTCCTGACCAGATGTCGAGCGTGAGAATGCGGTGAGTGTGGGAGATGCAGTGGACTGTTGCCCCGCTGTATTTATAGAGCCGCAGCTGCGTGTCTACATAAATCAATACGGTGATGAAGGGCAGGTTTTTTCAGGTCAGAGAGGCGATAAAGACAATTCCTGATAGTTGCCTGTTAATGTGCGAATGGGAAACTACTTCAGGCACCTACGAGAATGGAAGTAACTTAGTAACCTCAAAACATGTCACCCTTTCAACTCTTAAAAATGTGTATTTTATCAGGCAGAATGAAAAATGATGACACACTGATGTATGTACAGTATTGTATGATGTATGATGTACCTTTTAATGAACCATAAACAATTTAATTTATTTGTGTCCTGGTTGTTAGTGTCAGTGAGGCTAAGCAGTGCGCAGCAGTTCAGCAGTGATTATATTATAATGTTGGGGTTCAGGTTTGGGTTGTGGCTGCGGGAGGCTGAGTTAGGTTCAGGTGTGGGTTGAGTGGCTGACGTGAGCCTTGTTGGTTATGTTCAGGTTTGGGTCTGAATTTGGCTTGGGGTTCAGTTTGGTGCCAGGTTTGGGTCGGTTCAGCTCCATTGAGGTGAATGAGTTAACCTTTGAAGAGGAAACACCCTGAATTCTGTTCCCATGGAAACCGCAAGCTCATGTGTTTATGGCTGTGTGTGTGTGTTTGTGAGTGACAGTGTGTGGGTGTGGTGTCAGGAAGTATTCAGTGGGGAAGCAGAGTCAATACAGGTGGCAGCACCTGCTGAGTCAGACCCACAAGGGGACAAGACTCATGAGGTCATGCACACACACACACACACACACACACTCCTACTAAACACACACACATACTTACTAAACACGCAAAGCCAGGGGGTCATACACACACACACACACACACACACACACACACTCACACACACACATGCACAGCTAGATGCTGACAAAATGCAGGATGCACACACAGAGGTGAGAGGAGATAGAGGGAGAGAGAGTGTGCTGCTAGTGAGCCATCAGCCCAGGACAGCGCATTACTCAAACTCTCCTCCAAGTCCAAATGCTCCTTCTCTGTACTCACTGACCCCTTCTTTCTCTCCTCCCTCTCTCCTCCCTCTCTCCACCCCCTCTCTCGCTCTCTTCCCCTCCCTCTGTCTCTCCCTCTCCCTCCCTCCCTCCCCTCTGGCTGGTCTCCTGATGATGATAAGAGTCTGTAAAGACCCCTCCCTGCGTCAGTCTCCTCCCAACTGCAGCTATAAAAGGGACCTGCACTGCAGCTCTGAAGGCACAGACCCCCTCAACATCTGTCTGTGTTCATCTCTCCCTGCTCTTTTCTCCCTTTCTGGTGTCAGTCATCTCTCTGGTCTCCCGCACGGCTGATCTCCCGACGCTGTCATGGCTTGTTTGGGCTTCGACCCCTTCTTCCCCTCCTCCCACCGCCGCAGGGTGGTGGTGCACAGCAGCGGTGGCAGCGGTGGCTACGGGGGTCTGTCTCGCTCCCGCTCCGTCTTCACCTCCTACTCCACCCCCCACTACGCGCTGACCGCGTCGTCGGGCCGCGAGCTGGACCTGGGCCAGGCGGCGCAGGTGAGCTCGGAGCTGAAGGCCGTGCGCACGTCCGAGAAGGCGCAGCTGCAGGAGCTGAACGACCGCTTCGCCGGCTTCATCGAGCGCGTGCACCACCTGGAGCTGCAGAACCGCGCGCTGGAGGCCCAGCTGCAGGCGCTCCGACAGCGCCATGGTGAGCCCACCTGCCTGCGCTCCATCTACGAGCAGGAGGTGCGTGCGCTGCGCGCGGCCGTGGAGCAGGCGCGGGAGGAGCGTCAGGCCGCGCAGGAGCGCCGGCGGCAGCTGGAGGAGGCCCTGAGGGCGCTGCAGGGCCGCTACGAGGACGAGGTTCTGACGCGCCAGGAGTCCGAGGGCCGGCTGGTGGAGGCGCGTAAGGGGGCGGAGGAGGCGGCGCTGGGCCGAGCCGATGAGGAGAAGCGTCTGGACATGCTGCTGGACGAGATGGCCTTCCTCAAGCGGCTGCACGAGGGCGAGATCGCCGAGCTGCAGGCCCAGCTCCGCTACAGCTCCCAGGTTTCCGTGGAGACGGAGGTGGCCAAGCCGGACCTGTCGGTCGCGCTGCGTGACATCAGGGGCCAGTACGAACGCCTGGCGCAGCAGAACATGCAGTCCGCCGAGGAGTGGTTCCGCTCAAAGGTCAGCACTATGGCCGAGACCACGGCCCGCCACTCCGATGACATCCGTCTGGCCCGCGATGAGGCGGGAGAGTTCCGACGCCTGCTGAAAGCCCGCGACCTGGAGATTCAGGCGTGCCAGAGCCACAACCACGCGCTGGAGCAGCAGCTGCAGGAGGCCGAGGACAGACAGAGCGCCGAGGTCACCAACATGCAGGTAAGAACAGACAAGGACATGCCAGCATGCAGATATGAACCGCCAGAGACATGCTAATGTGCAGCCAGGAAGTGGTAAATACTGTACATGCTAACATGTGATGTGCAGATAGGGACCACTGCAGATATGCTAACTTGCACCGCCGGAGCCTCATGATAACTATGATAGACATGCCAGCATACAGGTGGGGAAAGAGGTGCAGACTGCAGAGATTTGGGAATGACTACTGTGCAGTACTTGAGTTGAGGGTGGACGAGGAGAGATGGCATCCCCCTTTGAAATAAAGATGGTCAAAATCATCCCCCTTCTAAAACGGCCATCCCCCCTTCCCATCCCCTGTTATTTTATCAATGAATGTGGAAATATTACCACTATTTCAACATTTAGTTTTTGCGAATATTGAATTATCCAAAACCCCTAACTTGACGGTAGTCTACGGTAGGCTTGACTGCCATTCTAACAAAACCATAATGCTATTGTTTTGATGAATTTGCAATAGATATACACTACCAGTCAAACGTTTGCAGACACTTAGACATTTCTATTCCACTCCATAGACAGAATACCAGCTGAGATCATTTGCATTGTTTATTTTAATCAGGGCAGCCGTTTTCAGTTTACATTATGTGCTTATATAATTGCAAATCTGATGATCTTTAATGCAATATCTACATTGCTCATTATCAGCAACCATTCATCCAGTGTTGCAAAGGCACATTCTGTTTACTAATCTGATATCATTTTAAAAGGAAAAACATTGGAGAATTGGAGAATATTTGTGCTTAAACAATAGTCAAAAGGGTACACCGCTGGTCTCCCACCATATGCTCTGTCATCAGCACAAATGATCTGTCCCTAAACGTTAAATCCAACCCCCCCCCCCCCCCCCCCGATTTTTTTTACAACTCGAGTACTGCTACTGTGTGTGTGTGTGTGTGTGTGTGTGCATGTGTGTGTGTGTGTGTGTGTGTGTGTGTGTGTGTGTGTGTGAGTGTGTGTGTGTGTGTGTGTGTGTGTGTGTGTATGTGTGTGTGCTCCTGTGTGTGCGCGTGTGTGTGTGATATTGGGGGACTTCAGAGGTCAGCTCAGTGCAGGACGAGTTCTGCATCTTGTTTACTTTATTGTTACTTTATCTGTCTGTTTTGTCATATTTCCATCTGTCCATCTTTCTCTCCTTCTCCATCTCTGTCCATCCTTGTCCCCTCTGTGTCTCCACCAGGACATGATTGCCCAGCTGGAAGATGAGCTGAGGAGCATGAAGAATGAGATGGCACGCTACCTGAGGGAATATCAGGACCTGCTCAACGTCAAGATGGGTCTGGACATCGAGATCGCCGCCTACAGGTCAGTCATGCGCCACAGTCCATCAGGAAAGAAACTCTTTGTGTTTCGTAGAGTTTCAGATAACAACCAGTGAAAAACTCACAAGCTCTGTGAACTTGTTTGTGAGAATGTTCTAAATCTGCTGTTTCTAAACGTTCTCTCTCTCTCCCTCTCTCTTTCTCCCCTACACACACTCTTTCTCTCTCTCTCTCTTTCTCCCTCTCTCTCTCCCTCTCTCTCTCTCTCTCTGTCCCACAGGAAGCTGTTGGAGGGGGAGGAGACACGCTTCAATGTGGGTGGAGTCGGGGGCATGTCCAGCGTCTTCTCACACACCATCTCATCCACACCCTCCTTTGGCCGGCCCGTCTTCTCCGTGCAGGCCAGCCTGAGCTCTGGCGCCCCCTACCTGCTGGGAACGCGCCTCCTCAGCTCCTCTCTCTTCAGCGACGACCTGATAACCTCCAGCCGGGCTCAACAGGCCGAGGCCAGCCCAGCGAAGGAGGAGGAGGAGGAGGAGGAGGAAGAGGAGAAGGAGGAAGATGAAGAAGAGGAGGAGAAGGAGGAGGAAGAGGAGGGAGGAGATGAGGGAGAAGGCGATGAAGACGTAAAAGAGGAAGAGGAGGAAGAGGGAGAGGGTGAGGAAGAGGCACAGGAAGTGAAGGAGGAAGAAGGAGAGGGTGAGTGACAAAATCTCATGTGCATCACACGAGTGATCCTCTCATACCTCAGACATCATCTACGAGTGTTATATTCACCGATCTCATATAGTCATCTACGAGTGTTATATTCACATATCTCATTTACTCATCTATGACCTCATACATTAAACATGTAATTAGACCTCATTCATTAAACATGTAAATTCCCTCACAGCACCAAAAAGTCTCATCATGTTCTGTGTTTATATTTATGAGTGAACAAACAAACAAATATCATCATGAGACCCCATCCACGTTAAGTCTGAGAGTTCCATGAGATTATATGACATGGAATGACTGGGTTTAAAGCACTTTGTGTTTCTTTCCCCAACAGAGGACGCAGGTGGTGAGGAAGAGGAGGCAGGAGAAGAGGAGGAAGATGCTGAAGGAGGAGAAAAGGGAGAGAAGGAGGGAGGAGAGGAGGAAGAGGGAGGAGATGAAGAACAGGAGGAGGAGAAAGGAGAGGACAAGAAGAGTCCAGAGGAAGAGAGGAAGAGTGAAGCAGAAACTAAACCAAAGAAAAAGTAGATCAGATGCATCCAGACCCACGGTGCCAAGTGACTTTAATTAATGGCATCTGAATACATCTCTCCTAAACACTCGTGCACACACACACACGTGCACACACACACGTGCACACAAACACACACACACACACACACACACACACACACACACACACACTGCTGTCATCATTATGAATGTCCAACTCCAAATGCAAACCAACATTGTGGCTGTAAGCAAGAACCCTACCAGGAGCTGGTGCTGAGTGTATGCATGGGCCCCCAGTGTGTGTGTGTGTGATGGTTTCATTTGTCTACGCAGCAGGTGTGTGACCTTAGCTGTGAGTAAGAGTGTGACTGCTTGTTTTGTGTGTAAAGAGGCTGAGCAATCCCCCAAGCAAGGCAGTTAGCTTACGAGTTTGGAGCCAAAACCTGCCTGTAACCTTAACACAAGTGTGCTTAAAACATGATCCAAATGCCTTAGAATCCTTCAGAGAGGGACCATGATGATCAGTGGCGTAACTATAGTAGGTGCAGCAAGTGCAGTCGCACCAGGGCCCGTGACCTCCCGGGGCCCGTCGCTACCCCCGCCCTGCCTTTTTTTTTTTAGAACTTTAGAATGTTAGAGCACGGAGAGTGAAGCGTCACTTTGACGATCTATCGGAAAATGAGTGCTTAACCGATGCAGAGAGATACTTCAAAGTGCAGGTATTTAATAAACTCTGGACATCATAATCAGTCGGCTCTCCCAAAGATTTGCAAGTATGCGAGAAACTTGTCATGTGTTTGAGTCTTTACGTCCTATGACCCTTCAACTCGCAGGTGATGATGAACTGCTTGAAAAGGCAAGACGTTTGTGAGACCATTATAGCAGGGACATTGCACCGACATTCCCAACACAACTCCTCTCATTCAGGTCTTGCTTTAAAGCAGAGATTTCACAGAAGTCATCTATTTTTCAACTTGCCAAAATGCTGGTGGTAGATTATGACAGTGACAAGTTCTGAGTGTGCCACGACACTTATTCTAAAGATTAAGACAGTGTAACATCCACATTCGGGGAAGTGTGTACTGCCTGTGACTGCGCAACAGCTAAGCAATCTTTTTCCAAACTCAAACTTATTAAGACCTATACCTAAGGAGCAGCATGGGGCAGGAGAGGCTCCGTGGGTTAGCTATCCTGTCCATTGAAAATACAAGAGCCAGAGCATTAAATATTGAGAACATCGTTGACGATTTTGCACAACGAAAGGCTCGTAAGATGGCCTTCTTCTAATGGCCTAATTCACGCATATTGGGGATTGTATGCATATGAATGATTTTATTTGGTTTCTGGACGGTTAAATAAGTTAGGCTACATTAAGTTTTGTTTCTGCGCAGTGCGAGTTTATAAGCAAGCAATCTACGCTTGCAGTTTCCGCAGAGGGATGAAGAGGCGCATTGAGTGTTCCCATAATTCCATGCGAGTTGATGTTAATTCAGTAATATTAGATTACCCTGGCCTGCAGGCTGTTAATAAAATTATTTTTATTATTTTTTAATGTTTTCACATTTAATGGATATATAGTCGTGTGTTTTTTTACAATTTGAAATTGTAATCTGTAACTACTAAACTACTTCGCATAAACTACCCTTTGCATAAACAATTGAAGTCACCCTTAATGTGTATTGCATGTATCAGAGCTAATACATCCTGGGCCAAAGTTAGTCGGTATGGGGCCCGCGTAGCGCTCTCGCACCTGGGCCCACCATTGGCTTGTTACGCCACTGATGGTGATGATGTACAAATAAAGTCTTAAACTGCTTCACTTCACTTTGCTCCAAGTGCCATTTTGAATGAATGAAGTGAGTCAGTTCACTAGTTTGTCCATTGAATTGCTTTATACTGAGTACTGAGAATAAGCATATTTGGCTTGATTGCAGGCCGTGGTCATGGTATGACAATAATGGAGTTCACGTGCAAGTGATGTCTGCTGATATCCCCTATAGATAAGGGGTAATATGAGCTTTGAGCTAATAGGGAAATGGAGAAAGGGGAGACGGTGGGAGGCTTTGCAACTCCAGAGCTTGATGTAGTGAGCAGGTAAGGAGGGTTTAATGATCTCCTGCAAATGGAAGTTGGCTGAGTGATGGCTGTCAATCAAACCTAAGGGCTCCTCCTGAACTTTGTATATAAAACATAATTTGGTGTTATGGCATGTGACTCTCAAGGCTAAACACTGACATTACTTCAAAGATAAACTGCTGTCTCAAAATATGAAGTAAGCTAAACTTAAAAAGACAAATTGTAAAGATCAAAGACCATATTTGGAAAAGAATAGCTGTTTGAATAGCTTATTTGGCTTGGCTAATGTACATTACGAAGCCCATATAACAATATAAAGTTGGTTAGTTAGCAAGCTAATGAAGCTAACATTGAATGTTAGCTACCAGGCAAGTTTGTTGTCAACATCAGGAAATTGAGGGCGAATTAGGTTGATAGAATTGTGTTCAGCTGAACCTCATCTGATTTTAAAATGAATGTGTAATGTGTAACTGCTAGTGATTTCTCCCATTGACTCCCACTGTGTGCTGTTAGCATACCTTCCCCCTCATGGGGGCAGTAAACCTTTATGTTAAATAGATCCCCAGATAGCAAAATCAGATTGGCAGATAGCGGACCACTTGTGGTCCGCCATTGGACCACCATCTCTTTAAATATAACTTGTCATGAATATTAAGAAAGGTTAATAAAATGATATATGGAGTATAACTGAACAAATGAAAAAGATTTTAGACCAATAGTGGCAAAATGTTGGCCAATTCTGCAACCTGCCAGCGGAACACCAGAGAACCGATGAGCAAAATGCCAGCGGATGAGCCATGTCCAGCTATGACCCCAATGGGCCGGCAGTGGTCCGCCAGGCTCTTGCTGTCTTGACTGTGATTGGATCTCAGGTTTTTGGTGATTCGTCAATGGGATCCTTTCCAGACTGACCTGCTGAGGAAATTCAAATTTGCTAACAGGTTCGTCTGGATTCACCCAGGCTACAAGAGCAATGTAAAAGGGATTAACTTTGAGAACCATATAGTCTTCATTTCAATTTCTCTTGGAAGTCACAGGCTGTTTTAGCTTTAATGTTTCTGTTTCAATTTAGCTGTCAGAATTTCTAAACCTTTTCCTGGGGTAGATTCTTGTTGTTTCTAAATGTGCAATATAAATAAAATTGACTTTTTGAGTTGTTTACTTTCTGCAAACAAACATGATTAACTGAACAAAACATAACCAAACCTGTGGCTGGGTCAGTCTGGGAGGGGTTTAAAAACAACTAGAAATGCAATTCCAAGGAATTACCAGTGCATGAAAATGCTAAAGTTGTGATGTAAAATATCATGTATAGTTAAAACAGATAATACAGAGATGGTTACTACGGTGATGCTAGGATAGACATGGTGGTTGCATAGCTTAATAAAAGTTGATAGGTTAAAAGTAGACTGTTTAAAAGCTGAATGTAGATAGTTTAAAAGTTGTTGATAGACAGTAGATAGTTTAAAAGTTGTTGATAGACAGCTAGTTTAATAGATAGTTTAATGATAGTTTAAAAGTAGACCGTTTAAAAGTTGAAGGTAAATAGTTTAAAAGTTGTTGACAGACTGGAAGTTGAATGAATGTTGATATTCAAATAGTTTAATGGCTGTGTATAGGTAGATATTTGACGATAACTGAAAGTTGGAATGGCTCTAATGTTTGCTAGCAGTTATGCTAAGATTTTTAACTATGCTAACCATGCTACTTAGCTAATGTTTTATAGCAGTGCTAGCAATGCTAACCATGCTACTTAGCTAACGTTTTCTAGCAGTTTAATGAATGTTGATATTCAAATAGTTTAATGGCTGTGTATAGGTAGATATTTGACGATAACTGAAAGTTGGAACGGCTCTAATGTTTGCTAGCAGTTATGCTAAGATTTTTAATTCTGTTAACCATGTTACTTAGCTAATGTTTTATAGCAGTGCTAGCAATGCTAGCATGCTAACCATGCTACTTAGCTAACTTAACTAACATTTTCTAGCAGTTTTGCTAAACATGCTAACTATGTTAACAATGTTAGCATGCTAACTATGTTAACCATGTTACTTAGCTAACTTAGCTAATCATTTTTAGTAGTTATGCTAACTATGCTAACTAACATGCTAACTATGTTAACCATGTTACTTAGCTAACTTAGCTAATCATTTTTAGCAGTTATGCTAACTATGCTAACTAACATGCTAACTATACTAACCATGTTACTTAGCTAACCTAGCTAATCATTTTTAGCAGTTTTGCTAAAAATGCTAACTAGCATGCTAACATGTTAGCATGCTAACTATGCTAACCATGTTACTTAGCTAATCATTTTTAGCAGTTTTACTAAAAATGCTAACTAGCATGCTAACATGTTAGCATGCTAACTATATTAACCATGTTACTTAGCTAACTTAACTAATCATTTTTAGCAGTTTTGCTAAAAATGCTAACTAGCATGTTAACATGCTAGCATGCTAACTATGCTAACCATGCTAACTAGCTACAGTGGGTAGGAGTCATAGTTGATGACAAGTAACAGTTACAATGGCTAATCAGTTAAAAAGTTCAGTAGTTTAAAGGGTTAAATTGTTTAACAGTGAAATATTGTAGTGAGGACTTTTATTTTGAAACAGTTTTTGGCAGAGGAAGCAGTTGAACAGGATGTGTAGTCTTAATAGGGCCAGTTTGTATGCTTAAAGCCTGAGACTGGCAGTTGAGATCCAGGTGGCCTGAACACCTGCCATAGGATTCTAATTGCTTAATGGCCGTATTATGATGTCATAATCAGCAATGTTAAGTCTATGGGGAATTTTAAAAAGTTTTTCTTTAATAGTTTAAAAAGTATAAAAGTTTCAAAGTTGAAAAGACATAGCAACCCGATCTGTTTGAAGACCTACGTTACAAAGTTTGAATGAAGTTTCTAAGTTAAACTGTTCAAGAGAAATTGCGTCTAGAAAAAGTGGTAAGCGGAATAATAATAACTAGAAATGCAATTCCAAGGAATTACCAGTGCATGAAAATGCTAAAGTTGTGATGTAAAATATCATGTATAGTTAAAACAGATAATAAAGAGATGGTTACTACGGTGATGCTAGGATAGACATGGTGGTTGCATAGCTTAATAAAAGTTGATAGTTTAAAAGTAGACTGTTTAAAAGTTGAATGTAGATAGTTTAAAAGTTGTTGATAGACAGTAGATAGTTTAAACGTTGTTGATAGACAGCTAGTTTAATAGATAGTTTAATGATAGTTTAAAAGTAGACCGTTTAAAAGTTGAAGGTAAATAGTTTAAAAGTTGTTGACAGACTGGAAGTTGAATGAATGTTGATATTCAAATAGTTTAATGGCTGTGCATAGGTAGATATTTGACGATAACTGAAAGTTGGAATGGCTCTAATGTTCGCTAGCAGTTATGCTAAGATTTTTAACTATGCTAACCATGTTACTTATCTAATGTTTTATAGCAGTGCTAGCAATGCTAACCTGCTAACCATGCTACTTAGCTAACGTTTTCTAGCAGTTTAATGAATGTTGATATTCAAATAGTTTAATGGCTGTGCATAGGTAGATATTTGACGATAACTGAAAGTTTGAACGGCTCTAATGTTTGCTAGCAGTTATGCTAAGATTTTTAATTCTGTTAACCATGCTACTTAGCTAATGTTTTATAGCAGTGCTAGCATGCTAACCATGTTACTTAGCTAACTTAACTAACATTTTCTAGCAGTTTTACTAAACATGCTAACTATGCTAACAATGTTAGCATGCTAACTATGTTAACCATGTTACTTAGCTAACTTAGCTAATAATTTTAGCAGTTATGCTAACTATGCTAACTAGCATGTTAACTATGCTAACCATGTTACTTAGTTAACCTAGCTAATCATTTTTAGCAGTTTTGTTAAAAATGCTAACTAGCATGCTAACATGTTAGCATGCTAACTATGCTAACCATGTTACTTAGCTAACTTAGCTAATCATTTTTAGCAGTTTTGCTAAAAATGCTAACTAGCATGCTAACATGTTAGCATGCTAACTATGCTAACCATGTTACTTAGCTAACTTAGCTAATCATTTTTAGCAGTTTTGCTAAAAATGCTAACTAACATGCTAACATGCTAGCATGCTAACTATGCTAACCATATGACTTAGCTAACTTAGCTAATCATTTTTAGTAATTTCGCTAAAAATGTTAACTAGCATGCTAACATGCTAGCATGCTAACTTGCTAGCATGCTAACTATGTTAACCATGTGACTTAGCTAATCATTTTTAGTAATTTTGCTAAAAATGCTAACTAGCATGCTAACATGCTAGCATGCTAACTTGATAGCATGCTAACTATGCTAACCATGCTAACTAGCTACAGTGGGTAGGAGTCATAGTTGATGACAAGTAACAGTTACAATGGCTAAACAGTTAAAAAGTTCAGTAGTTTAAAGGGTTAAATTGTTTAACAGTGAAATATTGTAGTGAGGACTTTTATTTTGAAACAGTTTTTGGCAGAGGAAGCAGTTTAACAGGATGTGTAGTCTTAATAGGGCCAGTTTGTATGCTTAAAGCCTGAGACTGGCAGTTGAGATCCAGGTGGCCTGAACACCTGCCATAGGATTCTAATTGCTTAATGGCCGTATTATGATGTCATAATCGGCAATGTTAAGTCTATGGAGATTTTTAAAAAGTTTTTCTTTAATAGTTTAAAAAGTATAAAAGTTTCAAAGTTGAAAAGAGATAGCAACCCGATCTGTTTGAAGACCTACGTTACAAAGTTTGAATGAAGTTTCTAAGTTAAACTGTTCAAGAGAAATTGCGTCTAGAAAAAGTGGTAAGCGGAATAATAATAATAAGAAGAAGAAGAAGCCTAGGAAGAACAGTACAGTGCATTTTCATGCACTGTAATAAGAAGAAGAAGTTGCCTAGGAAGAACAGTACAGTGCATTTTCATGCACTGTAAATAGTTTAAACATCAAATCTATACTTTATTAGTAGCCAGTGCAACTGAGCCAGGTCAGGTGTAATGCTCTGTCTTCTTAGCAGTGTTGGGTGTAACGCGTTACAAAAGTAATGTAATTACTGTAATATATTGCTGTTTGCGGTAACGTGGTAATGTAAGGCATTACAAAAAAAAATTGGGTAATATTTTACTCGGTACAAACTTCAGTAACGCGCGTTACAATGCATTTAACCCGAAATTAAGTGGTGTTTTGTTTTGATACATATTCGCAAACACCATGGGAGAACAACAGAGGAGAAAAAATCAGCGCAAAATAGTAGAACGTTATCTCCTGATACTGGTTGAATATGACTGCTGCAGCAGACTCGCAGGCGGACTCTATTTGCGGGATGGACATAAGCCTACGCTCATTATTTTCAGCTTGTCAGAGACATATGAAGAACATAATAGTTAGTGCACTTTGTGTGCGAAACCGAAAGATCTCTCTATGCCTCGCGAAATAGCACAAGTAAATTAATGAAACATCTAAAGTAGTGCCACGCTAATCTTTTTGATTCTTGATAAAACACAAACTATGCTGTTGTGCATGTTAGCTTTGTGCTGTGAACTTGAATTGAAGAGAATAACGGGATAGAAATGCAGAAAAAGATTGTGTAGCCTGGCAGTGCCACCGCTCCCACCACGCGCATCACGCACTTTGCGTTGGGCACCAAAGGACAGAGGGGGCACCCAAATGTAACCAATTAATAGTAGCTTTATTGCAAACTGCGTTTCACTCTTCATCAATAACGTTTACAATGTCAAAATGCACTAACACGATGTTACATGCAAGTTTGATACCTTTTGGGTTCTCTCAATCACCACGTAGTACTAGAATTGGTGGGTCTTCAATCATTCGTTTTCCAAGCATTTAGGCTACATGAAGCACATGATATGCTGAGTCGACTGAAACGCATTCCATTCAGATAGCTAGGTGGATACCAGGCTCATAATTCACTTGTATTCGCAAAACGAAATGTGAAGCAACATGTCATTGCATACTTCCATTTCCAAAGCAATGAAGGTTGCTTCAAACAACTTAACATTGTGCATATTATTGTTAATATTGTGCTATCAATGTAACTCAAACAAATAAGGCTTGTAAACAAGAGCTGGCAAAAGGGCATTATGACAACGTAAAGATCAATGCTCTTAAAGGACAGTGCACCATTTATAGGTAAAACATAATTTCTTCAGAAATTAATGTTTAAATACACACAGGTGTTTGAGTGTTTGAGTTATCATTTAAATGTCACTCACTCAAAGCCACTCACTTAGGGCACCGAAATGGCCAGCAGGCCACCATCTTGACATGTCTTTATTAAAGGAACCGTATGTAAAAAATTTATTTCAATTAATCATAAAATTGCCCTGATATGTCACTAGACATTAAGATATGTTCATTTCAAATACTTATATCACTGACAACAGTAGTCTGGCCAGGATATTGTCATTTAAAAAGTGAAGTTGCAGCCCTCAACTAATGTTGATGTTGTCATGTTGTGTTTTGGCCTAATGCGCCACCCTCCACCTATCTACTAATCACAAAGTCAGTAGTGTTTCGTCATCCGGTTGCCAACTCTGCCAGTCAGAGGGGAGGGGAAGGGGATACACCGCTCTACAGTAAGTGTATATACAGAAAGTGTATATACAGAAAGTGATTGTAGTACCAGTTTTGGCCACAATCTTACATATGGTTCCTTTAAGCTTTGATTTACAATATAGTAGGCTCTCTATTGATTTTAATGAGTAGGCCTAGGCCTTAAAGTTACAGTATTTCTATCACAATTTAGCAGACTTTGACCTTTTGTCGGTTTTTAACAAAATTCTGACTATGATTGTTTCTTGTATTGCATCATGAGCACTGCGCCTATTGCATTCTACTGTTGTTAGCCTTAAGCCTAGCTCACTCATTATGCTAAACCACATCTCCCTCCATTGGAAGAGCAAGCTGCATTGAGCGTAATAAACTGCATTTAGAATGGCAAATCCATATTTCTAGATATTTTGGTGAAAGTAACTTAAAAGTAATGCAATAGTAGTGTAATGCCTTACAATTCAGAGACAGTAATATTATAATGTAACAAATTACTTTTAAAAGACAGTAATAAGTAATACATAATACATTATGATTTTGAAGTAACTTGCCCAACACTGCTTCTTAGTGCTTAGGAGTCTGGCTGCTGCATATTGTACCATTTACAGTCTGGTAATCATTAAAGCAAGAAAGTTAAATTTGCCCATAACCTATAAAAACTAGCTACTCATCAATACTGACATTTAAAGGTGCTCTAAGCGATGCTGGGTAACATCACTTCTGTTGACTTTCAAACAAAACAGAGAGCTAACTCGCTACTTCCTCCCCCTCCCTACCGTGCTGCTCCCATGCAATTGAAACTCTCCTAAACGCGCATCTCGTCTGTGATCTGCTGGAACAGTTTGTTATGTTTTCTTGGGCTAGGTTTGCCCAGGTTGTTTTTGTTGCCGTTTTTGGAGCCTGGGCTGTCCACAGAGATCACATTTTTTTACAGTGTATTCAGGACACAGACAGCAGTTGGTTAGGTGATGTTTGCAGTAAAATGTTTTAGCCTAAAAAACGTGTGGCATCGCTTAGAGCACCTTTAACTACAAAGTGGCCTTAAAATAAATGTCATCTATCAACAATAACACCTGTGTATGGGATTTGCCATTACTTGTTGGGGCAGCTGTGGCTTACTGGTTAGCGCTTCGTACCTGTAACCGGAGGGTTGCCAGTTCAAACCCCGACCAGTAGGCACGGCTGAAGTGCCCTTGAGCAAGGCACCAAACCCCTCGCTACTCCCCGAGCGCCGCTGTTGATGCAGGCAGCTCACTGCACCGGGATTAGTGTGTGCTTCACCTCACTGTGTGTTCACTGTGTGCTGAGTGTGTTTCACTAATTCACGGATTGGGATAAATGCAGAGACCAAACTTCCCTCACGGGATACTTAAATACTTGTTTCTGGTTAGATCAGGTGTTGAGTAAAACATCACAGTATCACATTCAGTTTATGGCCACACTAGATTATTTAGGGCATGTAAGGGTCACTCTAAATTAATGAGTTAAATTCGTTTTTTTTCACTTATAAGCTCACAAAAGTTAAGCAAATCATCTAATTTGTTTAAGTTGATGTTACAATTAGTCTTGACAGAAGTGAGATCTGCTGGAGTAATGATAACTTTATTGTACTTAGATTATCCACACTGTTAAAGGATAGAGTTATGTCAACTAAATTGTTTATGTCAATGTTATATAATAATTGAATTAGTAAAAATGAGTAGATACCCAAAGGTCACTGAACACGTGCAGACACAAATATCCCCCTATCAGAGACACACACACACCATGCTGGGAAGATCTGTATTGCTTTATTAAGGCAATGGGTTTTCCATATTGCTCTGGATTTGTAAACAGCAGTGTTTGTGTTTGTGTTTGTATGTTTCACAGCTGAGTGACCAGGCTTGCGGTGCGATTAAGGCAGGAAGCGTCTGCAGCATAGCACAGCCGGCAGGTCAGTGGGGTCAGAGCAGACCGGAGGTCGCCGACACGTTTGAGGGAGTCGCACCTTTGGAACATGACGGAGAGTTTGCACCTTTCAGATTTATCTCTAAATCTAACTGTGTCTCTGGCTTCATATTAGCGCTCATATAGCTCCTGTCCCTGACACTGCCCAAATCTCCCTCACCATCCTCAGCATTACATGCAGTTATAGTCTCTTGCTGTGTAGCTTGTCTTAGTGGTTTTGACTCTTTGTTTACTCTCGCCCTGCTCTGAGTTTACTTCTCCTTCAATTCTTTAGCGGCTGGAGCAGATGTCTTTCCTGCTTTTTTGGCGGTGGTTTTGGAGTCTTTGACCTCCTCTGCTGGCTTGCTCTTCTTCGCAGGCTTGGCCGCCACCTGGTCTTCATTGCTGATGGTTTCTTCAGTGCGGGTGAGGACCTCCTCCTCTTTGGGGCTGCTAGGTGTCTTGGGGGGACTCTTCTGCTCCTCCTCTTTAGGGCTGCCAGGAGTCTTGGGGGGACTCTTCTGCTCCTCCTCTTTGGGGCTGCCAGGAGACTTGGGGGGACTCTTCTGCACCTCTTCTTTGGGGCTGCCAGGAGACTTGGGGGGACTCTTCAGCTCCTCCTCTTTGGGGCTGCCAGGAGTCTTGGGGGGACTCTTCAACTCCTTCTCCTGCACCTCCTCTTTGGGGCTGCTAGGTGTCTTGGGTGGACTCTTCTGCTCCTTCTCCTGCACCTCCTCTTTGGGGCTGCTAGGTGTCTTGGGGGGACTCATCTGCTTCTCCTCTTTGGGGCTGCTAGGTGTCTTGGGGGGACTCTTCTGCTCCTCCTCTTTGGGGCTGCCAGCAGTCTTGGGGGGACTCTTCTGCTCCTCCTCTTTGGGGCTGCCAGGAGTCTTGGGGGGACTCTTCTGCTCCTCCTCTTTGGAGCTGCCAGGAGACTTAGGGGGACTCTTCAGCTCCTTCTCCTGCACCTCCTCTTTGGGGCTGCCAGGAGACTTGGGGGGACTCTTCAGCTCCTCCTCTTTTGGGCTGCCTGGAGACTTGGGGGGACTCTTCAGCTCCTTTTCTTTGGGGCTGCCAGGAGTCTTGGGGGGACTCTTCAGCTCCTTCTCCTGCACCTCCTCTTTGGGGCTGCTAGGTGTCTTGGGGGGACTCTTCTGCTCTTCCTCTTTGGGGCTGCCAGGAGTCTTGGGGGGACTCTTCTGCTCCTCCTCTTTGGGGCTGCTAGGTGTCTTGGGGGGACTCTTCTGCTCTTCCTCTTTGGGGCTGCCAGGAGTCTTGGGGGGACTCTTCTGCTCCTCCTCTTTGGGGCTGCTAGGTGTCTTGGGGGGACTCTTCTGCTCCTCCTCTTTGGGGCTGCCAGGAGACTTAGGAGCACTCTTCTGCACGTCCTCTTTGGGGCTGGCAGGAGACTTGGGAGGACTCTTCTGCTCCTCCTCTTTAGGGCTGACAGGAGCCTTGAGGGGACTCTTCAGCACCTTGTTCTGCTCCTCTTCTTTGGGGCTGCCAGGAGACTTAGGAGAACTCTTCTGCTCCTCTTTGGGACTGACAGGAGTCTTTGGCGGACTCTTCATCTCCTCCACCTTCTCCTCCTGCTTCTGCTCAGGTGCTGCTGCCTCCTTCACCTCTTTCTTGTCACCTGCCTTTTCTCCTTCCTCTCCCTCTGAGTCACTCTTTTTGTCTTTCTCTCCTGACTCCTGCGCTTCATCTTCTTCCTCATCTTCTTCAGCACCAGCCTTTTGGGCTTTGGTACTGCTCAGTTGTGTTTCCCCAATCTCAGACTCTTCTTCCTCTCCCTCACCTTCTTCATCTCCCTCTTCTCCACCCTCCTCTTCCTCTCCTGTAGGGGGAGTAGCGCTCAGTTTGGGTCGCTTGGAGACAGCCACCTCTTCCTCCACGGCCTCCTCCTCCTTCTGGAGTTCCTCCACTACAGCAGCCAGGTCATCGTTCAGGTCCGCCTTCTTGTCTTCTTTCTTCCCTTTAGAGGAGGTCATTGGCTGACAGTATGGGAAGGCGGGGCTTGGGAAAGAGTCAGAAAATGGCCTGAAGCGAGTCTCCTCCCCATCCAGTAGTTTTCTGCACAGACACAAGAGGTGTGAACACACCTATGCAACACACTGCATCATTCAGCAAAGAGATTCACCTGTATACAACACATGTCAAAACCTGTAGGCTGCAATCATGTCAACACATGTCATTCACCTGTAGGCTGCGATCTCAGCGTCCAGGGCCATCTTGACGTTGAGCAGGTCCTGGTATTCCCTGAGGTGGTGACCCATCTCACCCTTCATGCCCTTCAGCTCCCGCTCCAGCTGATGAATCATCTCCTGGGAGACGGGAAAGAGAAGAGTCTCATCAGCAATACAAATCTTTCGAAAGCACTAGCTTTTACATCCCGACATCTTTCAGCCAAGAGTAAGCAACAGAATCTTAGCGCAGAACGCCTAGGTTCTCGCTGTTAGCACTAGCTTTTAGCTTCTGTCAATGAGTAACTTTATTCCGATCATCACAGCAACCGCCCGTCATGCCCACGAAGTATGATGTTTTTCAATTCAATTCAATTTATTGTGCTTACAGAGCGACAAAACATTACACATGTATCATGGCGCTTTACAGAATGTAGACAATCAGAGAAAAAAGAAAAGAAAAGAAAGGAAAGGAAGAAAAGAAAGAAAGAAGGCCCATGGGTAACAGGGGTGATGGAAAACTCCCTAGAATTGGAGATACATAGGAAAAAACCTCGAGCAGATCCACGACACAAGGGCCTGACCCATCTGCCTAGGGTCAATACAGGACAGTAAGGTCGGTATACATGACAAATGCATATGATAGTCAGGTGTAGAGAATAGGACATGGTGTTTAAAGCACCTGAGGTGAAAGTTACAAGAGGTGGGATGATTACGTATCCGGTATGATAATGCATTAATCGTGATTTAGTGACAGAAAGTGCAAATACTCCAGCGTTGGAATTGTCCAGGGGAAGGGAGTTGTCAAGGGGCATGTGGTGGGTCGGCAGACGGGCCAGGAATCTGGGCAGAGTTGTTATAGGCAGGTGATGGGTCGCTAGGCTGCAGGCAGCAACAATCAGGGGCTAGATCCTGCCTAGGTCCCGCCTTGATTGGTGACTGACATATTTATTTATTTCATGGGCATTGCAAGATCGTATGGATGTCAATGTCAATATATAGTATTTATATTTAATATTTTATGTATTTATTTCATATTTCATTTATTTATTTAATTTTGTCTCAAAATAAAACATTCCATAGGCATGACAATAAAGTATATTCTATTCTATTCTATTCTAAGAGCACAGGCAGAAGCGGTGTGCTCTCTGGTTTGTTTATACTTCCTGCATATATAAATAAATTACTATGACTATGACTATTTCTTACTTTCTTGAAGTGTATGCTGTTTTCATTGTATGCATATGCATATATTGTATGCATGCACACAGGGGTGTAGTGGTAAAATAAGAGGTTGTTAAACTATGAATTATGTGATCACGATAAGGTGGACTGCGCCATGCGGTATCAGATTTTTTTAAAGGCATTCAGAACAATTTTGTATTGAAGGTGAAGATTATTGTCCAATGTTTATAACAATGCCAGTGGAATCACATGGTGCCTAGAGTGTTGATGATTGTACATATTGTGAATGTGGATAATACAGTGTGAATTTTAAATGTTAAAAGTTGTAATTGATGAATAAACTCTTTTGAGAGGTAGATAAACTCTAATAAGAGGTGGATACACTCTATTTCTGATATTTCAGAGGTGGATAAACTGCGTTTCCTTCCGTTTAGCATCCACGACAGCCCTGCCTGTGCATTTTTTTATTTTGTGCGTTTCAATATGCAGACTGATTCAACAGGATAGTGTTTTACTGATAAATGTTTAAATATTTAAATGTTAAAGTGTCGAAGTTACAATTATTTTCACTCAGCCCAAACTAACCTGGTAGCTGCCCAAGTCGTTGTTATGCCGGTCTTCGATGTAAGTCAGCTGTCTCTCCAGGGACTCTTTGGTGCCGCGGAGAGCCTCCAGTTCCACGTTCTTCACCTGCAGCTGCCGG
This sequence comes from Alosa pseudoharengus, assembly GCF_046254945.1. Lineage (NCBI taxonomy): Eukaryota > Metazoa > Chordata > Actinopteri > Clupeiformes > Clupeidae > Alosa > Alosa pseudoharengus. The sequence continues at coordinate 12,032,477 of NW_027468848.1, forward strand.
CGATAATCTGCGATCTCATCGCGGACAGATTTGATCGCGTCCTTGTTCTGGTCTGCAGCGTCCGTGAGTTTGGCGTAGCGGCACTGGAACACCTCTTCCGCCTGCAGCAAGTTTTGGGGTGAGAGACCGTCCAGCTGCTCGCGTATCTCTCGGAGCGCAGAGGTGATGTCCGTTTTACTGTATTCCAGCATGTCTACCGGGACTTGAGCCTCTTGGAGCTGCGCGAGGAGTTCGTTGACCTCTTGTTCGTGGTTACTGCGCAGGAAGTCTGCCTCATCCAGAAGAGACTGAACTTTGTTCTCCAAATCCAATTTCATCAGATCCGAGTCATCTTTTTCCTTCTTCATTTCCCGGATTGACATCTCGATTTTTTCTCTAAAGCGGGCTTCATCCTCGTAGCGGTTTTTGAGACGGTGGATGTCGTCTTCGACGTTATCGGCATCAATAATGATCTGCACTTTCTCTCTATGCAGTTGCTCCAGCGCGGAGCGGAGTTCGCCGAGCTCTTGGTCGAAAGCATCACTAAGTTGCGACTGCGTGAACTTTTTCTGCCGGAGTTCTTGGATTTCAGTCTCCAGCAGGTTATTTTGTTCTTCCAGATACCGGACTTTATCGATATAACTGGAGAATCGGTCATTCAACCCTTGAAGTTGTTCCTTCTCGTTGTTGCGCGTGTGGTCACCGTTGAATGCGGATGAGAGTTCCAGGCTGTCTGGCGCGGTCGTGTACGCCCTGCTGGCTGGCATCTTGGTAGTTCTTTTGTAGGAAATGGACATGGACCCCGGATTTCGCTGAGACCAGGAGTGTGATCTCAGGCTGGCAGGTGGGGATGAGCGGATGCTCCGAGTCTCGAGCATTCTCCTGCGGGATGGAGCCCCGATTACATCCATTGTGCAGCCCCGGTGTGCGTGCTCTGCGGAGATGGTGCGTCTGTCGGTGCGTCCTGACCAGATGTCGAGCGTGAGAATGCGGTGAGTGTGGGAGATGCAGTGGACTGTTGCCCCGCTGTATTTATAGAGCCGCAGCTGCGTGTCTACATAAATCAATACGGTGATGAAGGGCAGGTTTTTTCAGGTCGGAGAGGCGATAAACACAATTCCTGATGGTTGCCTGTTAATGTGCGAATGGGAAACTACTTCAGGCACCTACGAGAATGGAAGTAACTTAGTAACCTCAAAACATGTCACCCTTTCAACTCTTAAAAATGTGTATTTTATCAGGCAGAATGAAAAATGATGACACACTGATGTATGTACAGTATTGTATGATGTATGATGTACCTATTAATGAACAATAAACATAGTAAATCTGACCTGTAGCCTATCCTAGAAATACATTTAATTTATTTGTGTCCTGGTTGTTAGTGTCAGTGAGGCTAAGCAGTGCGCAGCAGTTCAGCAGTGATTATATTATAATGTTGGGGTTCAGGTTTGGGTTGTGGCTGCGGGAGGCTGAGTTAGGTTCAGGTGTGGGTTGAGTGGCTGACGTGAGCCTTGTTGGTTAGGTTCAGGTTTGGGTCTGAATTTGGCTTGGGGTTCAGTTTGGTGCCAGTTTTGGGTCGGTTCAGCTCCATTGAGATGAATGAGTTAACCTTTGAAGAGGAAACACCCTGAATTCTGTTCCCATGGAAACCGCAAGCTCATGTGTTTATGGCTGTGTGTGTGTGTTTGTGAGTGTCAGTGTGTGGGTGTGATGTCAGGGAGTATTCAGTGGGGAAGCAGAGTCAATACAGGTGGCAGCACCTGCTGAGTCAGACCCACAAGGGGACAGGACTCATGAGGTCACGCACACACACACACACACACACACACACACACACACACACACACACACACACACTCCTACTAAACACACACACATACTTACTAAACACGCAAAGCCAGGGGGTCATACACACACACACACACACACACACACACACACACACACACACACACACACACACACACACACACACATGCACAACTAGATGCTGACAAAATGCAGGATGCACACACAGAGGTGAGAGGAGATAGAGGGAGAGAGAGTGAACTGCTAGTGAGCCATCAGCGCAGGACAGCGCATTACTCAAACTCTCCTCCAAGTCCAAATGCTCCTTCTCTGTACTCACTGACCTCTTCTTTCTCTCCTCCCTCTCCCTCCCTCCTCCCTCCCTCCTCCCTCTCTCCTCCCTCCATCCTCCCTCTCTCCATCCCCTCTCTCGCTCTCTTCCCCTCCCTCTGTCTCTACCTCTCCCTCCCTCCCTGCTCTCTGGCTGGTCTCCTGATGATGATAAGAGTCTGTAAAGACCCCTCCCTGCCTCAGTCTCCTCCCAACTGCAGCTATAAAAGGGACCTGCACTGCAGCTCTGAAGGCACAGACCCCCTCAACATCTGTCTGTGTTCATCTCTCTCTGCTCTTTTCTCCCTTTCTGGTGTCCCGCACGGCTGATCTCCCGACGCTGTCATGGCTTCTTTCGGTTTCGACCCCTTCTTCCCCTCCTCCCACCGCCGCAGGGTGGTGGTGCGGAGCAGCGGTGGCTATTGGGGTCCGTCTCGCTCCCGCTCCGTCTTCACCTCCTACTCCACCCCCCACTACGCGCTGACCGCGTCGTCGGGCCGCGAGCTAGACCTGGGCCAGGCGGCGCAGGTGAGCTCGGAGCTGAAGGCCGTGCGCACGTCCGAGAAGGCGTAGCTGCAGGAGCTGAACGACCGCTTCGCCGGCTTCATCGAGCGCGTGCACCACCTGGAGCTGCAGAACCGCGCGCTGGAGGCCCAGCTGCAGGCGCTCCGACAGCGCCATGGTGAGCCCACCTGCCTGCGCTCCATCTACGAGCAGGAGGTGCGTGCGCTGCGCGCGGCCGTGGAGCAGGCGCGGGAGGAGCGTCAGGCCGCGCAGGAGCGCCGGCGGCAGCTGGAGGAGGCCCTGAGGGCGCTGCAGGGCCGCTACGAGGACGAGGTTCTGACGCGCCAGGAGTCCGAGGGCCGGCTGGTGGAGGCGCGTAAGGGGGCGGAGGAGGCGGCGCTGGGCCGAGCCGAGGAGGAGAAGCGTCTGGACATGCTGCTGGACAAGATGGCCTTCCTCAAGCGGCTGCACGAGGGCGAGATCACCGAGCTGCAGGCCCAGCTCCGCTACAGCTCCCAGGTTTCCGTGGAGACCGAGGTGGCCAAACCGGACCTTTCGGTCGCGCTGCGTGACATCAGGGGCCAGTACGAACGCCTGGCGCAGCAGAACATGCATTCCGCCGAGGAGTGGTTCCGCTCAAAGGTCAGCACTATGGCCGAGACCACGGCCCGCCACTCCGATGACATCCGTCTGGCCCGCGATGAGGCGGGAGAGTTCCGACGTCTGCTGAAAGCCCGCGACCTGGAGATTCAGGCGTGCCAGAGCCTCAACCACGCGCTGGAGCAGCAGCTGCAGGAGGCCGAGGACAGACAGAGCGCCGAGGTCACCAACATGCAGGTAAGAACAGACAAGGACATGCCAGCATGCAGATATGAACCGCCAGAGACATGCTAATGTGCAGCTAGGAAGTGGTAAATACTGTACATGCTAACATGTGATGTGCAGATAGGGACCACTGCAGATATGCCAACTTGCAGGTAGGGACCACTGGAGCCTCATGATAACTATGATAGACATGCCAGCATACAGGTGGGGAAAGAGGTGCAGACTGCAGAGATTTGGGAATGACTACTGTGCAGTACTTGAGCTGAGGGTGGACGAGGAGAGATGGCATCCCCCTTTGAAATAAAGATGGTCAAAATCATCACCCTTCTAAAACGGCCATCCCCCCTTCCCATCCCGTTATTTTATCAATGAATGTGGAAATATTACCACTATTTCAACATTTAGTTTTTGCGAATATTGAATTATCCAAAAACCCCTAACTTGACGGTAGGCTACGGTAGGCTTGACTGTCTACTCATTCTAACAAAACCATAATGCTATTGTTTTGATGAATTTGCAATAGATATACACTACCAGTCAAACGTTTGCAGACACTTAGACATTTCTATTCCACTCCATAGACAGAATACCAGCTGTGATCATTTGCATTGTTTATTTTAATCAGGGCAGCCGTTTTCAGTTTACATTATGTGCTAACAAAATTGCAAAAGGGTTCTGGACTGTTGTAGAAAGAAATGGCTGATCTTTAATGCAATATCTACATTGCCCATTATCAGCAACCATTCATCCAGTGTTGCAAAGGCACATTCTGTTTACTAATCTGATATCATTTTAAAAGGCTAACTGAGAAAACATTGGAGAATATTTGTGCTTAAACAATAATCAACAGGGTACACCGCTCCCACCGTATGTGCTGTCATCAGCACAAATGATCTGTCCCTAAACGTTAAATCCAATCCACCCCCCCCTGATTTTTTTTACAACTCGAGTACTGCTACTGTGTGTGTGTGTGTGTTTGTGTGTGTGTGTGTGCGCATGTGTGTGTGTGATATTGGGGGACTTCAGAGGTCAACTCAGTGCAGGACGAGTTCTGCATCTTGTTTACTTTATTGTTACTTTATCTCTCTGTTTTGTCATATTTCCATCTGTCCATCTTTCTCTCCTTCTCCATCTCTGTCCATCCTTGTCCCCTCTGTGTCCCCACCAGGACATCATTGCCCAGCTGGAAGATGAGCTGAGGAGCATGAAGAATGAGATGGCACGCTACCTGAAGGAATATCAGGACCTGCTCAACGTCAAGATGGGTCTGGACATCGAGATCGCCGCCTACAGGTCAGTCATGCACCACAGTCCATCAGGAAAGAAACTCTTTGTGTTTAGTAGAGTTATAACAACCAGTGAAAAACACAAGCTCTGTGAACTTGTTTGTGAGAATGTTCTAAATCTGCTGTTTCTGAACGTTCTCTCCCTCTCTCTTTCTCTCCTACACATACTCTTTCTCTCTCTCTCCCTCTCTTTCTCCCTCTCTCTCTCCCTCTCTCTCTCTCTCTGTCCTACAGGAAGCTGCTGGAGGGGGAGGAGACACGCTTCAATGTGGGTGGAGTCGGGGGCATGTCCAGCGTCTTCTCACACACCATCTCATCCACACCCTCCTTTGGCCGGCCCGTCTTCTCCGTGCAGGCCAGCCTGAGCTCTGGCGCCCCCTACCTGCTGGGAACGCGCCTCCTCAGCTCCTCTCTCTTCAGCGACGACCTGATAACCTCCAGCCGGGCTCAACAGGCCGAGGCCAGCCCAGCGAAGGAGGAGGAGGAGGAGGAGGAGGAAGAGGAAGAAGAGGAGGAGAAGGAGGAGGAAGAGGAGGGAGGAGGAAGAGGAAGAAGGCGATGAAGACGTAAAAGAGGAAGAGGAGGGAGAGGGTGAGGAAGAGGCACAGGAAGTGAAGGAGGAAGAAGGAGAGGGTGAGTGACAAAATCTCATGTGCATCACACGAGTGATCCTCTCATACCTCAGACATCATCTACGAGTGTTATATTCAATGATCTCATATATTCATCTACGAGTGCTTTATTCACATGTCACATACACTCATCTATAAGTGCTTTATTCACATATCTCATACACTCATCTATGACCTCATACATTAAACATGTAATTAGACCTCATATATTAAACATGTAAATTCCCTCACAGCACCAAAAGTCTCATCATGTTCTGTGTTTATATTTATGAGTGAACAAACTAACAAATATCATCATGAGACCCCATCCATGTTAAGTCTGAGAGTTCCATGAGATGATATGACATGGAATGACTGGGTTTAAAGCACTTTGTGTTTCTTTCCCCAACAGAGGACGCGGGTGGTGAGGAAGAAGAGGCAGGAGAAGAGGAGGAAGATGCTGAAGGAGAAGAGGGAGAGAAGGAGGGAGGAGAGGAGGAAGAGGGAGGAGATGAAGAAGAGGAGGAGGACAAAGGAGAGGACAAGAAGAATCCAGAGGAAGAGAGGAAGAGTGAAGCAGAAACTAAACCAAAGAAAAAGTAGACCAGATGCATCCAGACCTTTAATGTGTCTTTAATGAATGGCATCTCAACACATCTCTCCTAAACACTCGCGTGCACACACACATGCACACAAAAATACACACACATACATACACACACACACACTGCTGTCATCATTATGAATGTCCAACTCCAAATGCAAACCAACATTGTGGCTGTAAGCAAGAACCCTACCAGGAGCTGGTGCTGAGTGTATGCATGGACCCCCAGTGTGTGTGTGTGTGATGGTTTCATTTGTCTACGCAACAACTGTTAGCTGTGAGTAAGAGTGTAACTTCTTGTTCTGTGTGTAAAGAGGCTGAGCAATCCCCCAGGCAATGCAGTTAGCTTACGAATTTGGAGCCAAAACCTGCCTGTAACCTTAACACAAGTGTGCTTAAAACTTGATCCAAATGCCTTAGAATCCTTCAGAGAGGGACCATGATGATGTACAAATAAAGTCTTAAACTGCTTCACTTCACTTTGCTCCAAGTGTCATTATTAATGAATGAAGTGAGTCAGTTCACTAGTTTGTCCATTGAATTGCTTTATACTGAGAATAAGCATATTTGGCTTGGTAGCAGGCCGTGGTCATGGTATGACAATAATGGAGTTCACGTGCAAGTGATGTCTGCTGATATCCCCTATAGATAAGGGGTAATATGAGCTTTGAGCTAATAGGGAAATGGAGAAAGGGGAGACGGTGGGAGGCTTTGCAACTCCAGAGCTTGATGTAGTGAGCAGGTAAGGAGGGTTTAATGATCTCCTGCAAATGGAAGTTGGCTGAGTGATGGCTGTCAATCAAACCTAAGGGCTCCTCCTGAACTTTGTATATAAAACATAATTTGGTGTTATGGCATGTGACTCTCAAGGCTAAACACTGACATTACTTCAAAGATAAACTGGTTGTCTCAAAATGTGAAGTAAGCTAAACTTAAAAAGACAAATTGTAAAGATCAAAGACCATATTTGGAAAAGAATAGCTGTTTGAATAGCTTATTTGGCTTGGCTAATGTACATTACGAATAAGCCCATATAACAATATAAAGTTGGTTAGTTAGCAAGCTATTGAAGCTAACATTGAATGTTAGCTACCAGGCAAGTTTGTTGTCAACATCAGAAAATTGAGGGCGAATTAGGTTGATAGAATTGTGTTCAGCTGAACCTCATCTGATTTTAAAACGAATGTGTAATGTGTAACTGCTAGTGATTTCTCCCATTGACTCCCACTGTGTGCTGTTAGCATGCCTTCCCCCTCATGGGGGCAGTAAACCTTTATGTTAAATAGATCCCCAGATAGCAAAATCAGATTGGCAGATAGCGGACCACTTGTGGTCCGCCATTGGACCACCATCTCTTTAAATATAACTTGTCATGAATATTAAGAAAGGTTAATAAAATTATATATGGAGTATAACTGAACAAAGAAAAAAGATTTTAGACCAGTGGTCCCCAAACGCTTTCTTCCGAGGGCCAGCTCACTATGCCTGGCTCTAAGAGAGGGCCAGAGACTCGGAGTATATCAGTAACCATAAATAGCTTAGCGCTGTGAACAAAGGCAGTCTACCTTAGTTGAATATTCCATTACATTTAATATATAGGCTATTGCAATTTAATACCATTGTTATCTGTGTTTATATTGCCATCATGCCATATCAGTGTAAAATGTAGCTCAAATGAAATAATAATAATAGCATTCTCAAAACTATAAGCAGGGAGTCCCAAAAGTATATTTTGAACTCTGAACTTTGCATAGGCTACACAGCTCAAGTTGTGAACAAGCAATATCCTACAAATAATTTAAAGTTATCAAACTATGAGTTTTATGAAGTGGTGGCAGAAACATCTGAAATGACCACCATTCTAACTTTCACTCACCTGATGAAAACTTTGTGAACTCTGTATGAACATTTGAACGAGTGAATAAAAAATATAAATAATTATACCAGAAAGTTCCAGAATTATGACTCGAATAGAAGTTAGTTAGTTATTAACAATTAATTGATACATTTTTAGAATACTTTGAGCACTGATGCAGTCAGCAGAGGCCTCTTACATTGTTTGCAGGTAGGTCTACTATACATTTCATTCCGTTTTCGATGGCAAACATGAAACAGTGCCAAAACAACCACCAGTGGACAAAAAGAGTATTACATGTGCACTGTTAAGACCCGCCATAGAGAATGAATGGGGGAAATTACGGAGGTTATAGTTTGACGATGTCGTACTTCTGTGCGGGCCGGATCCTATATACCACGGACATGTTTTGGGGGGCCGTATCCGGCCCGCGGGCCGTAGTTTGGGTACCACTGTTTTAGACCAATAGTAGCAAAATGTTGGCCAATCCTGCAACCTGCCAGCGGAACACCAGAAAACCGATGAGCAAAATGCCAGCGGATGAGCCATGTCCAGCTATGACCCCAATGGGCCGGCAGTGGTCCGCCAGGCTCTTGCTGTCTTGATTGTGATTGGATCTCAGGTTTTTGGTGATTCGTCAATGGGATCCTTTCCAGACTGACCTGCTGTGGAAATTGAAATTTGCTAACAGGTTCTTCTGGATTCACCCAGGCTACAAGAGCAATGTAAAAGGGATTAACTTTGAGAACCATATAGTCATTTCAGATTCTTGTTGTTTCTAAATGTGCAATATAAATAAAATTGACTTTTTTGAGTTGTTTACTTTCTGCAAACAAACATGATTAACTGAACAAAACATAACCAAACCTGTGGCTGGGTCAGTCTTGGAGGGGTTTAAAAACAAATAGTTTAAACATCAAATCTATACTTTATTAGTAGCCAGTGCAACTGAGCCAGGTCAGGTGTAATGCTCTGTCTTCTTAGTGCTTGTTAGGAGTCTGGCTGCTGCATATTGTACCATTTACAGTCTGGTAATCATTAAAGCAAGAAAGTTAAATTTGCCCATAAAAACTAGCTACTCATCAATACTGACATTTAAAGGTGCTCTAAGCGATGCTGGGTAACGTCACTTCTGTTGACTTTCAAACAAAACAGAGAGCTAACTCGCTACTTCCTCCCCCTCCCTACCGTGCTGCTCCCGTGCAATTGAAACTCTCCTAAACGCGCATCTCGTCTGTGATCTGCTGGAACAGTTTGTTATGTTTTCTTGGGCTAGGTTTGCCCAGGTTGTTTTTGTTGCCGTTTTTGGAGCCTGGGCTGTCCACAGAGATCACGTTTTTTTACAGTGTATTCAGGACACAGACAGCAGTTGGTTAGGTGATGTTAGCAGTTGGTTAGGTGATGTTTGCAGTAAGTGACCATGCCAGTAATGCGTTACTTAGTAACGCGTTAGTCTATTTTGACCACTTTTTTCGGTATCTAACGCGCTACTATTTACAATAATCAGATTAAAGTTACTTATCTAAGTCACTGTGCGTTATGCTATGCTCAAGTTTTCAGCATGAGGACAACTCACGTGTAAAACCACGCAGCGACACAAACGTAAACAACAATGGAGGGAGGAGAGAGATGCACATTTTATCTATACAGTCATTATTTTGGGTTTGTGTCAGCTAAACATGACAACATTAAGGAACATTGTACATTCTGTGCTGGCGACAAAGTGCTATCTAGCTAGACATCCCATCTAGACAAAGTGCTATCCAGCTAGACAAGTTTTGGGAGTCTCCGCTATATTGCACACAACGGAGAGGGAGAGAGATGGGAGTGGTGCGTGTGTGCCTGAAGCGCATCCAAGACAGAGAGCATCCTGGTCTGTTTTGCTAAATCAACCAATCAGTTTTCAGTGTAGGTGGGCTTATATCTCTTTTCTCCCGAACTTAATTAATCAGTCAGTGTATCTAGGAACAGGAGAGTTATGGCAGAGTCAGTGCCCCTCAAAAAGGAACATTTAAGACCCATTTCACATCAGACTACACAAAAGTGTACCCAATTGTTTCATAAGAGTAGAACATAAGTCTTGCACACTGCACTGTTTGTAACAGTGACTTTAGCATTGCAATGATTGCAAAAGACTTGTTGAGGTGAGTTTAACAAGTGTAATTTCATTTGCATATTACTCAGGCCTATACTAGATGGCTAGTTGCCAAGGCTACATGAAAAGGCCAAACTACCAAAATCTACATATTTTACTATCACAATTTCTATCAATAGGCCTTCCTTATTTGGTGTACTGACTAGACATTATCGAACAAACATCTGAATTTCAGTATCTAAGTAGGTTAGGTTGGGATGTCTGCTATACATTGTTGACATTACTGTTAAAATGCACTTCTAGTATAGTGAGTATTGGTAAAACCGGTCATCATTTTTATGTTGAGGCGGTGGGGGTGTTGTCGGCAGCTGCTGAAAGTAACTAATAAAGTAACTTGTAATCTAACTTAGTTACTTTTAAAATCAAGTAATCAGTAGTAAAGTAACTAAGTTACTTTTTAAAGGAGTAATCAGTAATCAGTAATCAGATTACTTTTTCAAGGTAACTGTGGCAACACTGTAAGTGACATAAAATGTTTTAGCCTAAAAAACGTGTGGCATCGCTTAGAGTACCTTTAACTACAAAGTGGCCTTAAAATAAATGTCATCTATCAACAATAACACCTGTGTATGGTATCTGCCATTACTTGTTGGGGCAGCTGTGGCCTACTGGTTAGCGCTTCGTACCTGTAACCGGAGGGTTGGCAGTTCAAACCCCGACCAGTAGGCACGGCTGAAGTGCCCTTGAGCAAGGCACCAAACCCCTCACTGCTCCCCCAGCGCCGCTGTTGTTGCAGGCAGCTCACTGCGCCGGGATTAGTGTGTGCTTCACCTCACTGTGTGTTCACTGTGTGCTGAGTGTGTTTCACTAATTCACGGATTGGGATAAATGCAGAGACCAAATTTCCCTCACGGGATCAAAAGAGTATATAAACTTATACTTATAGACTTGTTTCTGGTTAGATCAGGTGTTGAGTAAAACATCACAGTATCACATTCAGTTTATGGCCACACTAGATTATTTAGGGCATGTAAAGGTCACTCTAAATTAATGAGTTAAATTAGTTTTTTTTCACTTATAAGCTCACAAAAGTTAAGCAAATCATCTAATTTGTTTAAGTTGATGTTACAAGTAGTCTTGACAGAAATTAGATCTGCTGGAGTAATGATAACTTTATTGTACTTAGATTATCCACACTGTTAAAGGATAGAGTTATGTCAACTAAATTGTTTATGTCAAATCAGAGACACACACACACCATGCTGGGAAGATCTGTATTGCTTTATTAAGGCAATGGGTTTTCCATATTGCTCTGGAGTTGTAAACAGCAGTGTTTGTGTTTGTGTTTGTATGTTTCACAGCTGGGCGCACCAGGCTTGCGGCGTGATTAAATCAGGAAGCGTCTGCAGCATAGCACAGCCGGCAGGTCAGTGGGGTCAGAGCAGACCGCAGGTCACCGACACGTTTGAGGGAGTCGCACCTTTGGGACTTGACGGAGAGTTTGCACCTTTCAGATTCATCACTAAATGTAACTGTGTCTCTGGCTTCATATTAGCGCTCATATAGCGCCTGTCCCTGACACTGCCCAAATCTCCCTCACCATCCTCAGCATTACATGCAGTTATAGTCTCTTGCTATGGAGCTTGTCTTAGTGGTTTTGACTCTTTGTCTACTCTCGCCCTGCTCTGAGTTTACTTCTCCTTCACTTCTTTAGCGGCTGGGGCAGATGTCTTTCCTGCTTTTTTGGGGGTGGTTTTGGAGTCTTTGACCTCCTCTGCTGGCTTGCTCTTCTTGGCAGGCTTGGGCGCTACCTTGTCATCATTGGTGATGGTTTCTTCAGTGCGGGTGAGGACCTCCTCCTCTTTGGGGCTGCTAGGTGTCTTGGGAGGACTCTTCTGCTCCTCCTCTTTGGGGCTGCTAGGTGTCTTGGGGGGACTCTTCAGCTCCTCCTCTTTGGGGCTGCCAGGAGTCTTGGGGGGACTCTTCTGCTCCTCCTCTTTGGGGCTGCCAGGAGTCTTGGGGGGACTCTTCTGCTCCTCCTCTTTGGGGCTGCTTGGAGACTTAGGGGGACTCTTCAGCTCCTTGTCCTGCTCCTGTTCTTTGGGGCTACCAGGAAACTTAGAAGAACTCTTCTGCACCTCCTCTTTGGGGCTGCCAGGAGACTTGGGGGGACTCTTCAGCTCCTCCTCTTTGGGGCTGCCTGGAGACTTGGGGGGACTCTTCAGCTCCTTCTCTTTGGGACTGCCAGGAGTCTTGGGGGGACTCTTCAGCTCCTTCTCCTGCACCTCCTCTTTGGGGCTGCTAGGTGTCTTAGGGGGAATCTTCTGCTCCTCCTCTTTGGGGCTGGCAGGAGACTTGGGAGGACTCTTCAGCTCCTCCTCTTTAGGGCTGCCAGGAGTCTTGGGGGGACTCTTCTGCTCCTCCTCTTTGGGGCTGGCAGGAGACTTGGGAGGACTCTTCTGCTCCTCCTCTTTGGGGCTGCCAGGAGACTTGGGAAGACTCTTCAGCTCCTCCTCTTTAGGGCTACCAGGAGTCTTGGGGGGACTCTTCTGCTCCTCCTCTTTGAGGCTGACAGGAGACTTGGGAGGACTCTTGTGCTCCTCCTCTTTGGGGCTGACGGGAGTCTTGAGGGGACTCTTCAGCTCCTCCTCTTTAGGGCTACCAGGAGTCTTGGGGGGACTCTTCTGCTCCTCCTCTTTGAGGCTGGCAGGAGACTTGGGAGGACTCTTCTGCTCCTCATCTTTGGGGCTGACGGGAGCCTTGAGGGGACTCTTCAGCTCCTTGTTCTGCTCCTCTTCTTTGGGGCTGCCAGGATACTTAGGAGAACTCTTCTGTTCCTCCTCTTTGGGGCTGACAGGAGTCTTTGGGGGACTCTTCAGCTCCTCCACCTGCTCCTCCTGCTTCTGCTCAGGTGCTGCTGCCTCCTTCACCTCTTTCTTGTCACCTGCCTGTTCTCCTTCCTCTCCCTCTGAGTCACTCTTTTTGTCTTTTTCTCCTGACTCCTGCGCTTCATCTTCCTCCTCCTCTTCTTCAGCACCAGCCTTTTGGGCTTTGGTACTGCTCAGTTGTGTTTCCCCAATCTCAGACTCTTCTTCCTCTCCCTCACCTTCTTCATCTCCCTCTTCTCCACCCTCCTCTTCCTCTCCTGTAGGGGGAGTAGCGCTCAGTTTGGGTCGCTTGGAGACAGCCACCTCTTCCTCCACGGCCTCCTCCTCCTTCTGGAGTTCCTCCACTACAGCAGCCAGGTCATCGTTCAGGTCCGCCTTCTTGTCTTCTTTCTTCCCTTTAGAGGAGGTCATTGGCTGACAGTATGGGAAGGCGGGACTTGGGAAAGAGTCAGAAAATGGCCTGAAGCGAGTCTCCTCCCCCTCCAGTAGTTTTCTGCACAGACACAAGAGGTGTGAACACACCTATGCAACACACTGCATCATTCAGCAAAGAGATTCACCTGTATACAACACATGTCAAAACACTGCATCATTCAGGAGGGTGATTCACCTGTAGGCTGCGATCTCAGCGTCCAGGGCCATCTTGACGTTGAGCAGGTCCTGGTATTCCCTGAGGTGGTGACCCATCTCACCCTTCATGCCCTTCAGCTCCCGCTCCAGCTGATGAATCATCTCCTGGGAGACGGGAAAGAGAATAGTCTCATCAGCAACACATCTTTCGACAGCACTAGCTTTTACATCCCGACATCTTTCAGCCAAGAGTAAGCAACAGAATCTTTCTGAATAAAAACGGCTAGGTTCTCGCTGTTAGCACTAGCTTTTAGCTTCTGTCAATGAGTAATTTTATTCCGATCATCATAGCAACCGCCCGTCATGCCCACCAAGTATGATGTTTTTCAATTCAATTCAATTCAATTTATTGTACTTACAGAGCGCCAAAACATTACACATGTATCATGGCGCTTTACAGAATGTAGGCAATCAGAGAAAAAAGAAAAGAAAGGAAGAAAAGAAAATGAAGAACGAAGGCCCATGGGTAACAAGGGTGAGGAAAAACTCCCTAGAATTGGAGATACATATGAAGAAACCTCGAGCAGATGCACGACTCAAGGGCCTGACCCATCTGCCTAGGGTCAATACAGGACAGTAAGGTCTGTATACATGACAAATGCATATGATAGTCAGGTGTAGAGAATAGGACATGGTGTTTAAAGCACCTGAGGTGAAAGTTACAAGAGGTGGGATGATTATGTATCCGGTATGATAATGCATTAATCATGATTTAATGACAGAAAGTGCAAATAGTCCAGCGTTGGAATTGTCCAGGGGAAGGGAGTTGTCAAGGGGCATGTGGTGGGTCGGCAGACGGGCCAGTATTCCGGGCAGAGTTGTCATAGGCAGGTGATGGGTCGCTAGGCTGCAGGCAGCAACAAATCAGGGGCTAGATCCTGCCTAGGTCCCGCCTTGATGGGTGACTGACGTATTTATTTATTTCATGGCTATTGCAAGATCGTATGGAATGGCAATGTCAATATAGTATTTATATTTAATCTTTTATGTATTTATTTCATATTTAATTCATTTATTTAATTTTGTCTCAACATAAAACATTCCATAGGCATGACAATAAAGTATATTCTATTCTATTCTATTCTAAGAGCACAGGCAGAAGCGGTGTGCTCTCTGGTTTGTTTATACTTCTTGCATATATAAATAAATTACTATGACTATGACTATTTCTTACTTTCTTGAAGTGTATGCTGTTTTCATTGTATGCATATGCATATATTGTATGCATGCACAAAGGGGTGTAGTGGTAAAATAACAGGTGGGTAAACTATGAATTATGTGATCACGATAATGTGGACTGCGCCATGCATGCGGTATCAGATTTTTTTTAAATGGCATTCAGAACAATTGTCTATTGGTGAAGATTATTGTCCAATGTTTATAACAATACCAGTGGAATCACATGGTGCCTAGAGTGTTGATGATTGTACATATTGTGAATCTGGATAATACAGTGTGAATTTTTAATGTTAAAAGTTGCAATTGTTGAATAAACTCTTTTGAGAGGTAGATAAACTCTAATAAGAGATGGATAAACTCTATTTCTGACATTTCAGAGGTGGATAAACTGCGTTTACTTCCGTTTAGCATCCACGACAGCCCTGCCTGTGCATTTTTTTTTTTTTTTGTGCGTTTCAGTATGCAGACTGATTCAACAGAATAGTGTTTTACTGATAATTGTTTAAATATTTAAATGTTAAAGTGTCGAGGTTTCAATTATTTTCACTCTGCCCAAACTAACCTGGTAGCTGCCCAAGTCGTTGTTATGCCGGTCTTCGATGTAAGTCAGCTGTCTCTCCAAGGACTCCTTGGTGCCGCGGAGAGCCTCCAGTTCCACGTTCTTCACCTGCAGCTGCCGGCGATAATCTGCAATCTCATCGCGGACAGATTTGATCGCGTCCTTGTTCTGGTCTGCAGCGTCCGTGAGTTTGGCGTAGCGGCACTGGAACACCTCTTCCGCCTGAAGAAAGTTTTGGGGTGAGAGACCGTCCAGCTGCTCGCGTATCTCTCGGAGCGCAGAGGTGATGTCCGTTTTACTGGTTTCCCGCATGTCTACCGGGACTTGAGCCTCTTGGAGCTGCGCGAGGAGTTCGTTGACCTCTTTCTTGTTCGTGGTTACTGCGCAGGAAGTCTGCCTCATCCAGGAGAGACTGAACTTTGTTCTCCAAATCCAATTTCATCAGATCCGAGTCATCTTTTTCCTTCTTCATTTCCCGGATTGACATCTCGATTTTTTCTCTAAAGCGGGCTTCATCCTCGTAGCGGTTTTTGAGACGGTGGATGTCGTCTTCGACGTTATCGGCATCAATAATGATCTGCACTTTCTCTCTATGCAGTTGCTTGAGCGCGGAGCGGAGTTCGCTGAGCTCTTGGTCGAAAGCATCACTAAGTTGCAACTGCGTGAACTTTTTCTTCTGGAGTTCTTGGATTTCAGTCTCCAGCAGGTTGTTTTGTTCTTCCAGATACCGGACTTTATCGATATAACTGGAAAATCGGTCATTCAACCCTTGAAGTTGTTCCTTCTCGTTGTTGCGCGTGTGGTCAACGTTGAATGTGGATGAGAGTTCCAGACTGTCTGGCGCGGTCGTGTACGCCCTGCTTGCTGGCATCTTCGTAGTTCTTTTGTAGGAGATGGACATGCACCCCGGATTTCTCTGAGACCAAGAGTGTGATCTTAGGCTGGCGGGTGGGGATGAGCGGTTGCTCCGAGTCTCGAGCATTCTCCTGCGGGATGGAGCCCCGATGACATCCATTGTGTAGCCCCGGTATGCGTGCTCTGCGGAGATGGTGCGTCTGTCGGTGCGTCCTGACCAGATGTCGAGTGTGAGAATGCGGTGAGTGTGGGGAGATGCAGTGGACTGTTGCCCCGCTGTATTTATAGAGCCGCAGCTGCGTGTCTACATAAATCAATACGTTGATGAAGGGGAGGTTTTTTCAGGTCGGAGAGGCGATACAGACAAGTCGTGATGGTTGCAATGTTACAATGTTAATGTGCGAATGGGAAACGAATTTAGGCACCTCAAAACGAAAATGGAAGTAACTTAGTAACCTCAAAACATGTCACCGTTTCAACTCTTAAAAATGTGTATTTAAAAATGATGACACACTGATGTATGTACTCTATTAATGAACCATAAACATAGTAAATTTGACCTGTAGTCCATCCTAGAAATACATTTAATTTATGTGTGTCCTGGTTGTTAGTGTCAGTGAGGCTAAGCAGTGCATAGCAGTTCAGCAGTGATGATATTATACTGTTGGGGGTCAGGTGTGGGTTGTGGCTGCGGGAGGCTGAGTTAGGGTTCAGGTGTTGGTTGAGTGGCTGACGTGAGCCTTATTGGGTGTGAGCCTTATTGGTTAGGTTCAGGTTTGGGTCTGAATTTGGCTTGGGGTTCAGTTTGGTGCCAGGTTAGGGTCGTTTCAGCTCCATTGAGGTGAATGAGTTAACCTTTGCAGAGGAAACACCCTGAATTCTGTTCCCATGGAAACCGCAAGCTCATGTGTTTATTGCTGTGTGTGTGTGTTTGTGAGTGTCAGTGTGTGGGTGTGATGTCAGGAAGTATTCAGTGGGGAAGCAGAGTCAATACAGGTGGCAGCACCTGCTGAGTCAGACCCACAAGGGGACAAGACTCATGAGGTCACACACACACACACGCATACACTCCTACTAAACACACACACACACACGCAAAAGACGCAAAGCCAGGGGGTCATACTCACACACATGCACAACTAGATGCTGACAAAATGCAGGAGGCACACACAGAGGTGAGAGGAGATAGAGGGAGAGAGAGTGAACTGCTAGTGAGCCATCAGCGCAGGACAGCGCATTACTCAAACTTTCCTCCATGTCCAAATGCTCCTTCTCTGTACTCACTGACCTCTTCTTTCTCTCCTCCCTCTCTCCTCCCTCCATCCTCCCTCTCTCCATCCCCTCTCTCGCTCTCTTCCCCTCCCTCTGTCTCTCCCTCTCCCTCCCTCCCTCCCCTCTGGCTGGTCTCCTGATGATGATAAGAGTCTGTAAAGACCCCTCCCTGCGTCAGTCTCCTCCCAACTGCAGCTATAAAAGGGACCTGCACTGCAGCTCTGAAGGCACAGACCCCCTCAACATCTGTCTGTGTTCATCTCTCTCTGCTCTTTTCTCCCTTTCTGGTGTCAGTCATCTCTCTGGTGTCCCGCACGGCTGATCTCCCGACGCTGTCATGGCTTGTTTGGGCTTCGACCCCTTCTTCCCCTCCTCCCACCGCCGCAGGGTGGTGGTGCACAGCAGCAGTGGCAGCGGTGGCTACGGGGGTCCGTCTCGCTCCCGCTCCGTCTTCACCTCCTACTCCACCCCCCACTACGCGCTGACCGCGTCGTCGGGCCGCGAGCTGGACCTGGGCCAGGCGGCGCAGGTGAGCTCGGAGCTGAAGGCCGTGCGCACGTCCGAGAAGGCGCAGCTGCAGGAGCTGAACGACCGCTTCGCCGGCTTCATCGAGCGCGTGCACCACCTGGAGCTGCAGAACCGCGCGCTGGAGGCCCAGCTGCAGGCGCTCCGACAGCGCCATGGTGAGCCCACCTGCCTGCGCTCCATCTACGAGCAGGAGGTGCGTGCGCTGCGCGCGGCCGTGGAGCAGGCGCGGGAGGAGCGTCAGGCCGCGCAGGAGCGCCGGCGGCAGCTGGAGGAGGCCCTGAGGGCGCTGCAGGGCCGCTACGAGGACGAGGTTCTGACGCGCCAGGAGTCCGAGGGCCGGCTGGTGGAGGCGCGTAAGGGGGCGGAGGAGGCGGCGCTGGGCCGAGCCGAGGAGGAGAAGCGTCTGGACATGCTGCTGGACGAGATGGCCTTCCTCAAGCGGCTGCACGAGGGCGAGATCACCGAGCTGCAGGCCCAGCTCCGCTACAGCTCCCAGGTTTCCGTGGAGACGGAGGTGGCCAAGCCGGACCTGTCGGTCGCGCTGCGTGACATCAGGGGCCAGTACGAACGCCTGGCGCAGCAGAACATGCAGTCCGCCGAGGAGTGGTTCCGCTCAAAGGTCAGCACTATGGCCGAGACCACGGCCCGCCACTCCGATGACATCCGTCTGGCCCGCGATGAGGCGGGAGAGTTCCGACGTCTGCTGAAAGCCCGCGACCTGGAGATTCAGGCGTGCCAGAGCCTCAACCACGCGCTGGAGCAGCAGCTGCAGGAGGCCGAGGACAGACAGAGCGCCGAGGTCACCAACATGCAGGTAAGAACAGACAAGGACATGCCAGCATGCAGATATCAACCGCCAGAGACATGCTAATGTGCAGCTAGGAAGTGGTAAATACTGTACATGCTAACATGTGATGTGCAGATAGGGACCACTGCAGATATGCTAACTTGCACCGCCGGAGCCTCATGATAACTATGATAGACATGCCAGCATACAGGTGGGGAAAGAGGTGCAGACTGCAGAGATTTGGGAATGACTACTGTGCAGTACTTGAGTTGAGGGTGGACGAGGAGAGATGGCATCCCCCTTTGAAATAAAGATCATCCCCCTTCTAAAACGGCCATCCCCCCTTCCCATCCCCTGTTATTTTATCAATGAATGTGGAAATATTACCACTATTTCAACATTTAGTTTTTGCGAATATTGAATTATCCAAAAAACCCTAACTTGACGGTAGGCTACGGTAGGTTTGACTGCCATTCTAACAAAACCATAATGCTATTGTTTTGATGAATTTGCAATAGATATACACTACCAGTCAAACGTTTGCAGACACTTTGACATTTCTATTCCACTCCATAGACAGAATACCAGCTGAGATCATTTGCATTGTTTATTTTAATCAGGGCAGCCGTTTTCAGTTTACATTATGTGCTTATATAATTGCAAATCTGATGATCTTTAATGCAATATCTACATTGCTCATTATCAGCAACCATTCATCCAGTGTTGCAAAGGCACATTCTGTTTACTAATCTGATATCATTTTAAAAGGAAAAACATTGGAGAATTGGAGAATATTTGTGCTTAAACAATAGTCAAAAGGGTACACCGCTGGTCTCCCACCATATGCTCTGTCATCAGCACAAATGATCTGTCCCTAAACGTTAAATCCAATCCACCCCCCCCCCCCCCGATTTTTTTTACAACTCGAGTGCTGCTACTGTGTGTGTGTGTGTGTGTGTGTGTGCATGTGTGTGTGTGTTTGTGTGTATGTGTGTGTGTGTGTGTGTGTGTGTGTGTGTGTGTGTGAGTGTGTGTGTGTGTGTGTGTGTGTGTGCTCCTGTGTGTGCGCGTGTGTGTGTGATATTGGGGGACTTCAGAGGTCAGCTCAGTGCAGGACGAGTTCTGCATCTTGTTTACTTTATTGTTACTTTATCTGTCTGTTTTGTCATATTTCCATCTGTCCATCTTTCTCTCCTTCTCCATCTCTGTCCCCCTCTGTGTCTCCACCAGGACATCATTGCCCAGCTGGAAGATGAGCTGAGGAGCATGAAGAACGAGATGGCACGCTACCTGAGGGAATATCAGGTCCTGCTCAACGTCAAGATGGCTCTGGACATCGAGATCGCCGCCTACAGGTCAGTCATGCGCCACAGTCCATCAGGAAAGAAACTCTTTGTGTTTGGTAGAGTTTCAGATAACAACCAGTGAAAAACTCACAAGCTCTGTGAACTTGTTTGTGAGAATGTTCTAAATCTGCTGTTTCTGAACGTTCTCTCTCTCTCCCTCTCTCTTTCTCTCCTACACACACTCTTTCTCTCTCTCTCTCTTTCTCCCTCTCTCTCTCCCTCTCTCTCTCTCTGTCCCACAGGAAGCTGCTGGAGGGGGAGGAGACACGCTTCAATGTGGGTGGAGTCGGGGGCATGTCCAGCGTCTTCTCACACACCATCTCATCCACACCCTCCTTTGGCCGGCCCGTCTTCTCCGTGCAGGCCAGCCTGAGCTCTGGCGCCCCCTACCTGCTGGGATCGCGCCTCCTCAGCTCCTCTCTCTTCAGCGACGACCTGATAACCTCCAGCCGGGCTCAACAGGCCGAGGCCAGCCCAGCGAAGGAGGAGGAGAAGGAGAAGGAGGAAGAGGAGAAGGAGGAAGAGGAAGAAGAGGAGGAGAAGGAGGAGGAAGAGGAGGGAGGAGATGAGGGAGAAGGTGATGAAGACGTAAAAGAGGAAGAGGAGGAAGAGGGTGAGGAAGAGGCACAGGAAGTGAAGGAGGGAGAAGGAGAGGGTGAGTGACAAAATCTCATGTGCATCACACGAGTGATCCTCTCATACCTCAGACATCATTTACGAGTGTTATATTCACAGATCTCATATAGTCATCTACGAGTGCTTTATTCACATGTCGCATACACTCATCTATGAGTGCTTTATTCACATATCACATACACTCATCTATGAGTGCTTTATTCACATATCTCATACACTTATCTATGACCTCATACATTAAACATGTAATTAGACCTCATTTATTAAACATGTAAATTCCCTCACAGCACCAAAAGTCTCATCATGTTCTGTGTTTATATTTATGAGTGAACAAACAAACAAATATCATCATGAGACCCCATCCATGCTAAGTCTGAGAGTTCCATGAGATGATATGACATGGAATGACTGGGTTTAAAGCACTTTGTGTTTCTTTCCCCAACAGAGGACGCAGGTGGTGAGGAAGAGGAGGCAGGAGAAGAGGAGGAAGATGCTGAAGGAGGAGAAGAGGGAGAGAAGGAGGGAGGAGAGGAGGAAGAGGGAGGAGATGAAGAAGAGGAGGATGAGAAAGGAGAGGACAAGAAGAATCCAGAGGAGGAGAAGAAGAGTGAAGCAGAAACTAAACCAAAGAAAAAGTAGATCAGATGCATCCAGACCCACGGTGCCAAGTGACTTTAATTAATGGCATCTCAACACATCTCTCCTAAACACTCGTGCACACACACACACGTGCACACACACACGTGCACACACATACACACACACACACACACACACACACACACACACACACTCACACACACACACACACACACACACACACACACTGCTGTCATCATTATGAATGTCCAACTCCAAATGCAAACCAACATTGTGGCTGTAAGCAAGAACCCTACCAGGAGCTGGTGCTGAGTGTATGCATGGACCCCCAGTGTGTGTGTGTGTGTGATGGTTTCATTTGTCTACGCAACAACTGTTAGCTGTGAGTAAGAGTGTAACTTCTTGTTCTGTGTGTAAAGAGGCTGAGCAATCCCCCAGGCAATGCAGTTAGCTTACGAATTTGGAGCCAAAACCTGCCTGTAACCTTAACACAAGTGTGCTTAAAACATGATCCAAATGCCTTAGAATCCTTCAGAGAGGGACCATGATGATGTACAAATAAAGTCTTAAACTGCTTCACTTCACTTTGCTCCAAGTGTCTTTATGAATGAATGTGCTTCAAAAGTGAAAGTGCTTTGAGCCAGTTCACTAGTTAGTCCATTGAATTGCTTTACACTAAGTACTGAGAATAAGCATATTTGGCTTGGTAGCAGGCCGTGGTCATTGGATGACAGTAATGGATAAGGGGTAATATGAGCTTTGAACCAATAGGGAAATGGAGAAAGGGGAGACGGTGGGAGGCTTTGCAACTCCAGAGCTTGATGTAGTGAGCAGGTAAGGAGGGTTTAATGATCTCCTGCAAATGGAAGTTGGCTGAGTGATGGCTGTCAATCAAACCTATGGGCTCCTCCTGAACCTTGTATAATACAACATCATTTGGCCTTATGGCATGTGACTCTCAAGGCTAAACACTGACATTACAGTACTTCAAAGATAAACTGGTTGCCTCAAAATGTGAAGTAAGCTAAACTTAAAAAGACAAATTATAAAGACCAAAGACTATATTTGGAAAAGAATAGCTGTTTGAATAGCTTATTTGGCTTGGCTAATGTACATTAGGAATAAGCCCATATAACAATATAAAGTTGGTTAGTTAGCAAGCTAATGAAGCTAACATTAAATAGTAGCTACCAGGCAAGTTTGTTGTCAACATCAGGGAATTGAGGGCGAATTAGTTTAATGGAACTGTGTTCAGCTGAATCTCATCTAATTTTAAAATGAATGTGTAATGTGTAACTGCTAGTGATTTCTCCCATTGACTCCCACTGTGTGCTGTTAGCATGCCTTCCCCCTCATGGGGGCGCTAACCTTTATGTCAAATGGATCTATGCACTTGACTGTGATTGGATCTTGGGTTTTTGGTGATTCGGAGATGGCGTCAATGGGATTCTTTCCAGACTGACCTGCTGAGGAAATTCAAATTTGCTAACAGGTACGTCTGGATTCACCCAGGCTACAACCCAGATAGCAAAATCGGATTGGCAGATAGCGGAACACTGGTGGCGTGCCACTTGTGGTCTGCCGTTGGACCACCATCTCTTTAAATTTAACTTGTCATGAATATTAAGAAAAGACATGACATGTTATTAAAATGATGAATGAAATATAACTGGATAAATGAAATAGATTTTAGACAAATAGTGGCAAAATATTGGGGCATTTGTCTGCAACCGCCAGAGAACTGATGAGCAAAACGCCGGCGGACCACCAGATCTGCAACATTTTAATGGTATGGTACACATGGTAATATTATACATATTTAAAAAGTGGATAAATGGACCCAAGGTTCAAACAAATTGTGTCATTTGACAAATTCCAGATTGACAAGGGAATGGTAGAGTAATGTCTATACTCAGCTTGCCTTTAAGAGCACAACTCCTTACATTTGTAAGGCTTTTGTTTTTAAGTCAGCAAGTTCCATGGCCATGTCACATCCATAACGTTTTATAGGAAATGTTTATGCTACACATACAGTGTTGATGCGACAATGTCCATAGTGTCTGTGCAAAGCTGATTTATATCAATGTAAAGTGTGATGGCCAAATTGTGCCCCTTTCTTGCTTTTAAAACCTTTAATGGTGCATTATGGATGTGACGTTATGGATGTTACATAATGTGAATTTACAAGACTGGAGACTTTGTTATACCTCAAAGCCGATAAAACGTCTGTTCTAGTGGCATGTCAGTTTCAACGCATTTCACCTTAGTGTTTAGGCCTACAATTGACATTTCAAAGATTATTAGGTTGATCGATCAAAACCACAAGGAGGCAAACATAATATTAAAATACCTCCAGTGATTAGCCTAGCCATAGCCTATTTTCAAGTGGCCTAATAACGAAAATCTGAGCGATTATCTTCCTGTAACTGTCATACTGTTGTTGTACAGTAACTGGATTATTGTGTTAGCTGGTGAAGATGGCTGACTTTGCAGCTGGAGTTAACATAGCAACCTCCTTCTGTTGCAGATCTGTTCAGCCTGCCGCTCACGTCTGCTTAACACAGTTTAATTTTAAATGTGACGCGATATGCCAGCATTTGAAGTGTCAGGTCCTCTGTAGCTAATACCCACAGAGTAACATTAGTAACGGCAGCAATAAACTAGATGTACCACATAGCGGTACAAAATATGACACGTCACATCCATAATGTGAAACCGTCACATCCATAACGCCAGTTTTTCCTACATAATGCATTACGAAAATGACGCATAGTTTCAAAAACACACTTTTTGTGTTCATTCAAGTCTCCTTCATGCTACATATATCATAGGTTCGGCAGTTTCCTTCAAAATTCACAGAGTTTGTAGAAAACCTGTAATCTCATGTCACTCTTCTGCTCCTCCTCTTTGGGGCTGGCAGGAGACTTGGGAGGACTCTTCTGCTCCTCCTCTTTGGGGCTGGCAGTAGACTTGAGGGGACTCTTCAGCTCCTTGTCCTGCTCCTCTTCTTTGGGGCTGCCAGGAGACTTAGGAGAACTCTTCTGCTCCTCCTCTTTGGGGCTGCCAGGAGTCTTTGGGGGACTCTTCAGCTCCAACACCTGCTCCTCCTGCTTCTGCTCAGGTGCTGCTGATCACTCACAAAAGTGTGTCCATTTCATGTCACATCCATAACGCTGATAAAATGCCTTGTATTCTTAGGATGAAATTGATTATATGAAATTTGAGGATTTCTCAGTATTCAGAGAACAGAGGTTACATTAAAAGGTATGCAAATTAATTCACTGATACTAATTTTGCCCCCACTCTAAGGCATTTTGTTTACCAATATGAGTCCAATTGTCACATCCATAACGCTGGAACTGCCCTTTAGCTTTAATGTTTCTGTTTCAAATTTAGCTGTCAGAATTGCTAAATCGTTTCCTCGGGTAGATTCTTGTTTTTTCTAAATGTGCAATATAAATAAAAGTGACTTGACTTTTTTTGAGTTGTTTACTTTCTGCAAACAAACCTGGTTAACTGAACAAAACATAACCAAACATGTTGCTGGGTCAGTCTTTGAGGGTTTTAAAAACAAAATAGTTTAAATATCAAATACTTTATTAGTAGCCAGTACAACTGAGCCAGGTCAGGTGTGATGCTCTGTCTTCTTAGTGCTTGTTAGGAGTCTGGCTGCTGCATATTGTACCATTTACAGTTTGGTAATCATTAAAGCAAGAAAGTTACATTTGCCCATAGCCTATTAAAACTACTGTAGCTACTCATCATTTAACTACAAAATGGCCTTAAAATAAATCTCATCTATCAACAATAACACCTGTGTATGGTGCCTGCCATTACTTGTGTCTGATTAGATCAGGTGTTGAGTAACACATCAAAGTATCATATTCAGTTTATGGCCACACTAGATTATATAGGGCATGTAAGGGTCACTCTAAATTAATGAGTTAAATTCGTTTTTTTTTTTCACTTTGAAGCTCACATAAGTTAAGCAAATCATCTAATTTGTTTAAGTTGATGTTACAGTTAGTCTTGACAGAAATGAGATCTGCTGGAGTAATGATAACTTTATTGTACTTAGATTATCCACACTGTTAAAGGATAGAGTTATGTCAACTAAATTGTTTGTCAATGTTATATGATAATTGAATTAGTAGAAATGAGTAGATACCCAAAGGTCACTGAACATGTGCAGACACAAATATCCCCCTATCAGAGACACACACACACCACGATGGGAAGATCTGTATTGCTTTATTAAGGCAATGGGTTTTCCATATTGCTCTGGATTTGTAAACAGCAGTGTTTGTGTTTGTGTTTGTGTTTGTATGTTTCACAGCTGAGTGACCAGGCTTGCGGCGCGATTAAGGCAGGAAGCGTCTGCAGCATAGCACAGCCGGCAGGTCAGTGGGGTCAGAGCAGACCGGAGGTCACCGACACGTTTGAGGGAGTCGCACCTTTGGAACATGACGGAGAGTTTGCACCTTTCAGATTTATCACAAAATTTAACTGTGCCTCTGGCTTCATATTAGCGCTCATATAGCTCCTGTCCCTGACACTGCCCAAATCTCCCTCACCATCCTCAGCATTACATGCAGTTATAGTCTCTTACTGTGGAGCTTGTCTTAGTGGTTTTGACTCTGTCTACTCTCGCTCTGCTCTGAGTTTACTTCTCCTTCACTTCTTTAGCGGCTGGGGCAGATGTCTTTCCTGCTTTTTTGGCGGTGGTTTTGGAGTCTTTGACCTCCACTGCTGGCTTGCTCTTCTTGGCAGGCTTGGCCGCCACCTTGTCTTCATTGGTGATGGTTTCTTCAGTGCGGGTGAGGACCTCCTCCTCTTTGGGGCTGCTAGGTGTCTTGGGGGGACTCTTCTGCTCCTCCTCTTTGGGGCTGCCAGGAGACTTGGGGGGACTCTTCTGCTCCTCCTCTTTAGGCCTGCCAGGAGTCTTGGGGGGACTCTTCTGATCCTCCTCTTTGGGGCTGCCAGGAGACTTGGGGGGACTCTTCAGCTCCTTCTCCTGCTCCTGTTCTTTGGGGCTGCCAGGAGTCTTGGGGGAACTCTTCAGCTCCTCCTCTTTGGGGCTGCCAGGAGTCTCTGGGGGACTCTTCTGCTCCTCCTCTTTGGGGCTGCTAGGTGTCTTGGGGGGACTCTTCTGCTCCTCCTCTTTGGGGCTGCCAGGAGACTTGGGGGGACTCTTCTGCTCCTCCTCTTTAGGCCTGCCAGGAGTCTTGGGGGGACTCTTCTGATCCTCCTCTTTGGGGCTGCCAGGAGACTTGGGGGGACTCTTCAGCTCCTTCTCCTGCTCCTGTTCTTTGGGGCTGCCAGGAGTCTTGGGGGAACTCTTCAGCTCCTCCTCTTTGGGGCTGCCAGGAGTCTCTGGGGGACTCTTCTGCTCCTCCTCTTTGGGGCTGACAGGAGACTTGGGGGGACTCTTCAGCTCCTCCTCTTTGGGGCTGCTAGGTGTCTTGGGGGGACTCTTCAGCTCCTCCTCTTTGGGGCTGCCAGGAGACTTGAGAGGACTCTTCTGCTCCTCCTCTTTGGGGCTGCCAGGAGTCTTGCGGGGACTTTTCAGCTCCTTCTCCTGCACCTCCTCTTTGGGGCTACTAGGTGTCTTTGGGGGACTCTTCTGCTCCTTGTCCTGCTCCTGTTCTTTAGGGCTACCAGGAGACTTTGGGGGACTCTTCAGCTCCTCCTCTTTGGGGCTGCCAGGAGTCTTGGGGGGACTCTTCAGATCCTTCTCCTGCACCTCCTCTTTGGGGCTACTAGGTGTCTTGGGGGGACTCTTCTGCTCCTCCTCTTTGGGGCTGCCAGGAGACTTGGGAGGACTCTTCTGCTCCTCCTCTTTGGGGCTGCCAGGAGACTTGGGAGGACTCTTCAGCTCCTCCTCTTTGGGGCTGCCAGGAGACTTGGGAGGACTCTTCTGCTCCTCCTCTTTGGGGCTGACGGGAGTCTTGAGGGGACTCTTCTGCTCCTTGTCCTGCTCCTCCTCTTTGGGGCTGCCAGGAGTCTTGAGGGGACTCTTCTGCTCCTCCTGCTTCTGCTCAGCTGCTGCTGCCTCCTTCACCTCTTTCTTGTCACCTGCCTGTTCTCCTTCCTCTCCCTCTGAGTCACTCTTTTTGTCTTTTTCTCCTGACCCCTGTGCTTCATCTTCCTCCTCCTCTTCTTCAGCACCAGCCTTTTGGGCTTTGGTACTGCTCAGTTGTGTTTCCTCAATCTCAGACTCTTCCTCCTCTCCCTCACCTTCTTCATCTCCCTCTTCTCCACCCTCCTCTTCCTCTCCTGTAGGGGGAGTAGCGCTCAGTTTGGGTCGCTTGGAGACAGCCACCTCTTCCTCCACGGCCTCCTCCTCCTTCTGGAGTTCCTCTGCTACAGCAGCCAGGTCATCGTTCAGGTCCGCCTTCTTGTCTACTTTCTTCCCTTTAGAGGAGGTCATTGGCTGACAGTATGGGAAGGCGGGGCTTGGGAAGGAGTCAGAAAATGGCCTGAAGCGAGTCTCCTCCCCCTCCAGTAGTTTTCTGCACAGACACAAGAGGTGTGAACACACTTATGCAACACACTGCATCATTCAGCAAAGAGATTCACCTGTATACAACACATGTCAAAACACTGCATCATTCAGCAGGGTGATTCACCTGTAGGCTGCGATCTCAGCGTCCAGGGCCATCTTGACGTTGAGCAGGTCCTGGTATTGCCTGAGGTGGTGACCCATCTCACCCTTCATGCCCTTCAGCTCCCGCTCCAGCTGATGAATCATCTCCTGGGAGACGGGAAAGAAAAGAGTCTCATCAGCAACACATCTTTAAAAAGCACTAGCTTTTACATCCCGACATCTTTCAGCCAAGAGTAGGCAACAGAATCTTTCTGAATGAAAACGCCTAGGTTCTCGCTGTTAGCACTAGCTTTTAGCTTCTGTCAATGAGTAACTTTATTCCGATCATCATAGCAACCGCCCGTCATGCCCACGAAGTATGATGTTTTTCAATTCAATTCAATTTATTGTACTTATAGAGCGCCAAAACATTACACATGTATCATGGCGCTTTACCGAATGTAGGCAATCAGAGAAAAAAGAAAAGAAAGGAAGAAAAGAAAATTAAGAAAGAAGGCCCATGGGTAACAAGGGTGAGGAAAAACTCCCTAGAATTGGAGATACATAGGAAGAAACCTCGAGCAGATGCACGACTCAAGGGCCTGACCCATCTGCCTAGGGTCAATACAGGACTGTAAGGTCTGTATACATGACAAATGCATATGATAGTCAGGTGTAGAGAATAGGACATGGTGTTTAAAGCAGCTGAGGTGAAAGTTACAAGAGGTGGGATGATTACGTATCTGGTATGATAATGCATTAATCATGATTTAGTGACAGAAAGTGCAAATAGTCGAGCGTTGGAATTGTCCAGGGGAAGGGAGTTGTAAAGGGGCATGTGGTGGGTCGGCAGACGGGCCAGGAATCCGGGCAGAGTTGTCATAGGCAGGTGATGAGTCGCTAGGCTGCAGCCAGCAAAAAATCAGGGGCTAGATACTGCCTAGGTCCTGCCTTGATGGGTGACTGACGTATTTATTTATTTCATGGCCATTGCAAGATCGTATGGATGTCAATGTCAATATATAGTATTTATATTTAATCTTTTATGTATTTATTTCATATTTCATTTATTTATTTCATATTTCATTTATTTATTTAATTTTGTCTCAAAATAAAACATTCCATAGGCATGACAATAAAGTATATTCTATTCTATTCTATTCAGTGTGCTCTCTGGTTTGTTTATACTTCCTGCATATATAAATAAATTACTATGACTATGACTATTTCTTACTTTCTTGAAGTGTATGCTGTTTTCATTGTATGCATGCACACAGGGGTGTAGTGGTAAAATAAGAGGTGGGTAAACTATGAATTATGTGATCACGATAAGGTAGACTGCGCCATGCGGTATCAGATTTTTTTAAAGGCATTCAGAACAATTTTGTATTGAAGGTGAAGATTATTGTCCAATGTTTATAACAATGCCAGTGCAATCACATGGTGCCTAGAGTGTTGACGATTGTACATATTGTGAATGTGGATAATACAGTGTGAATTTTGAATGTTAAAAGTTGTAATTGATGAATAAACTCTTTTGAGAGGTAGATAAACTCTAATAAGAGGTGGATAAACTCTATTTCTGACATTTCAGAGGTGGATAAACTGCGTTTACTTCCGTTTAGCATCCACGACAGCCCTGCCTGTGCATTTTTTTATTTTGTGCGTTTCAGTCTGCAGACTGATTCAACAGGATAGTGTTTTACTGATTATTGTTTTATTTAAATGTTAAAGTGTCGAAATTACAATTATTTTCACTCAGCCCAAACTAACCTGGTAGCTGCCCAAGTCGTTGTTATGCCGGTCTTCGATGTAAGTCAGCTGTCTCTCCAGGGACTCTTTGGTGCCGCGGAGAGCCTCCAGTTCGACGTTCTTCACCTGCAGCTGCCGGCGATAGTCTGCGATCTCATCGCGGACAGATTTGATCGCGTCCTTGTTCTGGTCTGCAGCGTCCGTGAGTTTGGCGTAGCGGCACTGGAACACCTCTTCCGCCTGAAGAAAGTGTTGGGGTGAGAGACCGTCCAGCTGCTCGCGTATTTCTCGGAGCGCAGAGGTGATGTCCGTTTTACTGTATTCCCGCATGTCTACCGGGACTTGAGCCTCTTGGAGCTGCGCGAGGAGTTCGTTGACCTCTTGTTCGTGGTTACTGCGCAGGAAGTCTGCCTCATCCAGGAGGGACTGAACTTTGTTCTCCAAATCCAATTTCATCAGATCCGAGTCATCTTTTTCCTTCTTCATTTCCCGGATTGACATCTCGATTTTTTCTCTAAAGTGGGCTTCATCCTCGTAGCGGTTTTTGAGACGGTGGATGTCGTCTTCGACGTTATCGGCATCAATAATGATCTGCACTTTCTCTCTATGCAGTTGCTCGAGCGCGGAGCGGAGTTCGCCGAGCTCTTGGTCGAAAGCATCACTAAGTTGCGACTGCGTGAACTTTTTCTGCCGGAGTTCTTGGATTTCAGTCTCCAGCAGGTTGTTTTGTTCTTCCAGATACCGGACTTTATCGATATAACTGGAGAATCGGTCATTCAGCCCTTGAAGTTGCTCCTTCTCGTTGTTGCGCGTGTGGTCACCGTTGAATGCGGATGAGAGTTCCAGACTGTCTGGCGCGGTCGTGTACGCCCTGGTGGATGGCATCTTGGTAGGTCTTTTGTAGGAGATGGACATCGACCCCGGATTTCTCTGAGACCAGGAGTGTGATCTTAGGCTGTTGGGTGGAGGTGAGTGGATGCTCCGAGTCTCGAGCATTCTCCTGC
The DNA here is from genome assembly GCF_046254945.1 of Alosa pseudoharengus. Lineage (NCBI taxonomy): Eukaryota > Metazoa > Chordata > Actinopteri > Clupeiformes > Clupeidae > Alosa > Alosa pseudoharengus. The sequence continues at coordinate 12,062,979 of NW_027468848.1, forward strand.
GGGATGGAGCCCCGATGACATCCATTGTGCAGCCCCGGTATGCGTGCTCTGCGGAGATGGTGCGTCTGTCGGTGCGTCCTGACCAGATGTCGAGTGTGAGAATGCGGTGAGTGTGGGGAGTGCAGTGGACTGCTGCCCCGCTGTATTTATAGAGCCGCAGCTGTGTGTCTACATAAATCAATACAGTGATGAAGGGCAGGTTTTTTCAAGCTGGAGAGGCGATAAAGACTATTCGTGATGGTTGCCTGTTAAAGTGCGAATGGGAAACTACTTTAGGCACCTCAAATCGAAGAATCGAGAATCGAAGTAACTTAGTAACCTCAAAACATGTCACCCTTTCAACTCTTCAAAATGTGTATTTTATCAGGCAGAATGAAAAAATGATGACACACTGATGTATGTACCCTATTAATGAACCATAAACATAGTAAATCTGACCTGTAGCCTATCCTAGAAATACATATAATTTATGTGTGTCCTGGTTGTTAGTGTCAGTGAGGCTAAGCAGTGCGCAGCAGTTCAGCAGTGATGACATTATACTGTTGGGGGTCAGGTGTGGGTTGTGGCTGCGGGAGGCTGAGTTAGGGTTCAGGTGTGGGTTGAGTGGCTGACGTGAGCCTTATTGGTTAGGTTCAGGTTTGGGTCTGAATTTGACTCTGGGGTTCAGTTTGGTGCCAGGTTTGGGTTGTTTCAGCTCCATTGAGGTGAATGAGTTAACCTTTGAAGAGGAAACACCCTGAATTCTGTTCCCATGGAAACCGCAAGCTCATGAGCTTATGGCTGTGTGTGTGTGTTTGTGAGTGTCAGTGTGTGGGTGTGGTGTCAGGAAGTATTCAGTGGGGAAGCAGAGTCAATACAGGTGGGAGCACCTGCTGAGTCAGACTCACAAGGGGACAAGACTCATGAGGTCACACACACACACACACACACACCCACACACACACACACACACAAACACACACGCATACACTCCTACTAAACACACACACACACGCAAAAGACGCAAAGCCAGGGGGTCATACTCACACACACACACACACACACACACACACACACACACACACATTTGCTAAACACACACACATGCACAACTAGATGCTGAGAAAATGCAGGATGCACACACAGAGATGAGAGGAGATAGAGGGAGAGAGAGTGAGCAGCTAGTGAGCCATCAGCCCAGGACAGCGCATTACTCAAACTCTCCTCCAAGTCCAAATGCTCCTTCTCTGTACTCACTGACCTCTTCTTTCTCTCCTCTCTCCTCCCTCCATCCTCCCTCTCTCCATCCCCTCTCTCGCTCTCTTCCCCTCCCTCTGTCTCTCCCTCTCCCTCCCTCCCTCCCCTCTGGCTGGTCTCCTGATGATGATAAGAGTCTGTAAAGACCCCTCCCTGCGTCAGTCTCCTCCCAACTGCAGCTATAAAAGGGACCTGCACTGCAGCTCTGAAGGCACAGACCCCCTCAACATCTGTCTGTGTTTATCTCTCTCTGCTCTTTTCTCCCTTTCTGGTGTCAGTCATCTCTCTGGTCTCCCGCACGGCTGATCTCCCGACGCTGTCATGGCTTGTTTGGGCTTCGACCCCTTCTTCCCCTCCTCCCACCGCCGCAGGGTGGTGGTGCACAGCAGCGGTGGCAGCGGTGGCTACGGGGGTCCGTCTCGCTCCCGCTCCGTCTTCACCTCCTACTCCACCCCCCACTACGCGCTGACCGCGTCGTCGGGCCGCGAGCTGGACCTGGGCCAGGCGGCGCAGGTGAGCTCGGAGCTGAAGGCCGTGCGCACGTCCGAGAAGGCGCAGCTGCAGGAGCTGAACGACCGCTTCGCCGGCTTCATCGAGCGCGTGCACCACCTGGAGCTGCAGAACCGCGCGCTGGAGGCCCAGCTGCAGGCGCTCCGACAGCGCCATGGTGAGCCCACCTGCCTGCGCTCCATCTACGAGCAGGAGGTGCGTGCGCTGCGCGCGGCCGTGGAGCAGGCGCGGGAGGAGCGTCAGGCCGCGCAGGAGCGCCGTCGGCAGATGGAGGAGGCCCTGAGGGCGCTGCAGGGCCGCTACGAGGACGAGGTTCTGACGCGCCAGGAGTCCGAGGGCCGGCTGGTGGAGGCGCGTAAGGGGGCGGAGGAGGCGGCGCTGGGCCGAGCCGAGGAGGAGAAGCGTCTGGACATGCTGCTGGACGAGATGGCCTTCCTCAAGCGGCTGCACGAGGGCGAGATCACCGAGCTGCAGGCCCAGCTCCGCTACAGCTCCCAGGTTTCCGTGGAGACGGAGGTGGCCAAGCCGGACCTGTCGGTCGCGCTGCGTGACATCAGGGGCCAGTACGAACGCCTGGCGCAGCAGAACATGCAGTCCGCCGAGGAGTGGTTCCGCTCAAAGGTCAGCACTATGGCCGAGACCACGGCCCGCCACTCCGATGACATCCGTCTGGCCCGCGATGAGGCGGGAGAGTTCCGACGTCTGCTGAAAGCCCGCGACCTGGAGATTCAGGCGTGCCAGAGCCTCAACCACGCGCTGGAGCAGCAGCTGCAGGAGGCCGAGGACAGACAGAGCGCCGAGGTCACCAACATGCAGGTAAGAACAGACAAGGACATGCCAGCATGCAGATATCAACCGCCAGAGACATGCTAATGTGCAGCCAGGAAGTGGTAAATACTGTACATGCTAACATGTGATGTGCAGATAGGGACCACTGCAGATATGCTAACTTGCACCGCCGGAGCCTCATGATAACTATGATAGACATGCCAGCATACAGGTGGGGAAAGAGGTGCAGACTGCAGAGATTTGGGAATGACTACTGTGCAGTACTTGAGTTGAGGGTGGACGAGGAGAGATGGCATCCCCCTTTGAAATAAAGATGGTCAAAATCATCCCCCTTCTAAAACGGCCATCCCCCCTTCCCATCCCCTGTTATTTTATCAATGAATGTGGAAATATTACCACTATTCCAACATTTAGTTTTTGCGAATATTGAATTATCCAAAACCCCTAACTTGACGGTAGGCTACGGTAGGCTTGACTGCCATTCTAACAAAACCATAATGCTATTGTTTTGATGAATTTGCAATAGATATACACTACCAGTCAAACGTTTGCAGACACTTAGACAATTCTATTCCACTCCATAGACAGAATACCAGCTGAGATCATTTGCATTGTTTATTTTAATCAGGGCAGCCGTTTTCAGTTTACATTATGTGCTTATATAATTGCAAATCTGATGATCTTTAATGCAATATCTACATTGCTCATTATCAGCAACCATTCATCCAGTGTTGCAAAGGCACATTCTGTTTACTAATCTGATATCATTTTAAAAGGAAAACCATTGGAGAATTGGAGAATATTTGTGCTTAAACAATAGTCAAAAGGGTACACCGCTGGTCTCCCACCATATGCTCTGTCATCAGCACAAATGATCTGTCCCTAAACGTTAAATCCAATCCACCCCCCCCCCCCCCCCCCCCGATTTTTTTTACAACTCGAGTACTGCTACTGTGTGTGTGTGTGTGTGTGTGTGCATGTGTGTGTGTGTGTGTGTGTGTGTGTGTGTGTGTGTGTGTGTGTGTGTGACTGTGTGTGTGTGTGTGTGTGTGTGTGTGTGTGTATGTGTGTGTGCTCCTGTGTGTGGGCGTGTGTGTGTGATATTGGGGGACTTCAGAGGTCAGCTCAGTGCAGGACGAGTTCTGCATCTTGTTTACTTTATTGTTACTTTATCTGTCTGTTTTGTCATATTTCCATCTGTCCATCTTTCTCTCCTTCTCCATCTCTGTCCATCCTTGTCCCCTCTGTGTCTCCACCAGGACATGATTGCCCAGCTGGAAGATGAGCTGAGGAGCATGAAGAATGAGATGGCACGCTACCTGAGGGAATATCAGGACCTGCTCAACGTCAAGATGGGTCTGGACATTGAGATCGCCGCCTACAGGTCAGTCATGCGCCACAGTCCATCAGGAAAGAAACTCTTTGTGTTTCGTAGAGTTTCAGATAACAACCAGTGAAAAACTCACAAGCTCTGTGAACTTGTTTGTGAGAATGTTCTAAATCTGCTGTTTCTAAACGTTCTCTCTCTCTCCCTCTCTCTTTCTCTCCTACACACACTCTTTCTCTCTCTCTCTCTTTCTCCCTCTCTCTCTCCCTCTCTCTCTCTCTCTCTGTCCCACAGGAAGCTGTTGGAGGGGGAGGAGACACGCTTCAATGTGGGTGGAGTCGGGGGCATGTCCAGCGTCTTCTCACACACCATCTCATCCACACCCTCCTTTGGCCGGCCCGTCTTCTCCGTGCAGGCCAGCCTGAGCTCTGGCGCCCCCTACCTGCTGGGAACGCGCCTTCTCAGCTCCTCTCTCTTCAGCGACGACCTGATAACCTCCAGCCGGGCTCAACAGGCCGAGGCCAGCCCAGCGAAGGAGGAGGAGGAGGAGAAGGAGGAAGAGGAGAAGGAGGAAGATGAAGAAGAGGAGGAGAAGGAGGAGGAAGAGGAGGGAGGAGATGAGGGAGAAGGAGATGAAGACGCAAAAGAGGAAGAGGAGGAAGAGAGAGAGGGTGAGGAAGAGGCACAGGAAGTGAAGGAGGGAGAAGGAGAGGGTGAGTGACAAAATCTCATGTGCATCACACGAGTGATCCTCTCATACCTCAGACATCATCTACGAGTGTTATATTCACCGATCTCATATAGTCATCTACGAGTGTTCACATATCTCATTCACTCATCTATGACCTCATACATTAAACATGTATTAGACCTCATACATTAAACATGTAAATTCCCTCACAGCACCAAAAAGTCTCATCATGTTCTGTGTTTATATTTATGAGTGAACAAACAAACAAATATCATCATGAGACCCCATCCACGTTAAGTCTGAGAGTTCCATGAGATTATATGACATGGAATGACTGGGTTTAAAGCACTTTGTGTTTCTTTCCCCAACAGAGGACGCAGGTGGTGAGGAAGAGGAGGCAGGAGAAGAGGAGGAAGATGCTGAAGGAGGAGAAGAGGGAGAGAAGGAGGGAGGAGAGGAGGAAGAGGGAGGTGATGAAGAACAGGAGGAGGAGAAAGGAGAGGACAAGAAGAGTCCAGAGGAAGAGAGGAAGATTGAAGCAGAAACTAAACCAAAGAAAAAGTAGATCAGATGCATCCAGACCCACGGTGCCAAGTGACTTTAATTAATGGCATCTGAATACATCTCTCCTAAACACTCGTGCACACACACACACGTGCACACACACACGTGCACACAAACACACACACACACACACACACACACACACACACACACACTGCTGTCATCATTATGAATGTCCAACTCCAAATGCAAACCAACATTGTGGCTGTAAGCAAGAACCCTACCAGGAGCTGGTGCTGAGTGTATGCATGGGCCCCCAGTGTGTGTGTGTGTGATGGTTTCATTTGTCTACGCAGCAGGTGTGTGACCTTAGCTGTGAGTAAGAGTGTGACTGCTTGTTTTGTGTGTAAAGAGGCTGAGCAATCCCCCAAGCAAGGCAGTTAGCTTACGAGTTTGGAGCCAAAACCTGCCTGTAACCTTAACACAAGTGTGCTTAAAACATGATCCAAATGCCTTAGAATCCTTCAGAGAGGGACCATGATGATGTACAAATAAAGTCTTAAACTGCTTCACTTCACTTTGCTCCAAGTGCCATTTTGAATGAATGAAGTGAGTCAGTTCACTAGTTTGTCCATTGAATTGCTTTATACTGAGTACTGAGAATAAGCATATTTGGCTTGATAGCAGGCCGTGGTCATGGTATGACAATAATGGAGTTCACGTGCAAGTGATGTCTGCTGATATCCCCTATAGATAAGGGGTAATATGAGCTTTGAGCTAATAGGGAAATGGAGAAAGGGGAGACGGTGGGAGGCTTTGCAACTCCAGAGCTTGATGTAGTGAGCAGGTAAGGAGGGTTTAATGATCTCCTGCAAATGGAAGTTGGCTGAGTGATGGCTGTCAATCAAACCTAAGGGCTCCTCCTGAACTTTGTATATAAAACATAATTTGGTGTTATGGCATGTGACTCTCAAGGCTAAACACTGACATTACTTCAAAGATAAACTGGTTGTCTCAAAATATGAAGTAAGCTAAACTTAAAAAGACAAATTGTAAAGATCAAAGACCATATTTGGAAAAGAATAGCTGTTTGAATAGCTTATTTGGCTTGGCTAATGTACATTACGAAGCCCATATAACAATATAAAGATGGTTAGTTAGCAAGCTAATGAAGCTAACATTGAATGTTAGCTACCAGGCAAGTTTGTTGTCAACATCAGGAAATTGAGGGCGAATTAGGTTGATAGAATTGTGTTCAGCTGAACCTCATCTGATTTTAAAATGAATGTGTAATGTGTATCTGCTAGTGATTTCTCCCATTGACTCCCACTGTGTGCTGTTAGCATACCTTCCCCCTCATGGGGGCAGTAAACCTTTATGTTAAATAGATCCCCAGATAGCAAAATCAGATTGGCAGATAGCGGACCACTTGTGGTCCGCCATTGGACCACCATCTCTTTAAATATAACTTGTCATGAATATTAAGAAAGGTTAATAAAATGATATATGGAGTATAACTGAACAAATGAAAAAGATTTTAGACCAATAGTGGCAAAATGTTGGCCAATTCTGCAACCTGCCAGCGGAACACCAGAGAACCGATGAGCAAAATGCCAGCGGATGAGCCATGTCCAGCTATGCCCCCAATGGGCCGGCAGTGGTCCGCCAGGCTCTTGCTGTCTTGACTGTGATTGGATCTCAGGTTTTTGGTGATTCGTCAATGGGATCCTTTCCAGACTGACCTGCTGAGGAAATTCAAATTTGCTAACAGGTTCGTCTGGATTCACCCAGGCTACAAGAGCAATGTAAAAAGGGATTAACTTTGAGAACCATATAGTCTTCATTTCAATTTCTCTTGGAAGTCACAGGCTGTTTTAGCTTTAATGTTTCTGTTTCAATTTAGCTGTCAGAATTTCTAAACCTTTTCCTGGGGTAGATTCTTGTTGTTTCTAAATGTGCAATATAAATAAAATTGACTTTTTTGAGTTGTTTACTTTCTGCAAACAAACATGATTAACTGAACAAAACATAACCAAACCTGTGGCTGGGTCAGTCTGGGAGGGGTTTAAAAACAAATAGTTTAAACATCAAATCTATACTTTATTAGTAGCCAGTGCAACTGAGCCAGGTCAGGTGTAATGCTCTGTCTTCTTAGTGCTTAGGAGTCTGGCTGCTGCATATTGTACCATTTACAGTCTGGTAATCATTAAAGCAAGAAAGTTAAATTTGCCCATAACCTATAAAAACTAGCTACTCATCAATACTGACATTTAAAGGTGCTCTAAGCGATGCTGGGTAACATCACTTCTGTTGACTTTCAAACAAAACAGAGAGCTAACTCGCTACTTCCTCCCCCTCCCTACCGTGCTGCTCCCATGCAATTGAAACTCTCCTAAACGCGCATCTCGTCTGTGATCTGCTGGAACAGTTTGTTATGTTTTCTTGGGCTAGGTTTGCCCAGGTTGTTTTTGTTGCCGTTTTTGGAGCCTGGGCTGTCCACAGAGATCACATTTTTTTACAGTGTATTCAGGACACAGACAGCAGTTGGTTAGGTGATGTTTGCAGTAAAATGTTTTAGCCTAAAAAACGTGTGGCATCGCTTAGAGCACCTTTAACTACAAAGTGGCCTTAAAATAAATGTCATCTATCAACAATAACACCTGTGTATGGGATTTGCCATTACTTGTTGGGGCAGCTGTGGCTTACTGGTTAGCGCTTCGTACCTGTAACCGGAGGGTTGCCAGTTCAAACCCCGACCAGTAGGCACGGCTGAAGTGCCCTTGAGCAAGGCACCAAACCCCTCGCTACTCCCCGAGCGCCGCTGTTGATGCAGGCAGCTCACTGCACCGGGATTAGTGTGTGCTTCACCTCACTGTGTGTTCACTGTGTGCTGAGTGTGTTTCACTAATTCACGGATTGGGATAAATGCAGAGACCAAACTTCCCTCACGGGATACTTAAATACTTGTTTCTGGTTAGATCAGGTGTTGAGTAAAACATCACAGTATCACATTCAGTTTATGGCCACACTAGATTATTTAGGGCATGTAAGGGTCACTCTAAATTAATGAGTTAAATTAGTTTTTTTTCACTTATAAGCTCACAAAAGTTAAGCAAATCATCTAATTTGTTTAAGTTGATGTTACAATTAGTCTTGACAGAAGTGAGATCTGCTGGAGTAATGATAACTTTATTGTACTTAGATTATCCACACTGTTAAAGGATAGAGTTATGTCAACTAAATAGTTTATGTCAATGTTATATAATAATTGAATTAGTAAAAATGAGTAGATACCCAAAGGTCACTGAACACGTGCAGACACAAATATCCCCCTATCAGAGACACACACACACCATGCTGGGAAGATCTGTATTGCTTTATTAAGGCAATGGGTTTTCCATATTGCTCTGGATTTGTAAACAGCAGTGTTTGTGTTTGTGTTTGTATGTTTCACAGCTGAGTGACCAGGCTTGCGGCGCGATTAAGGCAGGAAGCGTCTGCAGCATAGCACAGCCGGCAGGTCAGTGGGGTCAGAGCAGACCGGAGGTCACCGACACGTTTGAGGGAGTCGCACCTTTGGAACATGACGGAGAGTTTGCACCTTTCAGATTTATCTCTAAATCTAACTGTGTCTCTGGCTTCATATTAGCGCTCATATGGCTCCTGTCCCTGACACTGCCCAAATCTCCCTCACCATCCTCAGCATTACATGCAGTTATAGTCTCTTGCTGTGTAGCTTGTCTTAGTGGTTTTGACTCTTTGTCTACTCTCGCCCTGCTCTGAGTTTACTTCTCCTTCAATTCTTTAGCGGCTGGAGCAGATGTCTTTCCTGCTTTTTTGGCGGTGGTTTTGGAGTCTTTGACCTCCTCTGCTGGCTTGCTCTTCTTGGCAGGCTTGGCCGCCACCTGGTCTTCATTGCTGATGGTTTCTTCAGTGCGGGTGAGGACCTCCTCCTCTTTGGGGCTGCTAGGTGTCTTGGGGGGACTCTTCTGCTCCTCCTCTTTAGGGCTGCCAGGAGTCTTGGGGGGACTCTTCTGCACCTCTTCTTTGGGGCTGCCAGGAGACTTGGGGGAACTCTTCAGCTCCTCCTCTTTGGGGCTGCCAGGAGTCTTGGGGGGACTCTTAAGCTCCTTCTCCTGCACCTCCTCTTTGGGGCTGCTAGGTGTCTTGGGGGGACTCTTCAGCTCCTCCTCTTTGAGGCTGCCAGGAGTCTTGGGGGGACTCTTCAACTCCTTCTCCTGCACCTCCTCTTTGGGGCTGCTAGGTGTCTTGGGTGGACTCTTCTGCTCCTTCTCCTGCACCTCCTCTTTGGGGCTGCTAGGTGTCTTGGGGGGACTCATCTGCTTCTCCTCTTTGGGGCTGCTAGGTGTCTTGGGGGGACTCTTCTGCTCCTCCTCTTTGGGGCTGCCAGGAGTCTTGGGGGGACTCTTCTGCTCCTCCTCTTTGGGGCTGCCAGGAGACTTAGGGGGACTCTTCAGCTCCTTCTCCTGCACCTCCTCTTTGGGGCTGCCAGGAGACTTGGGGGGACTCTTCAGCTCCTCCTCTTTTGGGCTGCCTGGAGACTTGGGGGGACTCTTCAGCTCCTTCTCCTGCACCTCCTCTTTGGGGCTGCTAGGTGTCTTGGGGGGACTCTTCTGCTCTTCCTCTTTGGGGCTGCCAGGAGTCTTGGGGGGACTCTTCTGCTCCTCCTCTTTAGGGCTGCTAGGTGTCTTGGGGGGACTCTTCTGCTCCTCCTCTTTGGGGCTGCCAGGAGACTTAGGAGAACTCTTCTGCACGTCCTCTTTGGGGCTGGCAGGAGACTTGGGAGGACTCTTCTGCTCCTCCTCTTTGGGGCTGACAGCAGCCTTGAGGGGACTCTTCAGCACCTTGTTCTGCTCCTCTTCTTTGGGGCTGCCAGGAGACTTAGGAGAACTCTTCTGCTCCTCTTTGGGACTGACAGGAGTCTTTGGCGGACTCTTCAGCTCCTCCACCTTCTCCTCCTGCTTCTGCTCAGGTGCTGCTGCCTCCTTCACCTCTTTCTTGTCACCTGCCTTTTCTCCTTCCTCTCCCTCTGAGTCACTCTTTTTGTCTTTCCCTCCTGACTCCTGCGCTTCATCTTCTTCCTCATCTTCTTCAGCACCAGCCTTTTGGGCTTTGGTACTGCTCAGTTGTGTTTCCCCAATCTCAGACTCTTCTTCCTCTCCCTCACCCTCTTCATCTCCCTCTTCTCCACCCTCCTCTTCCTCTCCTGTAGGGGGAGTAGTGCTCAGTTTGGGTCGCTTGGAGACAGCCACCTCTTCCTCCACGGCCTCCTCCTCCTTCTGGAGTTCCTCCACTACAGCAGCCAGGTCATCGTTCAGGTCCGCCTTCTTGTCTTCTTTCTTCCCTTTAGAGGAGGTCATTGGCTGACAGTATGGGAAGGCGGGGCTTGGGAAAGAGTCAGAAAATGGCCTGAAGCGAGTCTCCTCCCCATCCAGTAGTTTTCTGCACAGACACAAGAGGTGTGAACACACCTATGCAACACACTGCATCATTCAGCAAAGAGATTCACCTGTATACAACACATGTCAAAACCTGTAGGCTGCAATCATGTCAACACATGTCATTCACCTGTAGGCTGCGATCTCAGCGTCCAGGGCCATCTTGACGTTGAGCAGGTCCTGGTATTCCCTGAGGTGGTGACCCATCTCACCCTTCATGCCCTTCAGCTCCCGCTCCAGCTGATGAATCATCTCCTGGGAGACGGGAAAGAGAAGAGTCTCATCAGCAACACAAATCTTTCGAAAGCACTAGCTTTTACATCCCGACATCTTTCAGCCAAGAGTAAGCAACAGAATCTTAGCGCAGAACGCCTAGGTTCTCGCTGTTAGCACTAGCTTTTAGCTTCTGTCAATGAGTAACTTTATTCCGATCATCACAGCAACCGCCCGTCATGCCCACGAAGTATGATGTTTTTCAATTCAATTCAATTTATTGTGCTTACAGAGCGCCAAAACATTACACATGTATCATGGCGCTTTACAGAATGTAGACAATCAGAGAAAAAAGAAAAGAAAAGAAAGGAAAGGAAGAAAAGAAAGAAAGAAGGCCCATGGGTAACAGGGGTGATGGAAAACTCCCTAGAATTGGAGATACATAGGAAAAAACCTAGAGCAGATCCACGACACAAGGGCCTGACCCATCTGCCTAGGGTCAATACAGGACAGTAAGGTCTGTATACATGACAAATTCATATGATAGTCAGGTGTAGAGAATAGGACATGGTGTTTAAAGCACCTGAGGTGAAAGTTACAAGAGGTGGGATGATTACGTATCCGGTATGATAATGCATTAATCGTGATTTAGTGACAGAAAGTGCAAATACTCCAGCGTTGGAATTGTCCAGGGGAAGGGAGTTGTCAAGGGGCATGTGGTGGGTCGGCAGACGGGCCAGGAATCTGGGCAGAGTTGTTATAGGCAGGTGATGGGTCGCTAGGCTGCAGGCAGCAACAATCAGGGGCTAGATCCTGCCTAGGTCCCGCCTTGATTGGTGACTGACATATTTATTTATTTCATGGGCATTGCAAGATCGTATGGATGTCAATGTCAATATATAGTATTTATATTTAATCTTTTATGTATTTATTTCATATTTCATTTATTTATTTAATTTTGTCTCAAAATAAAACATTCCATAGGCATGACAATAAAGTATATTCTATACTATTCTATTCTAAGAGCACAGGCAGAAGCGTTGTGCTCTCTGGTTTGTTTAAAATTCCTGCATATATAAATAAATTACTATGACTATGACTATTTCTTACTTTCTTGAAGTGTATGCTGTTTTCATTGTATGCATATGCATATATTGTATGCATGCACACAGGGGTGTAGTGGTAAAATAAGAGGTTGTTAAACTATGAATTATGTGATCACGATAAGGTGGACTGCGCCATGCGGTATCAGATTTTTTTAAAGGCATTCAGAACAATTTAGTATTGAAGGTGAAGATTATTGTCCAATGTTTATAACAATGCCAGTGGAATCACATGGTGCCTAGAGTGTTGATGATTGTACATATTGTGAATGTGGATAATACAGTGTGAATTTTGAATGTTAAAAGTTGTAATTGATGAATAAACTCTTTTGAGAGGTAGATAAACTCTAATAAGAGGTGGATACACTCTATTTCTGATATTTCAGAGGTGGATAAACTGCGTTTCCTTCCGTTTAGCATCCACGACAGCCCTGCCTGTGCATTTTTTTATTTTGTGCGTTTCAATATGCAGACTGATTCAACAGGATAGTGTTTTACTGATAAATGTTTAAAAATTTAAATGTTACGAAGTTACAATTATTTTCACTCAGCCCAAACTAACCTGGTAGCTGCCCAAGTCGTTGTTATGCCGGTCTTCGATGTAAGTCAGCTGTCTCTCCAGGGACTCTTTGGTGCCGCGGAGAGCCTCCAGTTCCACGTTCTTCACCTGCAGCTGCCGGCGATAATCTGCGATCTCATCGCGGACAGATTTGATCGCGTCCTTGTTCTGGTCTGCAGCGTCCGTGAGTTTGGCGTAGCGGCACTGGAACACCTCTTCCGCCTGCAGCAAGTTTTGGGGTGAGAGACCGTCCAGCTGCTCGCGTATCTCTCGGAGCGCAGAGGTGATGTCCGTTTTACTGTATTCCCGCATGTCTACCGGCACTTGAGCCTCTTGGAGCTGCGCGAGGAGTTCGTTGACCTCTTGTTCGTGGTTACTGCGCAGGAAGTCTGCCTCATCCAGAAGAGACTGAACTTTGTTCTCCAAATCCAATTTCATCAGATCCGAGTCATCTTTTTCCTTCTTCATTTCCCGGATTGACATCTCGATTTTTTCTCTAAAGCGGGCTTCATCCTCGTAGCGGTTTTTGAGACGGTGGATGTCGTCTTCGACGTTATCGGCATCAATAATGATCTGCACTTTCTCTCTATGCAGTTGCTCCAGCGCGGAGCGGAGTTCGCTGAGCTCTTGGTCGAAAGCATCACTAAGTTGCGACTGTGTGAACTTTTTCTGCCGGAGTTCTTGGATTTCAGTCTCCAGCAGGTTATTTTGTTCTTCCAGATACCGGACTTTATCGATATAACTGGAGAATCGGTCATTCAACCCTTGAAGTTGTTCCTTCTCGTTGTTGCGCGTGTGTAAACCGTTGAATGCGGATGAGAGTTCCAGGCTGCTGGCTGGCATCTTGGTAGTTCTTTTGTAGGAGATGGACATGGACCCCGGATTTCTCTGAGACCAGGAGTGTGATCTTAGGCTGGCAGGTGTGGATGAGCGGATGCTCCGAGTCTCGAGCATTCTCCTGCGGGATGGAGCCCCGATGACATCCATTGTGCAGCCCCGGTGTGCGTGCTCTGCGGAGATGGTGCGTCTGTCGGTGCGTCCTGACCAGATGTCGAGTGTGAGAATGCGGTGAGTGTGGGAGATGCAGTGGACTGTTGCCCCGCTGTATTTATAGAGCCGCAGCTGCGTGTCTACATAAATCAATACGGTGATGAAGGGCAGGTTTTTTCAGGTCGGAGAGGCGATAAACACAATTCCTGATGGTTGCCTGTTAATGTGCGAATGGGAAACTACTTCAGGCACCTACGAGAATGGAAGTAACTTAGTAACCTCAAAACATGTCACCCTTTCAACTCTTAAAAATGTGTATTTTATCAGGCAGAATGAAAAATTATGACACACTGATGTATGTACAGTATTGTATGATGTATGATGTACCTATTAATGAACCATAAACATAGTAAATCTGACCTGTAGCCTATCCTAGAAATACATTTAATTTATTTGTGTCCTGGTTGTTAGTGTCAGTGAGGCTAAGCAGTGCGCAGCAGTTCAGCAGTGATTATATTATAATGTTGGGGTTCAGGTTTGGGTTGTGGCTGCGGGAGGCTGAGTTAGGTTCAGGTGTGGGTTGAGTGGCTGACGTGAGCCTTGTTGGTTAGGTTCAGGTTTGGGTCTGAATTTGGCTTGGGGTTCAGTTTGGTGCCAGTTTTGGGTCGGTTCAGCTCCATTGAGGTGAATGAGTTAACCTTTGAAGAGGAAACACCCTGAATTCTGTTCCCATGGAAACCGCAAGCTCATGTGCTTATGGCTGTGTGTGTGTGTTTGTGAGTGTCAGTGTGTGGGTGTGATGTCAGGAAGTATTCAGTGGGGAAGCAGAGAGTCAATACAGGTGGCAGCACCTGCTGAGTCAGACCCACAAGGGGACAAAACTCATGAGGTCACACACACACAAACACGCATACACTCCTACTAAACACACACACACACATGCAAAAGACGCAAAGCCAGGGGGTCATACTCACACACACACACATTTGCTAAACACACACACATGCACAACTAGATGCTGACAAAATGCAGGATGCACACACAGAAATGAGAGGAGATAGAGGGAGAGAGAGTGAGCAGCTAGTGAGCCATCAGCGCAGGACAGCACATTACTCAAACTCTCCTCCATGTCCAAATGCTCCTTCTCTGTACTCACTGACCCCTTCTTTCTCTCCTCCCTTTCCCTCCCTCTCCCTCCCTCCTCCCTTTCTCCTCCCTCTCTCCACCCCCTCTCTCGCTCTCTTCCCCTCCCTCTGTCTCTACCTCTCCCTCCCTCCCTCCCCTCTGGCTGGTCTCCTGATGATGATAAGAGTCTGTAAAGACCCCTCCCTGCGTCAGTCTCCTCCCAACTGCAGCTATAAAAGGGACCTGCACTGCAGCTCTGAAGGCACAGACCCCCTCAACATCTGTCTGTGTTCATCTCTCTCTGCTCTTTTCTCCCTTTCTGGTGTCAGTCATCTCTCTGGTGTCCCGCACGGCTGATCTCCCGACGCTGTCATGGCTTGTTTGGGCTTCGACCCCTTCTTCCCCTCCTCCCACCGCCGCAGGGTGGTGGTGCGGAGCAGCGGTGGCAGCGGTGGCTACGGGGGTCTGTCTCGCTCCCGCTCCGTCTTCACCTCCTACTCCACCCCACACTACGCGCTGACCGCGTCGTCGGGCCGCGAGCTGGACCTGGGCCAGGCGGCGCAGGTGAGCTCGGAGCTGAAGGCCGTGCGCACGTCCGAGAAGGCGCAGCTGCAGGAGCTGAACGACCGCTTCGCCGGCTTCATCGAGCGCGTGCACCACCTGGAGCTGCAGAACCGCGCGCTGGAGGCCCAGCTGCAGGCGCTCCGACAGCGCCATGGTGAGCCCACCTGCCTGCGCTCCATCTACGAGCAGGAGGTGCGTGCGCTGCGCGCGGCCGTGGAGCAGGCGCGGGAGGAGCGTCAGGCCGCGCAGGAGCGCCGGCGGCAGCTGGAGGAGGCCCTGAGGGCGCTGCAGGGCCGCTACGAGGACGAGGTTCTGACGCGCCAGGAGTCCGAGGGCCGGCTGGTGGAGGCGCGTAAGGGGGCGGAGGAGGCGGCGCTGGGCCGAGCCGAGGAGGAGAAGCGTCTGGACATGCTGCTGGACGAGATGGCCTTCCTCAAGCGGCTACACGAGGGCGAGATCACCGAGCTGCAGGCCCAGCTCCGCTACAGCTCCCAGGTTTCCGTGGAGACGGAGGTGGCCAAGCCGGACCTGTCGGTCGCGCTGCGTGACATCAGAGGCCAGTACGAACGCCTGGCGCAGCAGAACATGCAGTCCGCCGAGGAGTGGTTCCGCTCAAAGGTCAGCACTATGGCCGAAACCACGGCCCGCCACTCCGATGACATCCGTCTGGCCCGCGATGAGGCGGGAGAGTTCCGACGTCTGCTGAAAGCCCGCGACCTGGAGATTCAGGCGTGCCAGAGCCTCAACCACGCGCTGGAGCAGCAGCTGCAGGAGGCCGAGGACAGACAGAGCGCCGAGGTCACCAACATGCAGGTAAGAACAGACAAGGACATGCCAGCATGCAGATATGAACCGCCAGAGACATGCTAATGTGCAGCCAGGAAGTGGTAAACATGCTAACATGCGATGTGCAGATAAGGATCACTGCAGACATGCCAACTTGCAGGTAGGGACCACTAGAGCCACATGATAACTATGATAGACATGCCAGCATACAGGTGGGGAAAGAGTAGCAGTCTGCTGAGAGTTGGGAATGACTACTGTGCAGTACTTGAGTTGAGGGTGGACGAGGAGAGATGGCATCCCCCTTTGAAATAAAGATGGTCAAAATCATCCCCCTTCTAAAACGGCCATCCTCCCTTCCCATCACCTGTTATTTTATCAATGAATGTGGAAATATTACCACTATTTCAACATTTAGTTTTTGCGAATATTGAATTATCCAAAAACCCCTAACTTGACGGTAGGCTACGGTAGGCTTGACTGCCATTCTAACAAAACCATAATGCTATTGTTTTGATGAATTTGCAATAGATATACACTACCAGTCAAACGTTTGCAGACACTTTGACATTTCTATTCCACTCCATAGACAGAATACCAGCTGAGATCATTTGCATTGTTTATTTTAATCAGGGCAGCCGTTTTCAGTTTACATTATGTGCTTATATAATTGCAAATCTGATGATCTTTAATGCAATATCTACATTGCTCATTATCAGCAACCATTCATCCAGAGTTGCAAAGGCACATTCTGTTTACTAATCTGATATCATTTTAAAAGGAAAAACATTGGAGAATTGGAGAATATTTGTGCTTAAACAATAGTCAAAAGGGTACACCGCTGGTCTCCCACCATATGCTCTGTCATCAGCACAAATGATCTGTCCCTAAACGTTAAATCCAATCCACCCCCCCCCCCCCGATTTTTTTTACAACTCGAGTACTGCTACTGTGTGTGTGTGTGTGTGTGTGTGTGTGTGTGTGTGTGTGTGTGAGTGTGTGTGTGTGTGTGTGTGTGTGTGTGTGTGTGTGTGTGTGTGTGTGTATGTGTGTGTGCTCCTGTGTGTGCGCGTGTGTGTGTGATATTGGGGGACTTCAGAGGTCAGCTCAGTGCAGGACGAGTTCTGCATCTTGTTTACTTTATTGTTACTTTATCTGTCTGTTTTGTCATATTTCCATCTGTCCATCTTTCTCTCCTTCTCCATCTCTGTCCATCCTTGTCCCCCTCTGTGTCCCCACCAGGACATCATTACCCAGCTGGAAGATGAGCTGAGGAGCATGAAGAACGAGATGGCACGCTACCTGAGGGAATATCAGGACCTGCTCAACGTCAAGATGGGTCTGGACATCGAGATCGCCGCCTACAGGTCAGTCATGCGCCACAGTCCATCAGGAAAGAAACTCTTTGTGTTTAGTAGAGTTATAACAACCAGTGAAAAACACAAGCTCTGTGAACTTGTTTGTGAGAATGTTCTAAATCTGCTGTTTCTGAACGTTCTCTCCTTCTCTCTTTCTCTCCTACACATACTCTTTCTCTCTCTCTCCCTCTCTTTCTCCCTCTCTCTCTCCCTCTCTCTCTCTCTCTGTCCTACAGGAAGCTGCTGGAGGGGGAGGAGACACGCTTCAATGTGGGTGGAGTCGGGGGCATGTCCAGCGTCTTCTCACACACCATCTCATCCACACCCTCCTTTGGCCGGCCCGTCTTCTCCGTGCAGGCCAGCCTGAGCTCTGGCGCCCCCTACCTGCTGGGAACGCGCCTCCTCAGCTCCTCTCTCTTCAGCGACGACCTGATAACCTCCAGCCGGGCTCAACAGGCCGAGGCCAGCCCAGCGAAGGAGGAGGAGGAGGAGAAGGAGGAGGAAGAGGAGGGAGGAGATGAGGGAGAAGGCGATGAAGACGTAAAAGAGGAAGAGGAGGAAGAGGGAGAGGGTGAGGAAGAGGCACAGGAAGTGAAGGAGGGAGAAGGAGAGGGTGAGTGACAAAATCTCATGTGCGTCACACGAGTGATCCTCTCATACCTCAGACATCATCTACGAGTGTTATATTCAATGATCTCATATATTCATCTATAAGTGCTTTATTCACATATCGTATACACTCATCTATGACCTTATACATTAAACATGTAATTATACCTCATACATTAAACATGTAAATTCCCTCACAGCACCAAAAGTCTCATCATGTTCTGTGTTTATATTTATGAGTGAACAAACAAATATCATCATGAGACCCCATCCATGTTAAGTCTGAGAGTTCCATGAGATGATATGACATGGAATGACTGGGTTTAAAGCACTTTGTGTTTCTTTCCACAACAGAGGACGCAGGTGGTGAGGAAGAGGAGGCAGGAGAAGAGGAGGAAGATGCTGAAGGAGGAGAAGAGGGAGAGAAGGAGGGAGAAGAGGAGGAAGAGGGAGGAGATGAAGAAGAGGAGGAGGAGAAAGGAGAGGACAAGAAGAGTCCAGAGGAGGAGAAGAAGAGTGAAGCAGAAACTAAACCAAAGAAAAAGTAGATCAGATGCATCCAGGCCCACGGTGCCAAGTGACTTTAATTAATGCCATCTCAACACATCTCTCCTAAACACTTGCGTGCACACACACACACATACACACACACACACACACACACACACACACACACACACACACACACACACACTCACACACACACACACACACACACACACACTGCTGTCATCATTATGAATGTCCAACTCCAAATGCAAACCAACATTGTGGCTGTAAGCAAGAACCCTACCAGGAGCTGGTGCTGAGTGTATGCATGGACCCCCATTGTGTGTGTGTGTGATGGTTTCATTTGTCTACGCAACAACTGTTAGCTGTGAGTAAGAGTGTAACTTCTTGTTCTGTGTGTAAAGAGGCTGAGCAATCCCCCAGGCAATGCAGTTAGCTTATGAGTTTGGAGCCAAAACCTGCCTGTAACCTTAACACAAGTGTGCTTAAAACATGATCCAAATGCCTTAGAATCCTTCAGAGAGGGACCATGATGATGTACAAATAAAGTCTTAAACTGCTTCACTTCACTTTGTTCCAAGTGTCATTATGAATGAATGTGCTTCAAAAGTGAAAGTGCTTTGAGCCAGTTCACTAGTTAGTCCATTGAATTGCTTTACACTAAGTACTGAGAATAAGCATATTTGGCTTGGTAGCAGGCCGTGGTCATGGGATGACAATAATGGAGTTCACGTGCAAGTGATGTCTGCTGACACCCCCTATAGATAAGGGGTAGGTAATTTATTTGAGCTTTGAGCTAATAGGGAAATGGAGAAAGGGGAGACAGTGGGAGGCTTTGCAACTCCAGAGCTTGATGTAGTGAGCAGGTGAGGAGGGTTTAATGATCTCCTGCAAATGGAAGTTGGCTGAGTGATGGCTGTCAATCAAACCTATGGGATCCTCCTGAACCTTGTATAATACAACATCATTTGGCCTTATGGCATGTGACTCTCAAGGCTAAACACTGACATTACTTCAAAGATAAACTGGTTGCCTCAAAATGTGAAGTAAGCTAAACTTAAAAAGACAAATTATAAAGACCAAAGACTATATTTGGAAAAGAATAGCTGTTTGAATAGCTTATTTGGCTTGGCTAATGTACATTAGGAATAAGCCCACATAACGATATAAAGTTGGTTAGTTAGCAAGCTAATGAAGCTAACATTGAATAGTAGCTACCAGGCAAGTTTGTTGTCAACATCAGGAAATTGAGGGTGAATTAGATTGATGGAACTGTGTTCAGCTGAATCTCATCTAATTTTAAAATGAATGTGTAATGTGTAACTGCTAGTGATTTCTCCCATTGACTCCCACTGTGTGCTGTTAGCATGCCTTCCCCCTCATGGGGGCGCTAACCTTTATGTCAAATGGATCTATGCACTTGACTGTGATTGGATCTTGGGTTTTTGGTGATTCGGAGAATGGCGTCAATGGGCGTCAATCCTTTCCAGACTGACCTGCAAATTCAAATTTGTTAACAGGTTCGTCTGGATTCACCCAGGCTACAACCCAGATAGCAAAATTGGATTGGCAGATAGCGGACCACTGGTGGCGTGCCACTTGTGGTCTGCCGTTGGACCACCATCTCTTTAAATTTAACTTGTCATGAATAAATAAAAGTTAATAAAATAATATATATGGAGTATAACTGAACAAATGAAAAAGATTTTAGACCAATAGTGGCAAAATATTGGTGCATTTGTCTGCAACCGCCAGAGAACTGATGAGCAAAACGCCAGTGGACCACCAGATCTGCCCCCAGTGGGAAGAGCAAGATAGCAAAATCAGATTGGCAGATAGCGGACCACTGATGCTATGCCGCCGGTGGCGTGCCACTTGTGGTCTGCCGTTGGACCACCATCTCTTTAAATTTAACTTGTCATGAATATTAAGAAAAGTTAATAAAATTATATATGGAGTATAACTGATGAAAAAGATTCTAGACCAATAGTGGCAAAATATTGGGCAATTTGTCTGCAACCTGCCAGTGGACCGCCAGAGAACCGGTGAGCAAAATGCCAGCGGACCGCCAGCTATGCCCCCAATGGACCGAGAGTGGTCCGCCAGCCTCTTGCTATCTGGGGTAAAAGGGATTAACTTTGAGAACCATATAGTCTTCATTTCAATTTCTCTTGGAAGTATCGGGCTGTTTTAGCTTTAATGTTTCTGTTTCAAATTTAGCTGTCAGAATATCTAAACAGTTTCCTGGGGTAGATTCTTCTAAATGTACTATATAAATAAAAGTGATTTGACTTTTTTTGAGTCATGTGGTTAACTGAACAAAACATAGAGGGTTTTAAAGGCAAATAGTTTAAACATCAAATCTATACTTTATTAGTAGCCGGTGCAACTGAGCCAGGTCAGGTGTGATGCTCTGTCTTCTTAGTGCTTGTTAGGAGTCTGGCTGCTGCATATTGTACCATTTACAGTTTGGTAAAATAAATGTCAGCTATCAACAATAACACCTGTGTATGGTGTCTGCCATTACTTGTTTCTGGTTACAGTAGATCAGGTGTTGAGTAACACATCATAGTATCACATTCAGTTTATGGCCACACACACTAGATTATTTATACCCTGGAAATCCAGAGTTCTCGCGAGAGCACAATGGAATTGTCTCTGGAGACACTCTGGCAATGAGTAATGATGCATGTTACTTTTTCCCCTTGCATTCCGTGGAACCAGCTAAACTGATGAAGACAGTGCTGGAACGTTGGAGGACAGTACACATTGGTCACAGTGTTATCCGATTGCGTCGAAGTCCGAAATCATTCAGAGTAAACATGGTCTAGTGTTATCCAATTGCGTGCAGTGAGATTTTTAAATGCATGCTTGTTGCCGCCTCTCGAGTTGGGCCATTACATTGTTTGTGGCCAGACCCTTAATCTTTCTAGATTACCAGGGTGTGGATATTCCAGGCTAGATGATTTAGGGCATGTAAGGGTCACTCTAAATAAATGAGTTAAATTAGTTTTTTTTTCACTTATAAGCTCACAAAAGTTAAGCAAATCATCTTATTTCTTTAAGTTGATGTTACAAGTTTGCATGTTGACAGAAGTGAGATCTGCTGGAGTAATGATAACTTTATTGTACTTAGATTATCCACACTGTTAAAGGATAGAGTTATGTCAACTAAATTGTTTATGTCAATGTTATATGATAATTGAATTAGTGGAAATGAGTAGATACCCAAAGGTCACTGAACACGTGCAGACACAAATATCCCCCTATCAGAGACACACACACACCACGATGGGAAGATCTGTATTGCTTTATTGAGGCAATGTTTTTCCATATTGCTCTGGAGTTGTAAACAGCAGTGTTTGTGTTTCTGTTTGTATGTTTTGTGTTTGTGTTTGTATGTTTCACAGCTGAGTGACCAGGCTTGCGGCGCAATTAAGGCAGGAAGCGTCTGCAGCATAGCACAGCCGGCAGGTCAGTGGGGTCAGAGCAGACCAGAGGTCACCGACACGTTTGAGGGAGTCGCACCTTTGGGACTTGACGGAGAGTTTGCACCTTTCAGATTTATCACTAAATGTAACTGTGCCTCTGGCTTCATATTAGCGCTCATATAGCTCCTGTCCCTGACACTGCCCAAATCTCCCTCACCATCCTCAGCATTACATGCAGTTATAGTCTCTTGCTGTGGAGCTTGTCTTAGTGGTTTTGACTCTTTGTCTACTCTCGCCCTGCTCTGAGTTTACTTCTCCTTCACTTCTTTAGCGGCTGGGGCAGATGTCTTTCCTGCTTTTTTGGCGGTGGTTTTGGAGTCTTTGACCTCCTCTGCTGGCTTGCTCTTCTTGGCAGGCTTGGCCGCCACCTTGTCTTCATTGCTGATGGTTTCTTCGGTGCGGGTGAGGACCTCCTCCTCTTTGGGGCTGCTAGGTGTCTTGGGGGGACTCTTCTGCTCCTCCTCTTTGGGGCTGCCAGGAGACTTGGGGGGACTCTTCTGCTCCTCCTCTTTGGGGCTGCCAGGAGTCTTGAGAGGACTCTTCTGCTCCTCCTCTTTGGGGCTGCCAGGAGTCTTGGGGGGACTCTTCAGCTCCTTCTCCTGCACCTCCTCTTTGGGGCTACTAGGTGTCTTGGGGGGACTCTTCAGCTCCTTGTCCTGCTCCTGTTCTTTGGGGCTACCAGGAGACTTGGGGGGACTCTTCTGATCCTCCTCTTTGGGGCTGCCAGGAGACTTGAGAGGACTCTTCTGCTCCTCCTCTTTGGGGCTGCCAGGAGTCTTGGGGGGACTCTTCAGCTCCTTCTCCTGCACCTCCTCTTTGGGGCTACTAGGTGTCTTGGGGGGACTCTTCAGCTCCTTGTCCTGCTCCTGTTTTTTGGGGCTACCAGGAGACTTGGGGGGACTCTTCAGCTCCTCCTCTTTGGGGCTGCCAGGAGACTTGAGAGGACTCTTCTGCTCCTCCTCTTTGGGGCTGCCAGGAGTCTTGCGGGGACTTTTCAGCTCCTTCTCCTGCACCTCCTCTTTGGGGCTACTAGGTGTCTTTGGGGGACTCTTCTGCTCCTTGTCCTGCTCCTGTTCTTTAGGGCTACCAGGAGACTTTGGGGGACTCTTCAGCTCCTCCTCTTTGGGGCTGCCAGGAGTCTTGGGGGGACTCTTCAGATCCTTCTCCTGCACCTCCTCTTTGGGGCTACTAGGTGTCTTGGGGGGACTCTTCTGCTCCTCCTCTTTGGGGCTGCCAGGAGACTTGGGAGGACTCTTCTGCTCCTCCTCTTTGGGGCTGCCAGGAGACTTGGGAGGACTCTTCAGCTCCTCCTCTTTGGGGCTGCCAGGAGACTTGGGAGGACTCTTCTGCTCCTCCTCTTTGGGGCTGACGGGAGTCTTGAGGGGACTCTTCTGCTCCTTGTCCTGCTCCTCCTCTTTGGGGCTGCCAGGAGTCTTGAGGGGACTCTTCTGCTCCTCCTGCTTCTGCTCAGCTGCTGCTGCCTCCTTCACCTCTTTCTTGTCACCTGCCTGTTCTCCTTCCTCTCCCTCTGAGTCACTCTTTTTGTCTTTTTCTCCTGACCCCTGTGCTTCATCTTCCTCCTCCTCTTCTTCAGCACCAGCCTTTTGGGCTTTGGTACTGCTCAGTTGTGTTTCCTCAATCTCAGACTCTTCCTCCTCTCCCTCACCTTCTTCATCTCCCTCTTCTCCACCCTCCTCTTCCTCTCCTGTAGGGGGAGTAGCGCTCAGTTTGGGTCGCTTGGAGACAGCCACCTCTTCCTCCACGGCCTCCTCCTCCTTCTGGAGTTCCTCTGCTACAGCAGCCAGGTCATCGTTCAGGTCCGCCTTCTTGTCTACTTTCTTCCCTTTAGAGGAGGTCATTGGCTGACAGTATGGGAAGGCGGGGCTTGGGAAGGAGTCAGAAAATGGCCTGAAGCGAGTCTCCTCCCCCTCCAGTAGTTTTCTGCACAGACACAAGAGGTGTGAACACACTTATGCAACACACTGCATCATTCAGCAAAGAGATTCACCTGTATACAACACATGTCAAAACACTGCATCATTCAGCAGGGTGATTCACCTGTAGGCTGCGATCTCAGCGTCCAGGGCCATCTTGACGTTGAGCAGGTCCTGGTATTGCCTGAGGTGGTGACCCATCTCACCCTTCATGCCCTTCAGCTCCCGCTCCAGCTGATGAATCATCTCCTGGGAGACGGGAAAGAGAAGAGTCTCATCAGCAACACATCTTTAAAAAGCACTAGCTTTTACATCCCGACATCTTTCAGCCAAGAGTAGGCAACAGAATCTTTCTGAATGAAAACGCCTAGGTTCTCGCTGTTAGCACTAGCTTTTAGCTTCTGTCAATGAGTAACTTTATTCCGATCATCATAGCAACCGCCCGTCATGCCCACGAAGTATGATGTTTTTCAATTCAATTCAATGTATTGTACTTATAGAGCGCCAAAACATTACACATGTATCATGGCGCTTTACCGAATGTAGGCAATCAGAGAAAAAAGAAAAGAAAGGAAGAAAAGAAAATTAAGAAAGAAGGCCCATGGGTAACAAGGGTGAGGAAAAACTCCCTAGAATTGGAGATACATAGGAAGAAACCTCGAGCAGATGCACGACTCAAGGGCCTGACCCATCTGCCTAGGGTCAATACAGGACTGTAAGGTCTGTATACATGACAAATGCATATGATAGTCAGGTGTAGAGAATAGGACATGGTGTTTAAAGCAGCTGAGGTGAAAGTTACAAGAGGTGGGATGATTACGTATCTGGTATGATAATGCATTAATCATGATTTAGTGACAGAAAGTGCAAATAGTCGAGCGTTGGAATTGTCCAGGGGAAGGGAGTTGTAAAGGGGCATGTGGTGGGTCGGCAGACGGGCCAGGAATCCGGGCAGAGTTGTCATAGGCAGGTGATGGGTCGCTAGGCTGCAGCCAGCAAAAAATCAGGGGCTAGATACTGCCTAGGTCCTGCCTTGATGGGTGACTGACGTATTTATTTATTTCATGGCCATTGCAAGATCGTATGGATGTCAATGTCAATATATAGTATTTATATTTAATCTTTTATGTATTTATTTCATATTTCATTTATTTATTTCAATTTATTTAATTTTGTCTCAAAATAAAACATTCCATAGGCATGACAATAAAGTATATTCTATTCTATTCTATTCGGTGTGCTCTCTGGTTTGTTTATACTTCCTGCATATATAAATAAATTACTATGACTATGACTATTTCTTACTTTCTTGAAGTGTATGCTGTTTTCATTGTATGCATGCACACAGGGGTGTAGTGGTAAAATAAGAGGTGGGTAAACTATGAATTATGTGATCACGATAAGGTAGACTGCGCCATGCGGTATCAGATTTTTTTAAAGGCATTCAGAACAATTTTGTATTGAAGGTGAAGATTATTGTCCAATGTTTATAACAATGCCAGTGGAATCACATGGTGCCTAGAGTGTTGACGATTGTACATATTGTGAATGTGGATAATACAGTGTGAATTTTGAATGTTAAAAGTTGTAATTGATGAATAAACTCTTTTGAGAGGTAGATAAACTCTAATAAGAGGTGGATAAACTCTATTTCTGACATTTCAGAGGTGGATAAACTGCGTTTACTTCCGTTTAGCATCCACGACAGCCCTGCCTGTGCATTTTTTTATTTTGTGCGTTTCAGTCTGCAGACTGATTCAACAGGATAGTGTTTTACTGATTATTGTTTTATTTAAATGTTAAAGTGTCGAAATTACAATTATTTTCACTCAGCCCAAACTAACCTGGTAGCTGCCCAAGTCGTTGTTATGCCGGTCTTCGATGTAAGTCAGCTGTCTCTCCAGGGACTCTTTGGTGCCGCGGAGAGCCTCCAGTTCGACGTTCTTCACCTGCAGCTGCCGGCGATAGTCTGCGATCTCATCGCGGACAGATTTGATCGCGTCCTTGTTCTGGTCTGCAGCGTCCGTGAGTTTGGCGTAGCGGCACTGGAACACCTCTTCCGCCTGAAGAAAGTGTTGGGGTGAGAGACCGTCCAGCTGCTCGCGTATTTCTCGGAGCGCAGAGGTGATGTCCGTTTTACTGTATTCCCGCATGTCTACCGGGACTTGAGCCTCTTGGAGCTGCGCGAGGAGTTCGTTGACCTCTTGTTCGTGGTTACTGCGCAGGAAGTCTGCCTCATCCAGGAGGGACTGAACTTTGTTCTCCAAATCCAATTTCATCAGATCCGAGTCATCTTTTTCCTTCTTCATTTCCCGGATTGACATCTCGATTTTTTCTCTAAAGTGGGCTTCATCCTCGTAGCGGTTTTTGAGACGGTGGATGTCGTCTTCGACGTTATCGGCATCAATAATGATCTGCACTTTCTCTCTATGCAGTTGCTCGAGCGCGGAGCGGAGTTCGCCGAGCTCTTGGTCGAAAGCATCACTAAGTTGCGACTGCGTGAACTTTTTCTGCCGGAGTTCTTGGATTTCAGTCTCCAGCAGGTTGTTTTGTTCTTCCAGATACCGGACTTTATCGATATAACTGGAGAATCGGTCATTCAGCCCTTGAAGTTGCTCCTTCTCGTTGTTGCGCGTGTGGTCACCGTTGAATGCGGATGAGAGTTCCAGACTGTCTGGCGCGGTCGTGTACGCCCTGGTGGATGGCATCTTGGTAGGTCTTTTGTAGGAGATGGACATCGACCCCGGATTTCTCTGAGACCAGGAGTGTGATCTTAGGCTGTTGGGTGGAGGTGAGTGGATGCTCCGAGTCTCGAGCATTCTCCTGCGGGATGGAGCCCCGATGACATCCATTGTGCAGCCCCGGTATGCGTGCTCTGCGGAGATGGTGCGTCTGTCGGTGCGTCCTGACCAGATGTCGAGTGTGAGAATGCGGTGAGTGTGGGGAGTGCAGTGGACTGCTGCCCCGCTGTATTTATAGAGCCGCAGCTGTGTGTCTACATAAATCAATACAGTGATGAAGGGCAGGTTTTTTCAAGCTGGAGAGGCGATAAAGACTATTCGTGATGGTTGCCTGTTAAAGTGCGAATGGGAAACTACTTTAGGCACCTCAAATCGAAGAATCGAGAATCGAAGTAACTTAGTAACCTCAAAACATGTCACCCTTTCAACTCTTCAAAATGTGTATTTTATCAGGCAGAATGAAAAAATGATGACACACTGATGTATGTACCCTATTAATGAACCATAAACATAGTAAATCTGACCTGTAGCCTATCCTAGAAATACATATAATTTATGTGTGTCCTGGTTGTTAGTGTCAGTGAGGCTAAGCAGTGCGCAGCAGTTCAGCAGTGATGACATTATACTGTTGGGGGTCAGGTGTGGGTTGTGGCTGCGGGAGGCTGAGTTAGGGTTCAGGTGTGGGTTGAGTGGCTGACGTGAGCCTTATTGGTTAGGTTCAGGTTTGGGTCTGAATTTGACTCTGGGGTTCAGTTTGGTGCCAGGTTTGGGTTGTTTCAGCTCCATTGAGGTGAATGAGTTAACCTTTGAAGAGGAAACACCCTGAATTCTGTTCCCATGGAAACCGCAAGCTCATGAGCTTATGGCTGTGTGTGTGTGTTTGTGAGTGTCAGTGTGTGGGTGTGGTGTCAGGAAGTATTCAGTGGGGAAGCAGAGTCAATACAGGTGGGAGCACCTGCTGAGTCAGACTCACAAGGGGACAAG
The DNA here is from genome assembly GCF_046254945.1 of Alosa pseudoharengus. Lineage (NCBI taxonomy): Eukaryota > Metazoa > Chordata > Actinopteri > Clupeiformes > Clupeidae > Alosa > Alosa pseudoharengus. The sequence goes on from NW_027468848.1 coordinate 12,090,459, forward strand.
ACTCATGAGGTCACACACACACACACACACACACCCACACACACACACACACAAACACACACGCATACACTCCTACTAAACACACACACACACGCAAAAGACGCAAAGCCAGGGGGTCATACTCACACACACACACACACACACACACACACACACACACACATTTGCTAAACACACACACATGCACAACTAGATGCTGAGAAAATGCAGGATGCACACACAGAGATGAGAGGAGATAGAGGGAGAGAGAGTGAGCAGCTAGTGAGCCATCAGCCCAGGACAGCGCATTACTCAAACTCTCCTCCAAGTCCAAATGCTCCTTCTCTGTACTCACTGACCTCTTCTTTCTCTCCTCTCTCCTCCCTCCATCCTCCCTCTCTCCATCCCCTCTCTCGCTCTCTTCCCCTCCCTCTGTCTCTCCCTCTCCCTCCCTCCCTCCCCTCTGGCTGGTCTCCTGATGATGATAAGAGTCTGTAAAGACCCCTCCCTGCGTCAGTCTCCTCCCAACTGCAGCTATAAAAGGGACCTGCACTGCAGCTCTGAAGGCACAGACCCCCTCAACATCTGTCTTTGTTTATCTCTCTCTGCTCTTTTCTCCCTTTCTGGTGTCAGTCATCTCTCTGGTCTCCCGCACGGCTGATCTCCCGACGCTGTCATGGCTTGTTTGGGCTTCGACCCCTTCTTCCCCTCCTCCCACCGGCGCAGGGTGGTGGTGCACAGCAGCGGTGGCAGCGGTGGCTACGGGGGTCCGTCTCGCTCACGCTCCGTCTTCACCTCCTACTCCACCCCCCACTACGCGCTGACCGCGTCGTCGGGCCGTGAGCTGGACCTGGGCCAGGCGGCGCAGGTGAGCTCGGAGCTGAAGGCCGTGCGCACGTCCGAGAAGGCGCAGCTGCAGGAGCTGAACGACCGCTTCGCCGGCTTCATCGAGCGCGTGCACCACCTGGAGCTGCAGAACCGCGCGCTGGAGGCCCAGCTGCAGGCGCTCCGACAGCGCCATGGTGAGCCCACCTGCCTGCGCTCCATCTACGAGCAGGAGGTGCGTGCGCTGCGCGCGGCCGTGGAGCAGGCGCGGGAGGAGCGTCAGGCCGCGCAGGAGCGCCGGCGGCAGCTGGAGGAGGCCCTGAGGGCGCTGCAGGGCCGCTACGAGGACGAGGTTCTGACGCGCCAGGAGTCCGAGGGCCGGCTGGTGGAGGCGCGTAAGGGGGCGGAGGAGGCGGCGCTGGGCCGAGCCGAGGAGGAGAAGCGTCTGGACATGCTGCTGGACGAGATGGCCTTCCTCAAGCGGCTGCACGAGGGCGAGATCACCGAGCTGCAGGCCCAGCTCCGCTACAGCTCCCAGGTTTCCGTGGAGACGGAGGTGGCCAAGCCGGACCTGTCGGTCGCGCTGCGTGACATCAGGGGCCAGTACGAACGCCTGGCCCAGCAGAACATGCAGTCCGCCGAGGAGTGGTTCCGCTCAAAGGTCAGCACTATGGCCGAGACCACGGCCCGCCACTCCGATGACATCCGTCTGGCCCGCGATGAGGCGGGAGAGTTCCGACGTCTGCTGAAAGCCCGCGACCTGGAGATTCAGGCGTGCCAGAGCCTCAACCACGCGCTGGAGCAGCAGCTGCAGGAGGCCGAGGACAGACAGAGCGCCGAGGTCACCAACATGCAGGTAAGAACAGACAAGGACATGCCAGCATGCAGATATGAACCGCCAGAGACATGCTAATGTGCAGCCAGGAAGTGGTAAATACTGTACATGCTAACATGTGATGTGCAGATAGGGACCACTGCAGATATGCTAACTTGCACCGCCGGAGCCTCATGATAACTATGATAGACATGCCAGCATACAGGTGGGGAAAGAGGTGCAGACTGCAGAGATTTGGGAATGACTACTGTGCAGTACTTGAGTTGAGGGTGGACGAGGAGAGATGGCATCCCCCTTTGAAATAAAGATCGATCATCCCCCTTCTAAAACGGCCATCCCCCCTTCCCATCCCCTGTTATTTTATCAATGAATGTGGAAATATTACCACTATTTCAACATTTAGTTTTTGCGAATATTGAATTATCCAAAAAACCCTAACTTGACGGTAGGCTACGGTAGGCTTGACTGCCATTCTAACAAAACCATAATGCTATTGTTTTGATGAATTTGCAATAGATATACACTACCAGTCAAACGTTTGCAGACACTTTGACATTTCTATTCCACTCCATAGACAGAATACCAGCTGAGATCATTTGCATTGTTTATTTTAATCAGGGCAGCCGTTTTCAGTTTACATTATGTGCTTATATAATTGCAAATCTGATGATCTTTAATGCAATATCTACATTGCTCATTATCAGCAACCATTCATCCAGTGTTGCAAAGGCACATTCTGTTTACTAATCTGATATCATTTTAAAAGGAAAAACATTGGAGAATTGGAGAATATTTGTGCTTAAACAATAGTCAAAAGGGTACACCGCTGGTCTCCCACCATATGCTCTGTCATCAGCACAAATGATCTGTCCCTAAACGTTAAATCCAATCCACCCCCCCCCCCCCCCGATTTTTTTTACAACTCGAGTACTGCTACTGTGTGTGTGTGTGTGTGTGTGTGTGCATGTGTGTGTGTGTTTGTGTGTATGTGTGTGTGTGTGTGTGTGTGTGTGTGTGTGTGTGTGAGTGTGTGTGTGTGTGTGTGTGTGTGTGCTCCTGTGTGTGCGCGTGTGTGTGTGATATTGGGGGACTTCAGAGGTCAGCTCAGTGCAGGACGAGTTCTGCATCTTGTTTACTTTATTGTTACTTTATCTGTCTGTTTTGTCATATTTCCATCTGTCCATCTTTCTCTCCTTCTCCATCTCTGTCCCCCTCTGTGTCTCCACCAGGACATCATTGCCCAGCTGGAAGATGAGCTGAGGAGCATGAAGAACGAGATGGCACGCTACCTGAGGGAATATCAGGACCTGCTCAACGTCAAGATGGCTCTGGACATCGAGATCGCCGCCTACAGGTCAGTCATGCGCCACAGTCCATCAGGAAAGAAACTCTTTGTGTTTGGTAGAGTTTCAGATAACAACCAGTGAAAAACTCACAAGCTCTGTGAACTTGTTTGTGAGAATGTTCTAAATCTGCTGTTTCTGAACGTTCTCTCTCTCTCCCTCTCTCTTTCTCTCCTACACACACTCTTTCTCTCTCTCTCTCTTTCTCCCTCTCTCTCTCCCTCTCTCTCTCTCTGTCCCACAGGAAGCTGCTGGAGGGGGAGGAGACACGCTTCAATGTGGGTGGAGTCGGGGGCATGTCCAGCGTCTTCTCACACACCATCTCATCCACACCCTCCTTTGGCCGGCCCGTCTTCTCCGTGCAGGCCAGCCTGAGCTCTGGCGCCCCCTACCTGCTGGGATCGCGCCTCCTCAGCTCCTCTCTCTTCAGCGACGACCTGATAACCTCCAGCCGGGCTCAACAGGCCGAGGCCAGCCCAGCGAAGGAGGAGGAGAAGGAGAAGGAGGAAGAGGAGAAGGAGGAAGAGGAAGAAGAGGAGGAGAAGGAGGAGGAAGAGGAGGGAGGAGATGAGGGAGAAGGCGATGAAGACGTAAAAGAGGAAGAGGAGGAAGAGGGTGAGGAAGAGGCACAGGAAGTGAAGGAGGGAGAAGGAGAGGGTGAGTGACAAAATCTCATGTGCATCACACGAGTGATCCTCTCATACCTCAGACATCATTTACGAGTGTTATATTCACAGATCTCATATAGTCATCTACGAGTGCTTTATTCACATGTCGCATACACTCATCTATGAGTGCTTTATTCACATATCTCATACACTCATCTATGACCTCATACATTAAACATGTAATTAGACCTCATATATTAAACATGTAAATTCCCTCACAGCACCAAAAGTCTCATCATGTTCTGTGTTTATATTTATGAGTGAACAAACAAATATCATCATGAGACCCCATCCATGTTAATTCTGAGAGTTCCATGAGATGATATGACATGGAATGACTGGGTTTAAAGCACTTTGTGTTTCTTTCCCCAACAGAGGACGCAGGTGGTGAGGAAGAGGAGGCAGGAGAAGAGGAGGAAGATGCTGAAGGAGGAGAAGAGGGAGAGAAGGAGGGAGGAGAGGAGGAAGAGGGAGGAGATGAAGAAGAGGAGGAGGAGAAAGGAGAGGACAAGAAGAGTCCAGAGGAAGAGAGGAAGAGTGAAGCAGAAACTAAACCAAAGAAAAAGTAGATCAGATGCATCCAGACCCACGGTGCCAAGTGACTTTAATGAATGGCATCTGAATACATCTCTCCTAAACACTTGCGTGCACACACACACACATACACACACACACACACACACACACACACACACACACACACACACACATACACACACAAACACACTCACATTCACACACACACACACACACACACACACACACACTGCTGTCATCATTATGAATGTCCAACTCCAAATGCAAACCAACATTGTGGCTGTAAGCAAGAACCCTACCAGGATCTGGTGCTGAGTGTATGCATGGGCCGCCAGTGTGTGTGTGTGACGGTTTCATTTGTCTACGCAGGAGGTGTGTGACCTTAGCTGTGAGTAAGAGTGTGACTGCTTTTTCTGTGTGTAAAGAGGCTGAGCAATCCCCCAGGCAATGCAGTTACTAGCTTACGAGTTTGGAGCCAAAACCTGCCTGTAACCTTAACACAAGTGTGCTTAAAACATGATCCAAATGCCTTAGAATCCTTCAGAGAGGGACCATGATGATGTACAAATAAAGTCTTAAACTGCTTCACTTCACTTTGGTCCAAGTGTCATTATGAATGAATGAAGTGAGTCAGTTCACTAGTTCGTCCATTGAATTGCTTTACACTGAGTACTGAGAATAAGCATATTAGGCTTGGTAGCAGGCCGTGGTCGTGGGATTGCAATAACGGAGTTCACATGCGAGTGATGTCTGCTGACACTCTATAGATAAGGAGTAATATGAGCTTCGAGCTAATAGGGAAATGGGGAAAGGGAGACGGCTTTGCAACTCCAGAGTTTGATGTAGTGAGCAGGTAAGGAGGGTTTAATGATCTCCTACAAATGGAAGTTGGGTGAGTGATGGCTGTCAATCAAACCTATGGGCTCCTCCCGAACTGTATATAAAACATCATTTGGCGTTATAGCATGTGACTCTCAAGACTACTCAACACACATTACTTCTAAGGTAAACTGGTTTCCTTGACATTTGAAGTAAACTTATTTGGGGAATTTCACTTATTTTCCACCTGCCCTTGAGTTAAACAATTGATTTTTACCTTTTTCCAGTTCATCTAGCCATTTTCTGAGTCTGGCGATACCACTTTTAGCTCCAGCCTAGCATAGATCATAAAACTTCCCGTTTTATGACTTCCTGGGGCGTAACCAGCAGTAAACTTAAATTGGTGCATTAAACTCTTACCAAATTGTTTTCCCGAAGTGCAGCAACAAACACATCTTTCTTGTAAATGAAGGTTTTAAATGCAGTTATTTAAATATATATAAATAAAGTCTCTTGACTTGATTACCGTATTTTCCAGACTATAAGTCGCAGTTTGTAGTTTGGCGACTTATAGTCAGGTGTATATATCAAAATATAATTTAACATATTGTTAAATGTTAATTCCTGTTGACTTGACATTAATCTCTGCATGAACCAAGGTAACATTATCGTCTACAGCCGCGAGAGGGTGCTCTAGGCTTGTGACTCGCTGGCTTGTTGTGTTAATTTAGCCTGTTCAGCTTCTTCTACTTCCCATGTTCAACACAGCCAACTGCTAGAATTTTGCTAATTATTAGCATCTAGTTAACAAATTACACAGCAAAGGACAACGGCAGTTCAAACGAGGGTAAGCAAACAAACGTCTAGTCATCATTAATATTCCACATCTGGCAGAAAGGAGACATCATCACAACAAACTGTGCAACCAGGAACTGACATTTTAATGTCCTTGTCACCAAGCTAACCAACATCAAACTGGCTAAATAGTGTAGCTGAATAACTGTGTTACATTAACATACCTACAGTTATTCAGCCTGTTGTTCTGTGTGCTATTGTGTAGTTAAATAAATTTCCTTTCCAGATTAAATGTCTGTTCTTGGTCTTGGATTTTGTGAAATAAATGTCTAAATAACTTATAGTCCAGCGCGACTTATATATGTTTTTTCCTCTTCATGACACATTTTTTGACTGATGCGACTTATACACGGGAGCGACTTATAGTCCGGAAAATACGGTATATATTTAGTGTGGCTTCTAAAGATGTGATGGAAAAATACAAAAGGGTCCCCATGTCTGTGGTTCTCAACCGGAGTGGCATGTGGGAAAGTGAGGAGTGCCAATTTTGTGTTGCTGGCTCAGTCCATTAAGGCCTTTAAAAAAATAAACTTTACTGAGCCATGACAGGTGTGATGTGTTCTCTCTTCTTAGTGCCTGTTAGGAGTCTGACTGCAGCATTTTGTAGGCTACTATTGGAAGTCTAACAGCCTAATAATCATTAAAGCAAGAAAGTGGCATTTGCCCATAACCTCTAAAACTAGGTACTTCACTGACATTCATTACAGCAATATACTGGCTCTATGTTGTAAACTTTATCATTTAACCACACAGTAGCCTTAAAGGAACACGCCAACTAATTGGGAAATTAGCTTATTCACCATCTCCCCAAAAGTTATAGTGCGATCACTTTATCACTTTTGGGTAGTTGGAACTGCCCACCTCAATGAACTGTGCTAAGCTATGCTAACTGGGTGCTTCAGACTGACTTACTGCACGCACAGAGACGAGAAGGGTATGCATCTTATCTAACTGTGGCGGAGACAGTGGCTAAGCTTTTTTTCCAAAATGTTGGCGTTCCTTTAAAGTAAATATCATCTATCAGTATAATTTGTTCATGGTGTCTGCCATTTGTCAGGTTAGATCAGGTGTTGAGTGACATATCATATCCAGTTTATGGCAATACTAGAGGCCAAACTAGATTAGTTAGGGTAAGTAAGAGTCATCCTAAATTAATGAGTTCAATTTTTTTTTTTCACTTTTAAGCACACCAAATTTGGCAACTATTTTAACTTAATAAACCCGTTTAGAAATCATTTGGATGACCTGTTCCGGTGAAAATGTGACATTCCCCGTTCCCCCTAGCGTCCCCAGACAGATAACCAACCTTGCAACATTGGGACTACCATCCCGGTAAGAGAAGTGAGAAACAAGAAACTCGTTTTAAATCGTGTTTCTTACCTTGTAACATCCACATTGTTCTGCCAAACTTATGCTAACCGTTTCGCTAGCTTGTAAACAAATCCATGTGCTTTATCATTACCATTTTCCACAGTTTGAAATAGGATTATGCTCAACTTCTCCAGCAGAGGGGGAAATATAGCTTTATCTTTACTTTACTTTATATAGCTATATCTTTACAGAAATCCGTTTTGCTGGAGTAATTATCAACATTTTTAAAGGATAAGAGTTATGTCAACTAAAATGTTTAATGTCAATGTTATATGATAATTGAATTAGTAGAAATTAGTAGATATCCAAAGGTCACTGAACACATGTAGACACAAATATTTCCCCATCACACACACATACACACCACGATGGGAAGATCTGTATTGCTTTATTGAGGCAATGTTTTTTCCATATTGCTCTGGAGTTGTAAACAGCAGTGTTTGTCTTTGTATGTCTCATAGCTGAGCACACCGGGCTTGCGGCGCGATTAAGGCAGGAAGCGTCTGCAGCATAGCACAGCCGGCAGGTCAGTGGGGTCAGAGCAGACAGGAGGTCACCGACACGTTTGAAAGAGTAGCACCTTTGGGACATGATGGACAGCTTGCACCTTTCAGATTTATCTCTAAATTTAACTCTGTCTCTGACTTCATTTGCGTCTTCCTGAAATGTTTCCTGGACTCTCCTCTCAGCACACTCACTACTCTCCCCAGAAAGCTCTGAAGTCTTATTGTGTTCATGCATATTAGCGCTCATATAGCTCCTGTCCCTGACACTGCCCAAATCTCCCTCACCATCCTCAGCATTACATGCAGTTATAGTCTCTTGCTGTGTAGCTTGTCTTAGTGGTTTTGACTTTGTTTACTCTCGCCCTGCTCTCAGTTTACTTTTCCTTCACTTCTTTAGCGGCTGGAGCGGATGTCTTTCCTGCTTTCTTGGCAGCAGGCTTGGCGTCTTTGGCCTCCTCTGCTGGCTTGCTCTTCTTGGCAGGCTTGGGCGCTACCTTGTCTCCATTGGTGATGGTTTCTACAGTGCGGGTGAGGACCTCCTCCTCTTTGGGGCTGCTAGGTGTCTTGGGAGGACTCTTCTGCTCCTCCTTTTTGGGGCTGCCAGGAGTCTTGGGGGGACTCTCCTGCTCCTCTTCTTTGGGGCTGCCAGGAGACTTGGGAGGACTCTTCTGCTCTTCCTCTTTGGGGCTGCCAGGAGACTTGGGAGGACTCTTCTGCTCCTCCTCTTTGGGGCTGCCAGGAGACTTGGGGGGACTCTTCAGCTTCTCTTCCTGCTCCTCTTCTTTGGGGCTGACAGGAGACTTGGGAGGACTCTTCTGATCCTCTTCTTTGGGGCTGCCAGGAGACTTGGGAGGACTCTTCTGATCCCTCTCCTGGTCATCCTCTTTGGGACTGCCAGGAGTCTCGTGGGGACTCTTCTGCTCCTCCTCCTGCTCCTCTTTGGGTCCTTTGCTGGTGTCTTCTTCTTCTTGTCCGTCAGCATCTGCCTTCTCTTCCTCCTCTCCTCCTTCCTCTTCTCCTCCCTCATCTGTCTCTTTCTCCTCTTCTTCTCCTCCCTGCTCCTCTTCCTCCTCCTCTTGTTCAGCACCAGCTTTTTGGGCTTTAGTACTGCTCAGTTCTGTTTCCTCAATCTCAGACTCTTCCTCCTCCCCCTCATCATCATCTTCTCCCTCTTCTCCACCCTCCTCCTCCTCCTCTCCACCCTCCTCCTTCTCCCCCTCTCCTTCTTTTTCCTCGCCACCTTCCTCCTCCTCTCCTGTAGGGGGAGTAGCGCTCACTTTGGGTCCCTTGGAGACAGCCACCTCTTCCTCCACGTCCTCCTCCTCCTTCTCGGCCTGAAGTTCCTCTGCTACAGCAGCCAGGTCATCGTTAAGGTCCGCCTCCTTGTCTTCTTTCTTTCCTTTGGAGGAGGTAATTGGCTGACGGTATGGGAAGGCGGGACTTGGGAAAGAGTCAGCAAATGTCCTGAAGCGAGTCTCCTCCCCCTCCAGGAGTTTCCTACAGAGACACAAGAGGTGTGATCACACCTATGCAGGGTGATTGACCTGTATTGACCCTTTCAACAGCAACAAACATGCATTCCCAAGGCATTCCTGGTGACACAGAAAACAACATTGTGCTAATGGTAACTTGGGGACAAACCCCCATTAAATTTGACATTTTGCAGAACATTTAGTTTAAGTCTGATTAATTTTGAATTTCAAACTAGGCTTATCTGCATTGGTTTAGAACATTTCAACAGGAACACTCTAGGAACACATGTCAACACACTGCATCATTCAGCAGGGTGATTCACCTGTATACAACACATGTCAAAACACTGCATGATCATTGCACTGCATGATTCACCTGTAGGCTGCGATCTCAGCGTCTAGGGCCATCTTGACGTTGAGCAGGTCCTGGTATTCCCTGAGGTGGCGACCCATCTCACCCTTCATGCCCTTCAGCTCCCGCTCCAGCTGATGAATCATCTCCTGGGAGACGGGAAAGAGAAGAGTCTCGTCAGCAACACAGGCACAAGCACTGGGCTCTCCGTTTTGTTTATACATCCTGCATAAATTAATAAATGACTATGACTATGGCTATTTCTTGCTTTCTTGAGGTCTATGCTGTTTTCATTGTATGCATATGCATATATTGTATTTTTATTGCACTTTTTTATTTTGTGCACTTTAATATACAGCTTACATTGTTTACCCTAATGTTTCAACAGGATAGTGCTTTACGATAAATGTTTAAATATTTAAATGTTAAAGTGTCGAAGTTACAATTATTTTCACTCAGCCCAAACTAACCTGGTAGCTGCCCATGTCGTTGTTATGCCGGTCTTCGATGTCATTCAGCTGTCTCTCCAGGGACTCCTTGGTGCCGCGGAGAGCCTCTAGTTCCACGTTCTTCACTTGCAGCTGCCGGCGGTAATCTGCAATCTCATCGCGGATAGATTTGATCGCGTCCTTGTTCTGGTCCGCAGCATCCGTGAGTTTGGCGTAGCGGCACTGGAACACCTCTTCCGCCTGCAGCAAGTTTTGGGAGGAGAGACCGTCCAGCTGCGCGCGTATTTCTCGGAGCGCAGAGGTGATGTCCGTTTTACTGTACTCCCGCATGTCTACCGGGACCTGAGCTTCCTGGAGCTGCGCGAGGAGCTCGCCGACCTCTTCTTCGTGGTTACTGCGCAAGAAGTCTGCCTCATCCAGGAGGGACTGAACTTTTTTCTCTAGATCCAACTTCATCAGATCCGAGTCATCTTTTTCCTTCTTCATTTCCCGGATTGACATCTCGATTTTTTCTCTAAAGCGGGCTTCATCCTCGTAGCGGTTTCTGAGACGGTGGATGTCGTCTTCGACGTTATCGGCATCAATAATGATCTGCGCTTTCTCTCTATGAAGTTGCTCGAGCGCGGAGCGGAGTTCGCTGAGCTCTTGGTCGAAAGCATCACTATGTTGTGACTGTGTGAACTTTTTCTGCCGGAGTTCTTGGATTTCAGTCTCCAGCAGGTTGTTTTGTTCTTCTAGATACCGGACTTTATCGATATAGCTGGCGAATCGGTCATTCAGCCCTTGAAGTTGTTCCTTTTCGTTGTTGTGCGTGTGGTCGACGGATGAGAGTTCCAGGCTATCTGTCGAGGCGAACACTGCGGCGGACGCGGTCGGGTACGCCCTGCTGGCTGGCACCTTGGTAGTTCTTTTGTAGGAGATGGACATGGACCCCGGATTTCTCTGAGACCAGGAGTGTGATCTTAGGCTGGCGGGTGGGGATGAGCGGATGCTCCGAGTCTCGAGCATTCTCCTGCGGGATGGAGCTCCGAAGATATCCATTGTGCAGCCCCGGTATGCGTGCTCTGCGGAGATGGTGCGTGTGTCGGTGCGTCCTGACCAGATGTCGAGTGTGAGAATGCGGTGAGTGTGGGGAGTGCAGTGGACTGCTGCCCCGCTGTATTTATAGAGCCGCAGCTGCGTGTCTACATAAATCAATACAGTGATGAAGGGCAGGTTTTTTCAAGCTGGAGAGGCGATAAAGACAATTCCTGATGGTTGCCTTTTAATGTGCGAATTGGAAACTACTTTAGGCACCTATACGAGAATGGAAGTAACTTAGTAACCTCAAAGCACGTCACCCTTTCAACTCTTCAAAATGTTTGTTTTATCAGGTAGGCTACTAGAAAATAAAAAAGTAGCTAAATTAAAATGTATCACATACATTTATTTTTTGAGTTACTTATGGTGTGAAATGATCCAGAAACAGAAACAGGGTCTAAGAAGACTGATGATAGCTCACTGCTGAGAAATGTCAGAATAAAACAAAATAACGAAGGAGGACTCCATGTGCATATATGGCCCACTTCCAATGAGCAAAGAGCCCACACTTGACAGCTAGTTAGTTCTGATCAATAATACTAAGCCATTTCATTTGTATAATGGAATGCCTTTAAGCCCACCGGGTGTCTGGAGTGCTGATTTAGAATATCAGATAGTAGCAGTACATACCACACAGTTTGTATCAAAGATTGTAGAGCGGAGGTCTGTTCTACAATCTTTGGTTTGTATGCTAAAAGCACACCAGCTCTGGGGTATACTACTCAAGATGTCTCTTTATGCAGTGAGGCACACATGGTTTAGGTCAGGCAGGGCAGAGGACAACCTATAGCCCATCGCATTAATGATTGATGGGAGGAGTATAATGAGGACCATGAAAACATAAAAAAAAAATGGTATATCAAAACTCGCACTGATGTACTTAATAATTTATTAATGAACCATAAACACAGTAAATCTGACCTGTAGTCCATCCTAGAAATACATTTAATTTATGTGTGTCCTGGATGTTAGTTTCAGTGAGGTTGTGCAATGTGCAGCGGTTCAGCAGTGATGATATTATACTGTTGGGGTTCAGGTGTGGGTTATGGCTGCGGGAGGCTGAGTTAGGGTTCAGGTGTTGTTTGAGTGACTGACGTGAGCCTTATTGGTATAGGTTCAGGTTTGGGTCGGTTCAGCTCCATTGAGGTGAATAAGTTTAACTTTGAAGAGGAAACACCCAGAATCGTGTTGCTCATGTGTTTATGACTGTGTGTTTGTGTGTGTTTGTGTGTTTGTGTGTGTGTGTGTGTGTGTGTGTGTGTGTGTGTGTGTGTGTGTGTGTGTGTGTGTGTGTGTGTTTGTGAGTGTCAGTGTGTGTGTGGTGTCAGGAAGTATTCAGTGGGGAAGCAGAGACAGGCCTGCCCCCACTGCTTAAAAAAATCCTAGAGGAAACACTGCATGGAGTATACTACATCTCTCTCTCATGGAGTATACTACATCTCTGTCCTCTACATCTTTTTCACAATAGAATATATACTAAATCTCTTTCACAACAGAGTATCCTAAATCTCTATCACAAAAGAATATACAAAATCTCTGTCACAACGGAGTATACTACATTTTTTTTTAAAAGATAGTGGGTATAATGTATCTCTTTCCCACAGTGAAGTTTCTCTGTTATGGTTTGGGGGAGAAATTGTGCTTGAATCAGTGTAATCCTCTCTCCTTTTTAACCTGAAAACGACTACTGTACTTGGTATAAGTGATGTTGCTTTAAAGGGAGTCAGCCCTATAGACGCAGTGACCTCTCCACTGCCCACCACCATAGATGTGGTCGCATTGGCAGGCTCTGTGTTGGCGTGGCAGGACGAGTGCATTGAGGGCTCTGCTGAGTATTCTGCTGAGGCACAGAAAGGCAGAATGAAAGCAAGCTTTCCTTCTCTTTGCGATTTGCTGTATGGGGCAACTTGAAGAGACGCTCTTCCTCTAGATGTGCAGAAACCACAATTTCCACGCTTCCTCCCACACCTGACAACAGGGAACACCAGCAATGAGCTGTCTACTTGTGTTGCAGCAGCAGACAGACAGAACGAAATCCAAGAAGACAAACAGGCAGGCAGACAGACAGACAGATATCCAAGCAGACCGACAGACAATTAGATTAGAAGACATGTAGGCAGGTAGGTAAACAGAAAGACAGACACACTTAGAAATAAACTATTGTAATAAAAGCTCTGCTCATCTGCAGTTTAAATATCTAGAACGGAAGGTTTTCACACAACACCTCACGAATTTCACCATGCCAAATTTGCCTCAGGGGCGTAAATGGCACAAAAGCAAGCCATTTTGCAAGTTGAACTACTTAATGAAGATATGCAGGGGACTCTATGCCTCGACTAAATTGATGTTTCTCCTCAACCTCAAGGTAAAAATCAAAAGAAATATCTGCACACTGTATTAGAAGCTCCAATAAACTTTAATTCAAATGCAATAAGTTTAGATTTCACAGATCTTCGTCAGGCATTATAACATTTATTTGGGTGGAGAGTGGACACCGACAGAGGAAAACATGTGGGTAGCCACTAAAACACATGCAATACACACAAGGGAGTCTCTGTGTGTGTGTGTGTGTGTGTGTGTGTGTGTGTGTGTGTCTGTGTGTCTGTTTGTGTGTGTGTGTGTGTGTGTGTGTGTGTGTCTGTGTGTGTGTGTGTGTGTGTGTGTAGCTGAGTTAGACCTATAGCTTTGCTGCAGTGTGAAGCGGGGCCAAATGCAGCGCTGACATCATCACTCTTTTTCCTGCAGACTCATGCTGGAGCTCCGCCCCCCTCATCAGTGTGTAAATCAGCCTGCTGCTCACACTGCTACTCCTCAGGGCGAGCTCTGCAGCACACACACACACACACACGCACACACTGTATTTTCGTCCTTGTAGTGAAAAGTGCAGCAACATTCAGTTCCATGCAGGGTAGGAATTTCACGGCTAGCCCCTTGCGTTGGCCGTGAGGCCCCTTTGAAAATCAGAGGTTTACAGGCCACGGTGGCCTTGGTGCCCCCTTCTTTCAATATTCTGCTTTGCGTCCTACTAATAGGCCTAGCGATTTTTATTTAGCCTGTGCTAAATAAAATTAATTTAGTCTTTTACGCAGTGGAGAAAGTGACAGCGCAAGAAAGAAAGTGCGTCCAAATTCACCCATTCTCAGTTGAACTACTCGCGAAGTAGCCTATTCATCACACAGACATCCAAAGTATCACATGAAAGAGCTTTTTCTCAGCTTTTAAACGATGTTAGCCGATAATTGCTGTGTTGAACGGTTCGCGAGAAAAGTAAATAATATAATTCAATTTAATCATACATTCTACTGAAGGTTGCGTCCCATGATCTCCCTACCCATTCATCTCGGTGGAATACTTTACGAACCCTTCTTTTAACATATGACAAACCATATATCAGAATAAACAGGAGACCTTGGACACAAAGGTGTAAAGCAGTCCCCTATACAGTTAGCCGTTCCAGAGTAATCCAGTTTTGAATTTGCAGTAAAGTTCGACATACATGGATGTCTCCAAATTTGGGCTTTAAGTTTTACAATGTGTTTAAAATGTTCCACATGATTTCATAACAGGCCAAATACAAAATAAATGTTACAAATATCGCCTAGATATTGGTAAATCAGAGGACAGCTGACTAAGAGTTTGTGAAAGTAGCCTTAATGATCACAAAATGCTAAGCATGCATCTAGGCTATTTGAGTTTCTTAAAGCTGAGCTGTGCTTAAATTGTTCAATACATGATTTCATAACAGGCCAAATATAAAATAAATGGGTAACACTTTATTTGAAGGGGTCTACATAAGGGTGACATGTAACCGTCATAAGAATGACATGACACATGTCATGCACATTAATGACATATTATTGATGTTTATGACTGTTGTCATAATGTGTCATTCGGTTTTTGGAATGTCAAGTTGACATTGTTTTGGTGTCATCATTATGACAACTTGACATTAGCCAAGATGACATTATTTGACGGTGTCTTTGTCATGACAACTTGACATTAGGCAAGAAAATGTAACCCGTTTACAACATTGTCATGACAACAGTAGCCAAGAAAGAAATGCAAAGTGTTTGGCATGATATTGTCATGACAACTTGACATATACTGTAACTGTGTTTGGCCTGACTTATCTTCTAGGTTTATGAAGTGATGAGCCTGAAAATTGGCTGTCATAAATTGGATATACATATTGAACATATTGAACGTGCATTGCAGACATACAAAAACCAAATATGGCGTCTCAGGGGGAATCAAACCCCTCAGTCCCTCAAAACACACCTTAAAATGATTGAATGGTACTACTGGTTAGGAATCCGCCATCAAAATGGTGTGTTGGGTAGACTCGTGCATAATTTGAAAAAGCTGCAGAAATTATGGCAATGAAATGGTGCTTAAAGACTAGTATGTGAATAGTTTAAAGCATCTTCCACATGCACAGTTAGGTTAGCTGGCATAGTAACATGTCCATGTATTATGGTTTTGCAAAATTGCTGAAATAAACTCTTTTAAAGGGAAACTTGGCAGGATTAGCTATATTTCCCCTCTGCTGGAGAAATTGTGCATTATGCTATTTCAAACTGTGAAAAAAGATAACGATAAAGCACATGGATTTGTTTACAATCTAGCGAAACGGTTAGCATAAGTTCGGCAGAACAATGTGGATGTTACAAGGTTAGAAACATGATTTAAAACGAGTTTCTTGTTTTTCACTTTTCTTTCCGGGACGGTAGTCTCAATGTTGCAAGGTTGGTTTTCCGACTGGGGACGCTAGGGGCAGCGGGGAAAGTCATCATTTTCACCGGAACAGGTCATTTAACCATCCAAATGATTTCTAAATGGGTTTATTACGTTGAAATAGTTGCCAAGTTCCTCTTTAAGTCATGACTTAGTATGGTATTTTTTGTTATTATAGTTGAAATTAGGCTCAATGTTACAGAAATGTAAAATGTAAAGAAATAGGACCTACATGATAGTGTAATGGCACTTAATGACATGTTCAGGAAACATTTCAGATGGTTCACTGTACTTTAGGTCAAAGGTAAGTATTCATGACACTGTCAGGAAACTATTTTGGTGCGTAATAGTTCTTTGTGACAGCTTAATGACAAGTCAAAACTGTACCACTGTAATTGAGGTCAAGAAAAGTATTCATGACCAATTTATAATGGATTTATATCAATTCATGACAGCCAATTGTTCAGGCCCATCCCTTCACAAACCTAGAAGATAAGTCAGGCCAAACACATTTCTATGATCTTGTTCATGTAATAATTAAACAATTATGTCAAGTTGTCATGACAATATCATACCAAGAAAATTATTCATGACAATTATAATGGTGTCATGACAGTCAATTGTTCAGACCCATCACTTCACAAACCTAGAAGATAAGTCAGGCCAAACACAGTTACATGTCAAGTTGTCATGACAATATCATGCCAAACACCTTGCATTTGTTTCTTGGCTAATGTGAAGTTGTCATGACAATATTGTAAACGGGTTACATTTTCTTGGCTAATGTCAAGTTGTCATGACAAAGATACCATCAAATAATGTCATCTTGGCTAATGTCAAGTTGTCATAATGATGACACCAAAACAATGTCAACTTGACATTCCAAAAACCGAATGACACATTATGACAACAGTCATAAACATCAATAATGTGTCATTAATGTGCATGACATGTGTCATGTCATTCTTATGACGATTACATGTCACCCTTATGTAGACCCCTTCAAATAAAGTGTTACCAAATAAATGTTATATATAGCCTAGATATCTGTAAATATTAGATGATCAGATGATTTACAGTTCTATGTTATGTCATGTTTCATGTTTTTGTAATGTTTCATACAGTGATGCAGGTCTACTGCAGTGAATAGGCTAAATACAACTTTGATCATTTTTATAGCCTACTACTGTATAGTTAACTTTGGCCTTGGTGCCCTGACATGTGGCCTTTGTGCCCCCCACCAAATATGCCCAACTGAAGGCCAAGTGGCCTTGCCCCCAGAATGGTGAAATTCCAAGCCTGGTTCCATGTATTACAGTCAGTAACATTTGGTTACATACATCACATATTGTTGCATTCAGTTACATACTTTATTCAGTTACATTCTATTTACCGTGCATTACTATCAGTTGCATACATTACGTTCAGTAACACACATTACATTGAGTTAACGTTACCGACATTACGCTGCATTCAGTTACATACGTTACATTCAGTTATTATACAGCTCTTCACAATGCTAGTAGAACGCTCCATTGACTTGAATGGGATTTCACAACATTCTATATTGTAATTATGTAATTAGCGCTGAAACATATAATTACCGTTGTTAATGGTTTTGTGCTCCTGATTTACGTCTTTTATATCACTCCGCAAGTAGTCCGGTCACTTCTTGCATTGGAACTTCATTCAAAAGTGAAAGCAGACGGTTGATCAGCTGTGTTCTAAAGAATGTTTGATTCAAGTTCCGCATGTGTTGCAAACTATTTGTTTCTCAGCAAAAGCCATAACGAAACAGTAACAAATAAATGCAAAGAGACATATCATGTGGAGTTTATTTTTTCATTTTGGCAAGTAGCCGTATAATAAGCGGGATAATGTATGGAACGCCGGTCATTATTGGTCCCTTCAAGTCCCTTCAGGGCGAAGCAAGACCCTTCCACTGGTGCGCTGGGGTCCGGTTCGTCCTGTCGGGACTTATTTTCCCAAAAATGACCGGCGTTCCATACGTTACATATGTTACACTCAGTTACATACGTTACATTCAGTTACATACGTTACATTCAGTTACATACGTTACATTCAGTTACATACGTTACATTCAGTTACGTACGTTACATTCAGTTACATACGTTACATTCAGTTACATACGTTACATTCAGTTACATACGTTACATTCAGTTACGTACGTTACATTCAGTTACATACGTTACATTCAGTTACATACGTTACATTCAGTTACATACGTTACATTCAGTTACATACGTTACATTCAGTTACGTACGTTACATTCAGTTACATACGTTACATTCAGGCACATACGTTACATTCAGTTACATACGTTACATTCAGTTACATACGTTACATTCAGTTACATACGTTACATTCAGTTACGTACGTTACATTCAGTTACATACGTTACATTCAGTTACATACGTTACATTCAGTTACATACGTTACATTCAGTTACGTACGTTACATTCAGTTACATACGTTACATTCAGTTACATATGTTACATTCAGGCACATACGTTACATTCAGTTACATACGTTACATTCAGTTACATACGTTACATTCAGTTACATACGTTACATTCAGTTACATACGTTACATTCAGTTACGTACGTTACATTCAGTTACATACGTTACATTCAGTTACATACGTTACATTCAGTTACATACGTTACATTCAGGCACATACGTTACATTCAGTTATTTTCGCTTACATACGTTACATTATATTTCGCTTACATACGTTACAGTTATATGGAGCGAGAGTACGCAGGTAAATGCATGTAGGACTGGTTGTGTGTGTGTGTGTGTGTGTGTGTGTGGTGTGTGTGTGTGTGTGTGTGTGTGTGTGTGTGTGTGTGTGGTTGTACAGGTTTATGTTTATGTTTATAGTAAAGTCATATGTCATATGGCCTAAATTAGAAATATATCAGTTATTAATAGACTTAATTAACAGAATGATGACACTAACCAAATAAAACATATGAATTAGTTAGAAACAAAGTGGACAGATAAGTCTTGAGATGCTTTTTGAAGATCCCAAAACTATCACTAGAATGAAGAGCTGTAGGAAGATCATTCCACCAAGGAGGAGGAGTCACAGAGGAAAAGAGTCTTGACTGTGCCCCCCTTAGTGTGGCTGACGTAGCAGGCGCTCAGCAGAGTACCGCAGCGGGCTACAGGGGACATAGACCTGGGTCATGGAAGTAGGATAGCAATGGATCAGTAAGTGTCCATAGGGAAGGATATATAGTGAGGGTACGAGTGTGCATACAGTATACGGTGTGTGGTGTGTGTGTTTCTGTATGCATATGATGCATTATATAGGTGTGTCTCTGTGTGTCTTTGTGTGTGTGTGTGTGTGTGTGTGTGTGTGTGTGTGTGTATGTGTTTGTGTGTGTATGCATATGATGCATTATATAGGTGTGTCTCTGTGTGTCTTTGTGTGTGTGTGTGTGTGTGTGTGTCTGTATGCATATGATGCATTATATAGGTGTGTCTCTGTGTGTCTTTGTGTGTGTGTGTGTGTGTGTGTGTGTGTGTGTGTGTGTGTGTGTGTGTGTGTGTGTGAAAGATGCGCCATGTAAGTGAAGCGCTGTGTAGGTGGGTTCAGATGAGGACAGACGACTGCAGCAAACTGAGCAGGAGGAAGTGGAACGCTGCCAAGACGGCCAAGCCACCAGAGGACCACCTCTCTCTCTCTCTCTCTCTCTCTCTCTCTCTCTCTCTCTCTCTCTCTCTCTCTCTCTCTCTCCCTTCACACACATACACCAATGTTGCTGTTAATACTGATCTACAGTCAGTGATACTGATACTGCTTTATACTGATCTACAGTCAATGATGCTGTTTTATGCTGATCTCGTGTCAGTGATGCTGATCTCCAGTCACTGATGCTGATCTCTAGTTGGAGATGCTGTTCTGTTGTTAGTGATGATAAT
The DNA here is from genome assembly GCF_046254945.1 of Alosa pseudoharengus. Lineage (NCBI taxonomy): Eukaryota > Metazoa > Chordata > Actinopteri > Clupeiformes > Clupeidae > Alosa > Alosa pseudoharengus. The sequence goes on from NW_027468848.1 coordinate 12,110,236, forward strand.
CTCTAGTTAGTGATGCTGTTCTGTTGTTAGTGATGCTGATCTCTAGTTAGTGATGCTGTTTTATACTGATCTCCAGTCAATGATGCAGATCTCTAGTTACTGATGCTAATCTCTAGTTACTGATGCAGATCTACAGTCAGTGATACTGATCTTTAGTTAGTGATGCTGTTTTATACTGATCTCCAGTCAACGATGCTGATCTTTAGTTACTGATTCTGATCTGTAGTTACTGATACTGATCTCCAGTCAATGATGCTGATCTTTAGTTATGCAGATCTTTAGTTACTGATTCT
>NW_027468848.1:12113028-12135528 GCF_046254945.1 Alosa pseudoharengus
TGATCTTACCCATGATTCTTCTCTCTTATTTTAAAACCACCAGCAACCAACGCCCATACCCTGCAGTGCCCCACCCCAATCCTGCATTCTCCCCTTCTTTATGTCTGCCCCCCTCTTCCCTCTCCCCTCTCCCCTCTCTCCTCCTCTCACTCCTCCCCCACTCTCTCCTCCTCATCCTCTCTCCCCTCTCTCCCTTCTTCTCTTTTATTCTCTCCCTCTCTCTCCTCCTCCCCTCCCTCTGTCCTCCTCCTCTCCCTCTCTTTCCTCCTCTCTCTCCTCCTCCTCTCTCTCCTTTTTTCTCCTCCTCCTCCTCTCCTCTATGTTTCACTCACCCCTAGATTCTCCACTGCATAGCCCCCCCCACACACACACACACACACACACACACACACCGGACATGGCATGAGGAGACAAATGCTCATCAGTGACGCAACTCAACTCAGCCCACTGCTGCATTGCACTGCAACACGCCCTCCACCCCCACAAACCACACCCTCACGGCTCAGGGCCTAACTTGAGGACACTCGGGCTGGAAACACACACCCAAAAACATACTACACACACACACACACACACACACACACACACACACACACACACACACACAATCTTGAATGCCCAAACACAAACGCACACTTTGCTCAATTTCACACACACACACACACACACACACACACACACACACACACACACACACACACACACACACACACACACACACATGTGAACAGAATGTGACTGATTAAGTGAGCAAAGTGTACATGTGTGTGTCTGGGTGTTACCAATTGAGCAAAGTGTTAACGTTTCTGGGCATTAAAGATTGAGTAAAATGTGTGTGTGTATGTGTGTCTTGGTGTGTGAAATTGAGCAAAGTGTGCGTTTGTGTTTGGGCATTCAAGATTGAGTGAAGTGTGTGTGTTTGTGTGTGTGTGTGTGTGTGTGTGTGTGTCTGGGCTTACAAGACTGAGTAAAGTGTGTGTGCGTGTCTGGGCATTCGAGATTAAGTGAAGTGTGTGTGTGTCTGGGTGTTCGAGATTGAGTAAAGTGAGTGTGGGTGTCTGGGTGTTCAAGATTGAGTAAAGTGTGTGTATGTGTGTGTGTGTGTCTGGGCGTTTGAGATTGAGTAAAGTGAGTGTGTGTGTCTGGGTGTTTAATGTTAAATTTTTCCCCACCTGGACAAAGAAGGCAAACTATTATTCAAGCCTTTTGCAACAGGACTCAGGGTTTGATACCTAAGTTGCGAGTCTGTTGCTTTGGATAAAAGCGTCCCCCTCCCACACACGCACGCACGCACGCCCACACACACACAGTCTCACTCAATCACTCAGGTTCTGTTCAGGTTCCCATTTGATAACATCACACTGAGGAGTCGTTATGGGTGGAATAGAAATTCAAATAATGTCTCATTGCTCTTTCCAGAAACGAGGCCTTGCCAGAGTGTTTTGTACCCTGAGATGGTGCCAGACTAATGTATGGGGCAGTATTGAGCCCGTCAGCAGTTTGGGCGTGGACACTCTGCATTTACTTGACAAGATTTAAAGCTGCAGTGCTGAGGTTTTGGCCTCGGTGAAGAACATTTCAGCCGAAATGGCACAGCCGTAGCCAAACGCTTTGGCTCCTCTTAATTGCACCTGCACTTAGCGATTGGCCAGGAGAGCCGCTGTGCTAATGAGGACAGCCAGAGGGCCCAGTGGACGCTGTGACCTCTCCATCTCTCACCTGGGGCCAGAGCTCCTCTAAACTCTCCAGGACTTGCCAGGGGGGGGTTTAATGCAGGAGATGGGCTCAAACACAAATAATAGATGTTCTCATTTACTGTGAGCCGTTCGACCTCTCCCTCAACTTAAAGGTCAGAGCAACAGGAAGATGGTTTAACGCAGTGCTTCTAAATCTGAGTCATTCAGACCTCATTTACATGTAGTCAATACAGCACTCTATCTATCTCTCTATCTATCTCTCTATCTATCTATCTATCTATCTATCTATCTATCTATCTATCTATTTATCTATCTATCACCATGTGCACTAGTTCCATTGTAGTCCTTTAAATATGCTTTTTCAGGCCTACTTTTACTGTAATTACAGTTTTTCTCAGTCGCTTTGGTGCTTTGCTCACATCACTATTAACATTTGCACAGCAGTTAATGAATTTTTCAAAACAATTAGTGCAAACTGCAAAACCTAGTAGATAACCTGCAAAAGCACATCACTTGCTCAAAATGGATAGTCCATTCCTCAAAAGCAAGTATTTATGTCAATGAAACTGCCAGTGTCATCAAAATGAGAAGTCTTGACACCATCGTTTATGAACAAGATAGTCAAATGGCTTTGTCATGTTTTCATTACGACAGTTTATGCTCTCAGTGTTTTCCCTGCCTGGCTGCTTTAGCTGTTGGCTGCAGCAACTAGTGCTAGGTAAAACCGATTGTTTTTGTTTTTATTAGTACTGACTGTACTCAGTGACCTCGAGAAACAGAGATCTATGTTAAAAATCCCCAGATTTCTCCTCAAATAGGCCTCAAATACTGTTGGGACCTCTGAAGATATGAACCCCTCCATGATGCAGTGGATGCAAGACACCCCATCACAGATGCTAAGGGCCCATCACACAGTAGAATCCTCAGGATGCTAAGGGCCCATCACACAGCAGACTCATCAGGATGCTAAAGGCATGTCACAGATGCAGACTCCTTAGGATGCAAAGGGCCCATCACAGATGCAGACTCCTCAGGATGCTAAAGGCATGTCACAAGGCAGACTCTTCAGGATGCTAAAGGCATGTCACAGATGCAGACTCCTCAGGATGCTAAAGACATGTCACAAGGCAGACTCTTCAGGGTGCTAAAGGCATGTCACAGATGCAGACTCCTCAGGATGCAAAGGGCCCATCACAGATGCAGACTCCTCAGGATGCAAAGGGCCCATCACACAGCAGACTCCTCAGGAGTCCTATGATGAAAGGAAGAATGGTGAGGCAGTGTGGATCGGAACATGTCCAAAGGTAGCCCTTATGTGGACAGTCGTTTAGATTATAGTTCTATGTGTGGACAGTAGTATTTATTTTATGTGGACAGCCATATTAATATTATGTGGAGGGTAGTTAATGGGTTAGTTGCATGTGGACACAGTCATGTTCGTTGTATGTGGACAGTGGTGGAAAAGTTAGTATTATGTAGACAGTGGCGTTGCATGCCGCACACACACCAGGGTGTCCCCAAGATAGAATATGTCCGGTGCCCGGTCCATGCGGTGTCCTTGGGAGCGACACTGAGAAGGCCTCTCAAGATGAGGTGTGTGTTGATCTGGGCTGCCAGCACCCCCTGGTGGACATTAGGAATCATCTCACCTTGATCATGTGTATCGGACGAGTGTTTTGAGAAGCCTAAAATAATCATTCTTCATTTCTTTTAACATATTTTTTCCTGGATGCTCCCATTGTTTCACCTGACTGATTCTCAGTTTGGTGAAATACAATTCTGTGATAACTTACAGACATCATTGCAGTTTATAGATGTATGAGTGTGTTGTGTGTTTGGTGGTTTTTGAGTTACATGATTTTTGGTGGTGATTATAATGTGAGATGTGAGTTATGGCAGTGGTGATGGTCTGTGTGTGTGTGTGTGTGTGTGTGTGTGTGTGTGTGTGTGTGTGTGTGTGTGTGTGTGTGTGTGTGTGTGTGTGTGTGTGTGTGATTGCCAGCTAGCTAGGCCTGCTCTTTGTTTCTGGTTTGTCTCCCCTGTTCAGGTGCGCTTGTGGGTGGGGCCATCTCCTTGGGGCGAATGCCATACACCAGCGCACAAGTTTGCTCTGGCTTTTTAGGTAGTCGCTCCCGTGACTCCAGCAGACCTTTTGCTTCCTCGTTACTTTTGAACACGCAACACGCACACGCGCCACATTCCACTCACTGCAACCCCCTTTCACAACTAAACACTGACCTGCTCCTGTCCGACCCTTTTTTCACTTGTAATTTGACATGAATGCTACGTACACCTAGCCTCCCCTCTCATTGTTGCGGCTTCTTTGAGGCCTTAACAATGTGCATGTTAGTTGTGTGAGTTTTGTGAGTGGTGTGTGTATGAGTGTGTGTGTATGCGTGTGCTTGTTAAGTGATATTGTGAATTCCTGGTGCATGCCACTGGTCCTTGGGTTTGTGTATGTATTGTACTGCATTCTTAATATTTGTGTCCCTGTACCATTTTGGACATAAATAAATGGTTAAAATGTGTGTGTGTGTGTGTGTGTGTGTGTGTGCATGTGTTTGGTGAGTGGGCAGTGTTGGAGTGAAGTGAGTGGAGAGAGTATAACTGAACACAGTTGATAAACACAGCTCAGGAGCATAACTTTGCCATCACCTGACTAGGGTGCAACGCCTGTGATTATACAGTAGTGGCTACAAGAGTCACATCAGGTTCACACTATATATGTGGGCGGTGGTAGTGTAGTGATTAAGGAGTTGGGCTAGCATGCAGTAGTGTGAAAAGTTGTGGGTTCAATTCCCGCCTTCCACCGTTGTGCCCTTGAGTAAGGCACTTAACCTTGAGTTGCTCCAGGGACAATGCGATCTCTGGTAATATAGTTGACATATGTAAGTCACTTTGGACTAAGTGTCTGCTAAATGCCTAAGTACAAATATTCGCCTTATTCACCTGGCAGCCAGAACGAGGCTACAGGGTACATTTGCCATTACACCTCAGTCCAGCAGATGGTGGAGGTAATGCACTCCGTTTGCAAACTGCCAAAAAAAGCTCACCGAAAAAGAAGGGTTGGCTGGCCTGTTCTTCTTCAGTGAGTTTTTTTGGCAGTTTGCAAACGGAGTGCATTAGCCTCGTTCTGGCCACCGGGTGAATAAGGCAAATTCACTCCAGTTCTATTGCCCTTCTGTCCAGTTCTGTTGCCCTTCTGCACCTGTGTCTCTGATGTGACAGCTTGGTCGGTGTGTTACAGCGCCCTCTGTTGGGGCGGAAACTAACTTCTGTAAGAGGAACTTCTGTAAGAACTACTGCAATGTATATATATGACTTTTTCATTACAGTTTTTCCTTTGTTGCTTTGGTGCATTTCTCAAATCAGCATGTTTGAACAACGGTTTGTGCATTTCTCCAAACAATTAGTGCAGACTGCACCCCACAGTGGATTACATGCAAATGTATGTATGTTGCTTAAAATGCCTAGTTTATGTCTCCAAAGCAAATTTATGTCAATGAAACTGTCAGTGCAATCAGAACAAGTCCATGCCATTGTTTGAAAACAAGATAGTCAAACTGTTTTGTCTTGTTGTCAACATGACAGTTTACCCTATAAGTATTTTTAAAAAATGCACAAGGCAGCACTATTTCCTGTGTGGCGTAGCTATTTCAAAACGACAAAGTTACACATTATTGTGTATGTGTGTGTGTGTGTGTGTGTGTGGGGGGGGGGGGGGGGGGGTTCTACTTCACTGTACTGTTCATGCTGAAATTAGCTGGCGGACATTGTTACAATATAAAGAGAACATATATTTATGTATTATATACTGTTACAATATAAAGAGAACATTTACAATACATGTATTTATGTATTATATATACTGTTACTATAATATAAAGAGAACATTTACAGCAATTTTACAGTGCATTACAGTTATGACAATTAATTATTTCAACTAGTTCAACAGTTCAAGTGGGCTAGGACTATTCAGCATGGAACCAGTATAATGTATTTTTAACAATGTGACATTAGTAACTAAAAATGTAAAAAAAAAAAAACAGGCATTTGTACACTATCAGTTGCATGGATGTACTAAATAAAAGCATTTGCTGTTTCTGAGATTGGTAGAAATTGCTTTTATGATGTGCACAAGTTATACGTTCAAACAAGCAGTTTTGAGAATATAAATTTAGAGTTTAGAAATGTACCAAAGAAAAAAAAACTGTAATAGATCAATCTGGAACTCTCACCTGCAACCCACGTTGAAACCTAAGTAATGAATAAACCCTTAAGTGAATTATGATGAGAGTGATGCATGGAGCCTGTAGGCCCGTAGCCCATATATCAGACTGTCACCGTTTGAGGTCTATTCATCTTATTGGGAAGAGTGCAAATGGCTTGGTTATTGCTCACTCACTTTATTGAGGTTACTGCCTCAGAGATATTATCATACACTGTATAAAATAGACAAGGGTGTAAGGAGGACTTTAAATGAGAAGCATAGACTACAGGTAGTGACCACAACACAGATATACTGTTTACCATAAATAAACATTCTAATGCTAATGCTAAATGCTAAAATCTCAGAAAGATGGTAAGGAACCCCACATTTGTAGCTAATAGGTTATTTCTGAAAGTTGGAAAAATGGCTTAGTGCTTTTTAGATGAAAACAGTGTGGAAAACAGTAGATTTAAAAAAGCTGATGAAATCCGAGGAAACTTTCCAAGAGGAACAGGCTACATTTACTCATATGTTCGAAGTTGAAGGATGGGGAATCCCTTTCTCAACTGATGTCACGGCCGACGTGCCCGCGCCCAATTCCCCATGCAGGAAGGCGCGGTCGCTCGCGCCACCGCGAGAACACACTTTTCCCAGGCACGCGTTTTTTTCCCCACAGCACCGGAACTGTGATGTCCAGGACGGAGTACTGTACCTCCCGCCCCTGGTGTTTATGTATATATTTATTTATTTATCGCCCGAATACCCAACGCAATGAGTCGCTGGATTCCTACGAAAAAGGAGAAATACGGTGTTGGTAAGTTCAGACTGGCGCATTGGTTTATCGTTTGGGCTGAAAACTGTAGCTGACTTCATGCCTCTCGCTGCGTTCCCCAGCCTGTCGGTCTGTCTGTCTGGGACCTTCCCAAGTCAAACTTAACTCTGAAGTAAAACTGTCCGTTTCGCCCTGCTACCTGCAGTTCTCTTCACGTGTCATGTTGCAAAACTAAATTAATCACAAAGTGAAGTTGAACTGACACTGTCACGCTACGAAGTTTGGTCTAAGTTGCCTACCTGCTGCTGCTGCCGCTGTCGTAGAAGTCTTCTGAGGCATAGCCTATCTAAGTTATATTTCAGAGTTAAACGTGTAGAATCTGAATTAAACATGGTCCGTTACATGTGTCGAAGGTAAAGTTATTTTGTAGCCAAAGCAGACTGTTGCTGAATACTGCAGCGTCGTGTCGCAACAGATGATGAGGAAAGCGTAGTAGTAAACAGTGGGGAAGTGGTGGGCATACCCACCCTTTCAGTGAATGATAGAACGTTATTTTCCTCAGACTTTGCACGAGAATTAAGTCAAATGGACACTTCTGAGCGTTTTCATAGTTTGGTATGCCGCACTAACTGACTTCTGAAGAAGATCCACTGATTTAAGTGAGCTAGTGACATATGCAAATGACTTCATTGTTATAAAGTAACGGGTTGTAACCTGAAAGTTGTGGCGTGACTGAACGTGCTGCCTACAAAGTTTCAGAATGTTAAAAATACGACTGACTGGAATAAGAGAAACGATACATTGGCAAAAAAAACTATTTGAAGCAGTAGGTTAGCCTACACACATGTGGTCTGTGTTGGTGTTCAGTTCCCCAACTGGTCGTCTGTGATATGATAAAGGCTATGAGCCAAAATTCTCCTGTTCGTATCTGTACGGTGGAATGTGTGTTTCGGAGGCTTCGTGCTAGGCGAAGCCTTTGGGTGTTTCGCAGTGGGTTGCTCTTACACCAGACAGCCAGGGTTGGCCAACTCCGATGAGCTAACGTGCTTCTGAGGAATGTCCCTGTTTGCTCATTCACTACTGCCCAGGTAGGCCCTTCAGTAGGATACAATGAGTGTCTGCCTGTACTAGCTAGACTACAAGCCGTGCCCTGGCCGAGATGGTCTTTCTGTAAGTGACCATGTGAGCGGCGAGCTGTCACTCTGCGAGCCGCTGGTGGCCTGTGGCGGTTGTGTGTGCAGCACTTCCACAGAGCAGTATCTGTAAAGGAGTGGCAGCTCACCCTCGCAGTGGACTTTGTCACCCAGACAGAAACACAATAGTCCTGGAGTTTGGTAACAGGAATATCTTATGTATGTAATTAATAAATACACATTGAGTGGTTGTTGGTGTTGGTCAGTGATCATCATCCATGGTATCCTTGTGAATGAAGCTTCAGTGATCAGTTTTATCTGTGGTGTGGTAGAAGTGAGAACTGTGTGTGTTTAAGTGTGTGTGGTAGCATTAGTGTGACTGAAAGCTGTGTGTGTGTCTGTGTGTGTCAGTGTGAGTGTGTAACTCTGACTAAGTGACTGATTTGCTGATTCGAGTGAAGCTGATTGGTTGATGTGAGACTGTAGCTGGCCTGAGGCCCTCTGCATGGTTTTCCAAGCTCTCTGCTCTGTAAATGTTTTCTGTGCTTCTGTTTTGGACACATCATTCAGCACTATTTAATTTCACACTCATAACCAGTGTTTAGCTTCACACACTGCATAATGTCACTGACTAGTTTATTCAGAATGTGTATGTTTGTATATGGCTGGGATTTACATTTAGCAAGTGCAGGGGGGGGCATTTTTAGTTCTATAGCTAAACTTATCAGGCGTAGATGTGTTTAAGGATAGATGTCTGGAAAGGACATATGGGTGTGAAACAAGCCATAGGGAAGTAAACCACAGAGAAGCTCCTCTTTATGCCAGACTGTGACACACACGCACACACAAATACACAGAATAAATAGCAGAACTGCAGTGGAAGTGACACAGGTGGCCTCCCAAGATGGCAGACCCATGTTTGTCGCCACCAGACTGGCCTTATATTTCCCATACTGGCCTTATATCACTGTTGTTAGCAGGCCTGTGTTGGCTCACTGGCATTAGCAGACCTGTGCTGGTAGTATGGTGTTAGCAGACCTCTACTGGTAGAATAGCGTTAGCAGACTGTTCTGCTGTGTGTGTGTGTGTGTATCACGTTTGCTCCATGTTGTCATTCTGTTGGCAGGAGCCCAGCACAGTGCCTGCTGTCACTGTTTCCCTCAGTGTCACTGAGTCTGTCGAACACTGTTGCCTTTGAGCCGAGGCTCTGGGAGAGAGAAGGGCCTTCTGGCCCTGAGAGAGAGAGAGAGAGAGAGAGAAGGGTGAGAAAGAGATGAGAGAGAAAAAGAGATGAGAGAGGGAGAGAGAAAAGGGTGAGAAAGAAAGATGAGAGAGAGAGGAGAGAGAGAGGGGAGACAGAGAGAAAGAGAGAGAGGGAGGGGGGGTCCTTATGAGTCAGGCCTAGGAGATGGGGCTGCATTAGATATACAGGAGTGTTGCAGAGAAACGCCTGTCAACATTAACACATTCTCTGTATTCATTTGCCAAAGCCAGCCACCATTTTCCTGGTGTCACCCTCTCATATGGAGACCCAAGCAGTTCTGACCTCAGCATGCTGGAAATGCCCCAGTCGGAGGTTCCTGCTAGGTGAAAATGCTCCAGTCTGTTGTGGTGCTTGGTGAAATGTCCCACTGATACTCACTCCTACCCCTCTGGCAATACACACTTCTGACACTCACACATTTTTCACACACACACACACACACACACACACACACACACACACACACACACACACACACACACACACACACTCGCACACACTCACATTTCAATTCTTTATTTGGATTGACAAGTAGGATAAGTATCATAACAAGATCCAAATTCAGCTTACAGTTTTTCTCAGTTGCTTTGGTGCATTTCTCAAATCAGCATAAACATTTGCACAACAGTAAGTGCATTTCACAAAACAATTAGAGCAAACTGCACTGCATAGTGGACTACCTGCAAAGGCGCGTATCTTGCTCAGAATGCTTTGTTTATGCCTCAAAAGCAGATATTTATACCAATGAAACTGTCAGTGCAATCAAAATGACAAGACCTGACATTGTGTATGTTAAGATAGTCAAACTGTTTTGTCTTGTTGTCAATATGACAGTTTACTCTGTAAGTATTTTCTAACGAAACATGCACAGGGCAACACTGTTTTCTATTTCAAAACTACAAAGTGACACATTATTGTGTGGAGGGGGTTGATTGCAAGACAGTGGATATGTTTCAAAGTTTTCTCTGTTGACAGACATTGTGACAGTATAAAGAAAACAAAGGCCTTTACAACATTGTGCAAATATAAAATGACCAATATACAGTAAAACACCCCTTAGTCAGAGCTGTGCACCACCGTACATCTTTCTATACATCCTCTATACATGGAGTTTGTACACAGAGTTTTGAGAATTTCCATTCTGATCTGAACTGAGACAAACTGTAAAAGGAGTTTCTCTCAACAGCAAGTTTAACTCTATGATATGCACATTAGGGTAAAGGTGACACACACACACACACACGCACACACACACACACACACACTCACATATACACACATTCACTCACAGACACACACGTGTGTGTGTGTGCAGCAGCGTTTACACTGGAAACAGTAGTGTGTTATGAGGACAGTGTGTGTGTGTAATGTTTAGTATTGATGGGTTATGTGGTATAAGACTCACACTGTGTGTGTGTGTGTGTGTGTGTGTGTGTGTGTGTGGGGGTGTGTGTGTGGCATTAGTGAGGGCTGTAATCTCTTTAGCTGGGCGTGAGTAAGAGAAATAGCAGGAGGCCCACGCCAGTACAGGCCTGTCATGAAATGCAGCCTCCGGCAACACACTTCTAACACACACACACACACATGCACTCAGTCACTCACAAACACACACATACACACACACACACACACTATGCACTCACTCTCTCTCTTACACACACACACACACACACACACACACACACATGCACTCACACAGACACACAAAATGCACACACACCAACACATGTATACGCACACACACACACACCCTCGCACATCTGACAAACATGTCAGGACAAGGCCCACTCCGTTACTCTCAGCCCTCATTCTCTCTTATTCCTTCCCTCAGTCCCCTCTCTCTCTGCCTTGCATTCTTTTTTTCTATCTCTCCATCTCTTTCTCGTTCTCTTTCTCTCTCCCTCCCTCTCTCCCTCTAGTTGATTCCAATGGGTTTTGTCCTCTTTCTCTATATCCTCTCTTTCTATCTATCCATGTATCTCACTCATTCTCTCTCTTTCCCTCTCTCTTTCTATCTCTCTGTGTCTCTCACTCCTTCTGTTTCTCTTTCTCTCTCCCTCTCTCCCTCCCTCTAGTTGATTGGAGTGTGTCTGTGCTCTTTCTCTCTCTCTATTATTTCCCTGTATGATCTCACCTGCCCATGTTTGGATCTGAGCTTTAACCCTTCAGCAGGGCCTGAGAGTACTGAGTGTCAAGAGACTGATATGAGAGCCCCCCCTCACTCTGTGTGTGTGTGTGTGTGTTTGTGCCAGTGTGTGTGTGTGTGTGTGTGTGTGTGTGTGTGTGTGTGTGTGTTTGTGTTTGTGCCTGTGTTTGTGTGTGTGTGTGTTTGTGCCTGTGTTTGTGTGTGTGTGTGTGTGTTTGTGCCTGTGTGTGTGTGTGTGTGTGTGTGTGTGTGTGTGTGTGTGTGTGTGTGTGTGTGTGTGTGTGTGTGTGTGTGTGTGTGTGTCAGTGTGCTTACCCTGTGAAAACATGATGTTTTCCACACCAATAACATACACCATGCCTTACACTACCAACAATTTCCTACACACTCACACACACATGTGGTGGGGGTTGGCGAAGTATTGATGCCTTTTCTCAATAAACCCTGACAGTGGCCTACATAACAGCTGTAGGGGGCGGTCCTGAACAATTGGCCCAGATATCCGTCCAATCAGATCGTCTCAGGGAACTGTACTCTGCCACTTCCTTAAGGGGTGCTGGTCACACCTTCATGTTTGAGAGACTCATTACTTCCCGTGTCTCTTTCTTTCTCTCTCTCTCTCTCTCTCTCTCTCTCTCTCTCTCTCTCTCTCTCTCTCTTTACCCTTCTTTTTCTCTCTCCATCTCTCTTTGTCTCTCTTTCTCCCTCTCTCTCTGTCCCCCATCTCTCCTCCACTTTCTCTTGGTCTCTTGCTCCCTCTCTCTCTGCCTGTCCTCCCTCTGCCTCCCTCCCTCTCTCTCTACCTCCCTCTTTATCTCCCTCCCCATCTATCTCTCTGCCTCCCTCTCTCTCCCTCTCCATCTCCCTCTCTCTGCTTCTCTCTCTCTCCCTCTCCATCTCTCTCTCTCTGGCTCCCACTCTACTACTGATTTGATAATGTGTATAAAATGATAATGAACGGCAAAAAAGTACCGTCCTAGCTAATATGAATGACAACGTCCACACATAAACTATTAACAATAACGTCATGAAGAACAATGTTGTTGGGGATCACTTTCAGAGCGATTTTGAGAACGATACAAAGCTGCATCAGAATCCATCAAATTTTAGCCATCACATTCATCAACACAAGGAGAGACTTTCTTATCGTTGGTCAATATAGAAGCTTTTATCCTTATAGTTATAGTTATCTTTATAGTTATCATTCCTGGTGTGAAAGGCCCTCAATTCTCACAATGCAAAAGGAAATGTTCTTCTGTTTCAACCTCTTGTGTGCAGAAGGAGCATACCCTCTCTTTTCCTGATAGCCATGTTTATTTATGACTACCTTTTTCAGCGGCCAATATGTGGTCATTTAGTCCATACCTAGTGATTGCTTTCCAAATATTGGGGTACTCTGAAATACTCTGCCACTTAATAATCTTGTTCCAGAGTCTGGTACATTTCTAATTTGCTTTGGGTTTTTTGATAGTATTTTTCCAGTCAATATAATTTTTTTTTTTTTTATTAGTTTCAGGCATATTGTCTTTTCTGGGTTATATTTCCCTATGGTGGCAGAACTGTGGTTCAGGACAAGTTGACAAGTTGACCTTTTCAAACCTCTGCTCTTGGCACCAAAGAGCTTGGAATGTGTATGATTTTTTGGATCATTGGACTTTAAATGAATATACAATTAGATTACTCTTTTTTTTGTATTCTTAACAGACGTGGAAATTGATCTAACTCCGCTCTAGCTGTGTTGTTTGGTATTGATCTGTGCACTCTTTAGGATGTTTTTGCAATTTTGGAGTGTTTCAGTTTCCCAATTTTGAAATTCTTGATTCCATAACGGTCCCCAGATTGGTGTGATTGGTTTGTTTATGTCACTGTTTACTTCAGGTAGGCTATTTCCTGTTGTGTTGTTGTTTTGATTGTGTAGAGCAGTGTTTCTCAAAGTGTGGTCCGGGGACCACTGGTGGTCTGCAAGCTATCCCAAGTGGTCCGCGATCAGACGTGGTAAAATATAATATAGATGAGTTGTTTGCAATATTGAACCAACTTGTATGTAAATCCAAACAGTTCTGCAACACTGCCTATGTAAGCTATGCCAATTTAAATCATATGAATCCTCTGGCACAATAAGTAAGGTGCAAAGACAATTAGCAAGGTAGTTCAGTGAGTAGGCCTATTGTGTCTATTAGCTAGGTGGTCCGTGATGTTTTTTTTTACTGGTTAAGTGGTCCTTGGTCTGAAAAAGTTTGAGAAACACTGGTGTAGAGAACTCTTTCATTGCTTTGTCTTTTGTATAATTGTTTTTTTGGACAGGACAGTGAAGACAGACAGGAAGTGAGTGGGAGAGAGAGAGAAAGGGGTGGGATCAGGACATAACCACAGGTCGGACTCGAACCTGGGACCCCAGTGGGTGCTCGGATCAGTTCATGGTATAGGCGTTGTAGCCTGCTGCGCCACAGCACCCCGCCCCGCCCCCCAGAATTGTATGAATTTGTGTTTTGAATAATTGTGTTGTTTAATTTGAAGTTTGACTTGAGGTGCCATGATACCTGGATCTATTTTGGACTATCTTGATTTGTGTTTTAACCATATTTATTTAGTATCTAATATTTAGGTCCAATAGGTTTAGACATTATGATATCATTGTACACAGATTGTCTGCAAATAACATGCACTTTACCTCTGAGTCTTTAAGGTGAGATCCTGGAGTTGATGGACTATTATATTTTTGCTAATTCATTGATATAAATATTGAATAGGGTGTTGCTTAAGGGACAACCTTGTCTAAGCCCTCTTTGCGAAAAGAATTCTGGAAAAATACTGGGGATAGAGCGGGCATAGAGTGGGCAGTGAAGTGGGCATAGAGCGGGCATAGAGCGGGCATAGAGCGGGCAGTGAAGTGGGCAGTGAAGTGGGCAGTGAAGTGGGTATAGAGTGGGCAGTGAAGTGGGGATAGAGTGGGCAGTGAAGTGGGGATAGAGTGGGCAGTGAAGTGGGCAGTGAAGTGGGCAGTGAAGTGGGGATAGAGTGGGCAGTGAAGTGGGGATAGAGTGGGCAGTGAAGTGGGCAGTGAAGTGGGGATAGAGTGGGCAGTGAAGTGGGGATAGAGCGGGCAGTGGAGTGGGCATAGAGCTGGCAGTTGGCAGTGCTCTCTTTTTCTTGTTTGTGCAATACTGTCACTTCTTCACTCCCTCTCTCACCCCCACTCTCTCTCTCTCTCTCCCTTCCTGTTTTCTCTCTCTTTTCTCTACACACTCAATCCCTCCCTCTGTCTCTCTCTCCAGCCATCTATAACTATGAAGCGCTGGGCGAGCAGGAGCTCAGTCTGCGGGTGGGGGACACCGTGCACATACTGGAGATGTTTGAAGGTGAGTGTGAGTAGGAAACAAGCCCCGACTCAAGCCTCGACTGCTCACCTGTGAGCCGGAGACGATCCTTGACTGCTCACCTGTGAGCAGGCTACGATCCTTGACTGCTCACCTGTGAGCAGGAAACGATCCTTAACTGCTCACCTGTGAGCAGGCTACGATCCTTGACTGCTCACCTGTGAGCAGGAAACGAGCCTTGACTGCTCACCTGTGAGCAGGAAATTGGCCTTGATTCTTCACCTGTGAGCAGGAAGTGAGCCCCGACTGTTCACCAGTGAGCAGGAAACTAGCCTTGACTCCTCACCTGTGAGCAGGAAAAAAGCCTTAACTTCTCACATGTGAGCAGGAAAAAAGCCTTAACTTCTCACCTGTGAGCAGGAGCTTTGTTTGTACTTGTGTAATGTTGCACGACATTAGGATCTTGATGCTGATGTTGTGTTGGTGCTGATAACTATGCTGTGATCTTGTGTTGGCACTTGGTAGTGACAGTTGGACATCTATGCCGATGTTGTGTTGGGGCTGATTACTGCGTTGTGATTTGGTGCTGATAACTGTGTTGTTGGTGCTGATAGCTGTGTTGTGTTTTTTTTTTCTTATCCCTGTAGGATGGTACAGAGGACACACACTGCGGCAGAAATCCCAGAAGGTGCTCTTCTTTCATGCTCCCTCTGGAACCTATAGACCCTTTCAACAACATAAACAAAAATAATGCTTGAACATTCTATTTTGTTCCCAATCTACTTCCGCTTCGTTAAGATAACATATGGAATGTTAAAACGGAAGCCTTGTGGGAACAACTATGATGCTGATAATGGAACTTGGTCAATAATACTCGGACAATAATACTGATCACAGATCAAAGGAACACACCAACCTTTTGGGAAATGTGTTTTTTTTGCCGTCTACTCCAGTGTTAAATAAAAGGATACCTACCGTTCACTTCTCTGCATGCAATAACCCAGGCTGACACACTGTTAGCCTAGCTTAGCATAATTCACTGGGACTGGGTTACACCAAAACTAAAAGGTATAGAAGTTTCCCAAAGCATTTGTGTGTTCCTTCAACCTGAACCTGTGTGTGTGTGTGACGTGTATGTGAAGTATGTGTGTGTGTGTGTGTGTGTGTGTGTAACTGTTGATGTTTTTATGTCTGTCCAGGGCATTTTCCCAGTTTCATACATTCATCTGAAAGAGGCCAAGGTTGAGGGCAGCGGGTAAGACAAAGATGGCTACACACACACACACACACACACACACACACACACACACACACACAAACTCTCTCTCTCTTTTGTGTTTGCCATTTGCCAGTGTGTGGTTTTGTGTTGTGTGTCCTTTAGCGCTGAGGAGACGGTCATCCCCACTGACCTGCCACTGGTTCAGGAGCTGGCAGCTACGCTGCGAGAGTGGGCACAGATATGGCACAAGCTATACGTGGTAAGCACATATGGGCACAGATATGGCACAAGCTATACGTGGTAAGCACATATGGGCACAAATATGGCACAAGCTATACGTGGTAAGCACATATGGGCACAAATATGGCACAAGCTATACGTGGTAAGCACTAAAGCACATATGGGCACAAATATGGCACAAGCTATAAGTGGTAAGCACATATGGGCACAAATATGGCACAAGCTATACGTGGTAAGCACTAAAGCACATATGGGCACAAATATGGCACCAGCTATACGTGGTAAGCACATATGGGCACAAATATGGCACAAGCTATACGTGGTAAGCACATATGGGCACAAATATGGCACCAGCTATACATGGTAGTCAAGTCAAGTCAAGTCAGATTTATTTGTATAGCGCATTTAACATGCACAGAGTGCAACCCAAAGCGCTCCACATATAAGACATTGTCATTGACACAGACTAACAAAGACAATAGATGCCGGACGGAGCGGCGTAGTCGCCAGCGTACCCATGACACCAAGACATACATTTCAGAAATAACAAACACAAAAGATGCCGGACGGAGCGGCATAGTCGCCAGCGTACCCGTGACACCAAGACATACAAGACATACAAGAAACAAATGAATAAATAAAATAAATACAAATTAAAAATAAAATTAGTCCAATTTCCAAACGGCTGAAAATGTCCAAGGGCAAAGATGACCCGCGTGAAAACTGCGCACAGCTGTGTCTTCACGATGCAACACCAAAAGTTCTTCATAACTGACCAACCCGGAGAATCCACTGGCAGTCTGGAGAGCACTGGAAGGACAAGACAGTCCGAATTTGTGATGGGCGACCCTGCTGATTATCAGCTCGGTGGTCCTAGACAATGACCGTTTGTTTCATGGTTGATGCTGTCATCAGTTTCTTAGCACTCAATCCAGACTCCAGGCACCGGTAGATGCTAGCATAGCAGCTCGCATGTCAGTCGCAGCTCGGTGGTCGTGGCAGCTGCAGATCTCTTGCAGATTGAGGCACCCTTGCTGAGCAATCCCTCCGTCCAGACATTGGATGTGCAGCGTCACGGATGGATGAGGGACTTCAGAGACATAAGTCAGGCTAGCCAAGACGCTCATCAGCCCAATGGAAGCTGGTTAACGTTAACGTTAACTTGACGTTGATGGTGTCAGCTGAGTTTGTTAATCAGAAAAAAGGACTAAGAATAACACAAAAACGAAAAACGAAAATAACATAAATAAAGAGTGATTACATTTAACTAGAAAAATAAATACAAAAAAATAACAGAACATTACATAAAATTACGAACATTACATAAATACAAACAAAAACATGATGCCAGACAGAGCGGCGTGTCTCGCCAGCGTCCCCGTAACCTAGCAACTTGTAAGTGGTAAGCACATATGGGCAGATATGGCACAAGCTATACGTGGTAAGCACTAAAGCACATATGGGCACAGATATGGCACAAGCTATACGTGGTAAGCACATATGGGCACAGATATGGCACAAGCTATACGTGGTAAGCACATATGGGCACAGATATGGCACAAGCTATACGTGGTAAGCACATATGGGCACAGATATGGCACCAGCTCTACGTGGTAAGCACTAAAGCACATATGGGCACAAATATGGCACAAGCTATACGTGGTAAGCACATATGTGCACAGATATGACACCAGCTATACGTGGTAAGCACATATGGGCACAACTATGGCACAAGCTATACATGGTAAGCACTAAAGCACATATGGGCACAAATATGGCACCGGCTCAATGTGGTAAGCACATATGGGCACAGATATGCCACCACCTATACAGTACATGGTAAGCACATTGGGAAAGGAAACACCTCCTGCTGGCCAGGGTAAGGTCTGTGGAGTGCAACAAGAGCACATTGCTCTGCAGTGTGTGTGTGTGTGTGTGTGTGTTTGTGTGTGTGGTGTGTGTGTGTGTGTGTGGTGTGTATCATAGTGTGAGAGCTCTCCCCTCTGTGCTGCAGAACAACAAGAGCATGCTGTTCCGAAGCGTGCAGCAAATGGCCTACAGCCTGATGGAGTACCGCTCGCAGATCGTCTCCGGGACCCTGCCCAAGGACGACCTGGTGGAGCTCAAGAAGAAGGTCACCGCTAAGATCGACTACGGCAACCGGTAGGTGCACCGCTTCACACACAGTCCATGTGTTTGTACTTTGTGTTTGTACTTTGTGTGTGTATGTGTGTGTGTGTGTGTGTTCTTATTGTCTATTGTGCCATTTATCAGTTGCGGCCAAGAAGGCTTTGAGTGTGTGCTAAGGGAGGTGTGTGTGTGTGTGTGTGTGTGTGTGTGTGTGTGTGCTCGCGTGCGCTCTAATGGGTGTGTGTGGAGATGTGTGTGGCAGACAGGTGTACGGTATAGGACAGTCCCACTAAGTTCTCCTGCTCAAGGCTTTCAGTGTGACTCATCATTCATACCATCAGCTACAGATGTGCACAGTCATATTTCATACCCCGCCCCTTCCCTCAGCTTGTGTGTAAATCAGAGAGATTCTGTGTTGCTATCAGATGTAGCTACTGTAAGTCAGGCATATTATTCATTACGTTAATGCACATGAATGGTAACCTGACAATAGCCAGATGAATTTCGCTCTGCCTAGCTCCACTCATCCATCTGGAACCGATCCATTGAAGTGTTGCTTCAGAAGGCTGGGCCTAATCAAAAAATGCTTGCATATGATTGAATAAGCCACTTGTCCGTCATCTATTGACGTGCTACTTCAACCAACGGTCTGCAACGGTTGCAGAAATCACTCTCAATGGAAGAGGTCCCAGATGGATGTGAGTGAAGCTAGGCGGAGCTAAGCGGAACGACATTCATCTGGCTATTGTCAGGTTACATGAATGGCATTATGTAACTCATTCAGTGGGGCTCTGCTGTCACTGCAGGATCCTGGGTTTGGATCTAGTGGTTCGGGACGAGTCCGGAAACACCCTGGACCCCGACTGCACCAGCACCGTGAGCCTGTTCCGGGCCCACGAGTCGGCCTCGGCGAGCATCAACGAGCGCATCCAGGAGGAGAAGGTCAGTGGGGGTCGGGGGTCAGAGGTCACATTCCTCTCAGGAGCCAGAGGTTAAGGCCATCTCCAGACGGTCCCCTCTGACCCTCTTGTGCTGATCACACAACCAGCTGATCTCCATGTCCAGCATGTGCTATTATGGAAACAGATGGACTATTTGCAATGCATGTCTTACAGAGGAGTTACACGAGAGTGCTGTCATATTTATCAGACATATTTATTGTGTAGCCTTCAGTGCTGTGTGTCTTTAGTATTATGTCATTGAGTTTGTTTACATGGACATTAATATTCTGATATTAACCCGATTAAGACAATATTTTGAATAAGACACTTCTATGCCAGTAGCACCATTTTTTCTTAACCAGAATGAAGTGTTCTGAATTTAGTCATATTCTTGAGGTGCGTTGTATGCATGTACACACCTTAACTGGATTATAACATCCTGTTAGAACTTTCGGTGCAGAAAGTTTTACAGAATCAACCGTCTTTGCTACCGTAGTAATAATAAATATCCTGTGTTACATGTAAACGGGAATATAAATGGAATATCCTATCAACAACATTTGTGAACAACATAATCACAATATTGTCTTATGAGGTCAGTAGTTGGATTATTGCTGTGCATGTAAACATCAGTGTTTTTTTTTTTTGGTGTTGCCAGAGTCGTCTGCAGAACCTGGAGATGCGGCGTCAGACTCTCTTCAGCACTGTACACACCTACAGCCTCTTGATTAACCTCAAGAACTTTGTCTGCAACATCGGCGAGGATGCAGAGTTGCTCATGTCAATCTATGACCCTGACCAATCAGAGGTCATCAGGTCAGACATGGCCCCACACCCTTTTTTCCGGTGCTTAGATGTAGGCATGCAAGGCTCTGAGCTTGTGGCGTGTGTGTGTGTGTGTGTGTGTGTGTGTGTGTGTGTGTGTGTGTGTGTGTGTGTGTGTGTGTGTGTGTGTGTGTGTGTGTGTGTGTGTGTGTGTGTGTGTGTGTGTGTGTGTGTGTGTGTGTGTGTGTGTGTGTGTGTGTGTGTACTGAGATGTTGTGTGTGTTTCCCGCAGTGAGAACTCCCTGGTGTGCTGGAATAGAACAGGCATGTCCAAAGAAATTGAGAAGGGTGTGTGTGTTTGTGTGTGTGTGTGTGTGTGTGTGTGTGTGTGTGTGCGCGCACTGACATGGTGTGTGTTTTTTTTCCGTAGTGAGAACTTCCTGGTGCGCTGGGATAGCACAGGCATGCCCAAGGAGATTGAGAAACTCAACAACCTGCCAGCTCTCTTCACTGTAAGAGCCTCCGCCTTCAGCACACCTCCACCAGTCATCTGAAATGGCCCATATAATCCACTTAGCATTTCATCACTGATCAACGTCTGTTTGTGATTCCTCTGATGAGTCTGTTTGTGATTCTTCTGATGAAAGTCTGTTTGTGATTCCTATGATGAGTTTGTTTGTGATTCCTCTGATGAGTTTGTTTGTGATCCCTCTGATGAGTTTGTTTATGATTCCTCTGATGAGTTTGTTTGTGATTCCTCTGATGAGTTTGTTTGTGATCCCTCTGATGAGTTTGTTTATGATTCCTCTGATGAGTCTGTTTGTGATTCCTCTGATGAGTTTGTTTGTGATCCCTCTGATGAGTTTGTTTATGATTCCTCTGATGAGTCTGTTTGTGATTCCTCTGATGAGTCTGTTTGTGATTCCACTCATGAGAGTCTGTTTATGATTCCTCCTCATGTAAGTCTCTGTACATCATCCAATAATTGTGTGTGTGTGTGTGTTGTGTGTGTGTGTCTGTGTCTGTGTGTGTGTGTTGTGTGTGTGTGTGTGTGTGCGTTTCTCTCGTGTAGGACCTGAGCAGCAGTGACCTGATCCGTCCGCGTCTATTCCTGGTGTGCCAGATCATCAGGGTGGGCTCCATGGAGCTCAAAGAGGGCAGGAAGCACACGGGAGGGTTAAGGAGACCCTTTGGGGTGGCAGGTAAGGGGGGTAGTGGCATTAAGGAGGCCCTTTGGGGTGGCAGGTAAGGGGGGTAGGGGCATTAAGGAGGCCCTTTGGGGTGGCAGGTAAGGGGGGTAGGGGCATTAAGGAGGCTCTTTGGGGTGGCAGGTAAGGGGGGTAGGGGCATTAAGGAGGCCCTTTGGGGTAGCAGGTAAGGGGGTAGGGAGCATTAAGGAGACCCTTTGGGGTAGCAGGTAAGGGGGGTAGGGAGCATTAAGGAGACCTTTTGGGGTGGCAGGTAAGAGGGATAGGGGCATTAAGGAGGTCCTTTGGGGTGGCAGGTAAGGGGTGGGGGGGTATGGGTATTAAGGAGACCCTTTGGGGTGGCAGATTAGGGGGCAGGAGGGCTGAGGAGGCTCTTTGGGGTGGCAGGTAAGGGGGGTAGGGGCATTAAGGAGACCCTTTGGGTGGCAGTTTAGGGGGGAGGAGAGCTGAGTAGGCATTATGGGGTGGCAGGTAAGGGGGGTAGGGGCATTAAGGAGACCCTTTGGGTGGCAGTTAAGGGGGCAGAAGGGCTGAGGAGGCAGTTGAGGTGGCAGGTAAGTGTGTGGTGTGTTAGGATTGCGATGTCCTGTGCAGTGTGTAGTTTACATGCACGTCCTGTGTTGTGCCCGCAGTGATGGACATCACGGATATCGCTCACGGGAAAGCTGATGATGAGGAAAAACAGCACTTTATCCCCTTCCAGCAGTAAGTCACTCCCATTGGTTACTTCTTTCCCCTCCGATTGGTCACTTCTTGCACCTCCATCACTAAGTCCCTCCCATTGGTCGCTTCATCCACCTTCAGCAATAAGTCCCTCCCATTGGTCACTTCTTTCCCCTCCCATTGGTCACTCCATCCACCTCCAGCAGTAAGTCCCTCCCATTGGTCACTTCATCCACCTCCAGCTGTAAGACCCTCCCATTGGTCACTTCATCCCCCTCCAGCATTAAGTCCCTCCCATTGGTCACTTCTAGCAGTAAGTCCCTCCCAGTGGTCACTTACAGTAGTAAGTCCCTGCCAGAGCCTGGCTCATTGAGTGATTGTATGTAGATTGGATTACGTTATGTGAATCTGCCCATGTAAATACCACTCTTGCTCAGTTTCCATCTCTTGCTAACTGATTTTTTCCATATCTCTAGAATTGCCATGGAAACTTACATCCGTCAGAGGCAGCTGATCATGTCTCCTTTGATTCCGTCAAAGATTATCGGGGAGAACGAGCCCCTCACGGCCATCTTCAACAAGGTCATCGCTAACCGTGAGGTCAACCATAAAGGCCAAGGTAAACACTCATCACTCACTCACACTGATTGGATATGCAATTGATTTTCCCTCTTTGCATCTCTGTGTATCCAGTGATATGCGTAAGGTGGGCGATGGGCAGTGGGCATGTGCTACTGTAGGTTGCCTCTGGGTTGCCGCTAGGTTAATCCAGTGATTAGGCTTGCACTAGTTTTA